>NW_027492811.1:0-524012 GCF_021521415.1 Bidens hawaiensis | reverse complement strand
GAAATCCATAGGGATTTCGGTATCACATCATCACAACCATAATGCAATTATTCAACTCACGTCGTTGCCTTTTTATATGCGTCAATCTAACCAATTTATGACCCAACAATATATATATATATATATATATATATATATATATATATATATATATAATCTAATATCGTGTAACTTTAACTCTAAACCGACAAACGTTTACATCAAATAAACTTACCGTTAACGCTAAAATTCCGTAAACATTATTATATTCATTATTCGTCTTATAAGTAATATTATAATGGTAACTTGTTAAAATCCGATAGACCAAATTATTAAAATACTATAAAATGTGTAAAAGTATATAAATAAACAATAATGCATGATCCTTAAAACCAACCTTTTATTTTCCATTATTTAGTTAGTAATTATTGTGTTTATTATTTTATCACGGGAGATTCGATCCTTCGGTTTCATATAACGCGCTTTCTGTTTCTTTTCCAAGTTGTCATCCAATTCCAAAGGTGAGTATCTCACACCCCCCTTTTTACCTTTTCTAACTATTTTATTCGATCCTTCGGTTTCATATAATGCGCTTTCTGTTTCTTTTCCAATTTGTCATCAAATTTCAAAGGTGAGTTTCTCACACCTCATTTTTACCCTTTTTAACTATTTTATTCGATCCTACGGTTTCATATAACGTGCTTTCTGTTTCTTTTCCAAGTTGTCATCCAATTCCAAAGGTAAGTTTCTCACACCCCCTTTTTACCATTTTTAACTATTTTGGGGGTAACATATATATCCTATCAACAATTCAATTTCTGTTATTTATTATTTACAAACTACAATTCGTTGCATGGACTTGTGTGTTTACTTGTTACTTGCTACAATATTACGTGCATGAATTTCTTTGATAAGTATGATCATACGCCCCCTTTTGCACTCAGGACCATTGTTCCCTAGTGGAAAATGGACTCCGATCTGAGTACGTTGGTGCACAATCCCAACTGGAATAGACCTTCATTTATTCTTTACACTCAGGACCTTTGATTCTAGTGTAAAGAACCCTTACGTGCTTTTCACAAGTTTTCATGGAATTGTATGATTTTTATATAGAATTTAAACTGTGTGAACTCGCTAACTATTAATTTAGTTGACTTTATATATATATATATATATATATATATATATATATGTGTGTGTGTGTGTGTGTTATAGGTACAATTATTATAGGATGAAACTGTTGAAGACACTAGACTTAGGATATCTTAAATAAATATTGGACGTTTATTGTCATTGTAGTTTTCCTATTTGAAATAACTTGTGTACTTGATGCTTTTAAATGAATTAATGATAATATTGTCACTTAATAGTGTCACATGTGTTTTGGGCAATCTGTACGTCGCACCGGGGCGTATTCCGCTTCAGCCGGGGTATTAGAAAGATACACATATCCTACACGTGTATAGGTTATATGTTTTTCGTGCGTAGGTTATATGTTTTCTTATTCTTAGAACAAGTGTGGGTTATATGTTTTTGTGTAGGTTGTATATTTCACATTTAACGCAGACTTGTGTAAGATAGTTTTTTGTATTGTTCATTACAATGTAACTATGTGTTGATTAATATTTATAAGTTGAGTGGAAAGAAATAGGTTTTAAATAGAAAGAAATTTTAGTGTATGAATAAATTGTATTTGTGTAGGATAAAATTTTCGTGTGTAGGTAATATGTTTTTCGTGTGTAAGTTATATGTTTTCGTATGCGTGTGTATTTTATTTATGATGAATCATGTGTAGGTTATATGTATTTTTATTCTTAGAACAAGTGTAGGCTATTTGTTTTTGTGTAGGTTGTATCTTTTTATGTTGATATTTAATGCAAACATGTGTAAAATAATTTTTTTTATTATTTATCACAATGTAACTAAGTGTTGATGGATATATATTGAGTTGGAATAAATTGATTTTGGATAGAAAGAATTTTAACGTATGAATAAATTATACTTGTATATGATAAAAATTCAAGAGACAAAAAATAGGTTATAAAAATAAATGATTTCTTAATATTCTTCAATTATATTAATTTGGTCTGTTTTGGCTTGTATTTGGTGGATGTATTATGTCTAGCTCCTTGCTAGTATGTGAATAAAAATTTTGTTGGTCTTTCAAAAAAATAACTTAATTGAAGAGAAAACTATTCTGATTTATTAGTTATATTAATTGAACAGAGATAATGCATTTATAGTTTCTTAATTTATTTTTAAGCTTTTAAAACCTAAAATAAAACTAGTGGTGCATATTCATTTCTCGCATTTCTCGAAGTAATATCATTTTTTTTCTTGAACCATCCCATATATATATATATATATCCCCATATATATTTGAATATGTTCTCAAAATTTCATCTGTTTGATAAAAAAAGGTTGGTGGGTCATTCATTATGATCTTTATTCAAGTTATTTGTATTTTTGAACACATTTGGGGGTGGTCTCAATGAAGCCGTAAAATCTTATTTTACTAAATGTAATCAAAACATATTACTTAATTTCCTATAATATGCAAGTTATGATAAATTTTATGTGTAAACAATAAGATAATAAAAACGTTTTTTCCTGTTAATTTCTTTTTGGCGCACTGATTCTATTTTCTCAGCAAGCATGAAACACATGAAACAAATGTGCTGCTCCACACTTACAGAGATGAAAATATAACCAACACTTTGCCAGAAACTATGCATGAAACTAATTTCGCCCATTGTACTGATAAGGTTATAAAACAAAAAGTTACTCGGTTGACCCAAAACCCGGAAATCAGACTCAAGAACCAACCTCAATTACTTCGGTTCTAATTCGGGTTTGCCTTTTCTTGGGTTTGGGCTTTTCAGGTCGGGTTGGTATGGATTCGGGTTCAGGTTTTCTCGGGTTGAGTTTCGGGTAAAAGTGACAGCAATTGTTGAATTCTATACATATTATTTGTATGTTGTGTATGAAGTCATCTTTTTCTATTAAGAAACAAACGACTAAAAAGTACTATAGCATATATTGGTTTCTTATGTCCCAAAACAAAATACATACTGTATAATGATATTGGACAAGGTGTTGTTGCTCGTAAGAGTAGTGGGAATGAAGAAAAATGTCTTGAAGATCAACTTTTAATTTTTAGTTGCACAACTTCTATTAGATTTCACTTAGTTATCTATTTTTCTGAGAGTTGTTTATATTCCAGAGCAGGGAGGCTCGGAGGGCGTGCGAGCCGCACCATCGGCTGGGGCACATAAACTTTGAGGGCAATACATATTACATATATAATTTTTTGGTATTAAAAATAAGGTTATTTGCAATGGTTTATGAGATATGTACATGCTCAGAATGGTTTCTACTTATAATAAACTTGTCGATAAAAGTTTTATCTATGTACGCTAGCGAATAAAATATTTTCGTTAAGGCATACGGGCCTTTTTATTTTTGTTCGGCCAATGTATTTAAATTCTCGGAGACGGCCCTGTTTCAGAGTGCAATGGAATATGTGTTCGGTTCAACTTTTGTCTGCTAACACGAGAGGTATTTTTTTCATAATAAAAGTATGAATATCTTCAATGTCTCACCTATCTTTTAGTAATCATATCAGTTTTTATAATCAAAATGTTAACTTTTTATTTGCATATATTAATTTTATGCCGCATAGGTTGCTTTTACTCATAAAGTTAGAACCAATAGCGTACCATTAGGAGGTATCAACCAAGTAGACTCCTGACTGGTGGTTCTCACAAGTAAGCAACATTACATTCAACTTTTTTAAAATATTACACGTATGATTACTTATTAGTGTACATGAGAACCCACAGCTTTATTTTTTATAAACTGAAATATAATTTGTTAGCGATAGGAGTGGGGGTGATCTATTAAGGAAATTACATGCTTTGGCAGAGGCTGAATCAGATTTGATTTTACATAAAAAGCGGCTATTAGATATCAAAGCAAAGGTTAAGATTTAAAGCTATGTTGTTTATGTCTCAAGTTTAATATCTTGGCTACGTACTAACTGTTGGACTCGGTCTACCCAAGACACATATTAGAGTTGATGTGGCTAGTATGTTATGATCAAGTCGGGTCATACCCAATAACAAGCTAAACAAATACCACGATATTTATTTAAGATATGGTATAACAAATAAATATCAACACTTAGAATATTTGGAAATTGGGTTTCTAAATATTGCAGCACTTGTGTAATAAATAAATTATATGGATAACTTATGTTATGAGAGATATTGCATTTTTCATATACGATGTTATTTAAATTGGTTAAATAACAATATTCAAGACTTATTGCATTTTGCATATACGATGTTATTTAAGTTGGTTAAATAACAATATGCAAAACCTACTGCATTTTGCATTTTGCATATATTGTGGTATTTAAGTTGGTTAAATAACAATATGCAAAACCTACTGCATTCTACATTTTGCATATACGAAGTTATTTAAGTTGGTTAAATAACAATATGCAACGCATACTGGATTTGCATGTTATGTTTTTTATAACATTAATAAATAAATAAAAGATTACTTGAGTTTGAATTTGGGTGGGAATCTTTTGGCTGCACACATCCCCCCCCCCCCTCTCTCCTCACTTAACTGTTTTATTTATTCCAAGACATGCACTAGTTTTGGTTGGGTAGAATTGTCCGGTGCATTGGTAACTCACAACTCTCTCTCTCTCACACACACACAAGTTGCAAGTAAACTCTCTCTTCTTCCTTTCTAACTTTTGGCCAAAGAAAGGAAAATCAAGCAAGAGTTTTCAAGTATAAATCCTAGCAAAATTAAGGTGTTTGTTGGAAGCTTGAAGAATATACAAGCTTGAGGTCCTTCTATCTTGAAGACTCTCCCTTCATATCATCATCTCCTTTATTTCTCTTAAGCTTTTGAAGGTAGTATGCTGTGAACACCCTATGGTTGTTTATATTGGTAAGCATGCAAATTCGTATATGGATCCGGGGCTTGGGTTTTGCATATAAAATCGGTTTTATATCATCTAATTAACAAGATTTTAAACTTAATTATCCGCTGCGTTTTTCATATACATGGGTTTATATGACTTTGATAATCTTGTTAAAACCCAACAATGGCATCAAGAGCCGCTTATACGGATACATGCTTCAATAGATCTAACCATTTTCGGGTTTGGTGTGGTTCACCATATGGCCGAAAGTTTTGGGCCTTTTGGTTACCCCTTGGTTTTTGAAAATTATACTTTACATGCATGTGGTAATCTTGAAGAATTAAATCATTTGGATGATTAATTATTTTGTTTGTACAAAAACCCAAAATTTTCGGTTTATTAACCTTGGCTGAAAACTTTAAGGGTTAAAAGGAGAACCATTTTGGATTTACACAGTTTGCATATTCGAATATGCATTTGCATGTTCATAACCTAGCCATGACCTTGTGTTTGGATGTGTGTTTGTGTTGCAATTTATTCATTTATTCAATATGGTTGTAATATTCATTTATTTGGGTTTGTAATCTATTTATTTATTTCATATTGGTTTGTAATAATAAGTAGATTAGTTGTATTTCTTTTACTAAAAAGAAAATGCATTAGGATATATTTTTTGTAAAAGAAGATGCAACAAAGTTACGGTTTTGGTTTTGGGCCTTAATGAACCTCATAGTCCAAGATAGGATTTTAGCCCAATGGTCAAAACCCAAACATGGAGGTCCAAGAAAGCTATGAGCTGAAGTTGGAGCCCAAATAAATTGGAAGAGTCACAACACAAGGTGGACACTTGAAACATTTGGATGTGGGGTCAAGTGGGAGTTCACCGACACATGACTTGTGTCATTATCGTCCCTTAGGACAGACCTTATGGCACACTTGTTTCGGTCAACAAGTTTAGCCAAGTTTAGGTGGCTATGGTTATGAACTTGTGGTTGTTTTATTTATGCATGTTTGGTTGTTTTATGTTTTGCATATGGATTGTTAACTTAAAATCAACAACCTGCATAAAATTGGTTCCTTAGAATCATTAGGTAATAAAATTGGTTTTATTAAAGGTTAATGATTTCACAATAAAATGGGTTTTATTAAAGGAACTTTGAAAATTGGTTTTCAAACAATGTACTATGCATATGAATGCATGCAAATGCAGGTCTGCAAATTGTTTTCCAATCTAGAATTTAGAAAACATAAATCCTTTTTAGAACAAGTTTAACACCATCCTTTTATACAACACTCGAATCACTTGGAACTCGATGTGGGATAAAGGTCACCTAACCACATTGGAGAACTTGTGAGTTTGAGGTGGGTTTGCCATATTTGTGGGATAAAGGTCACCTAACCATTTGTATGTGCAAATTCACATGTGTGTGTAAGTAGGACGACTTGATTTGGAAACCATGTGAATAGGGTCAATAAAGCATAGCATACAAAGGTGTTGATGGGATTAAACATGCCAACTAAACATATGATGTTTAACCGATCTCATAAAACTAGAAGTTGCAAAGGGTTGTAATCGTCAAGCGTTGACTACCTTGTTAATTCAATAGTAGGATAAAGGTCACCTAACTACTATGTGAATGTAATGTTGGGTTCTAGATTTCAATCATTAATTTTCTTGAAGACACAAAAGGGTATTGACGATTAATATGGATTAATGATATCGAAAATACTAAAATTGAGCTTTGTTAAATTATGTAGATGGCCGCAATCAACAATCCACCTAACGCAATTATCCCACCTGTGGATAACCTATCACTAAGAGCTATACTTGATAAGGATCGTCTTAACTATAACAATTTTATGGATTGGTATCGAAATTTGAGAATTGTTCTCAAACAAGAAAAGAAATCCTACATATTGGATGATCCTATTCCCGACGAACCAAACATTGACGATGTAGATGCCTATAACGATTAGTTAAAATACACTGAGGATTCGGTGCAAGTTTCTTGTCTCATGTTGGGAACTAGGATTCCCGAAATTCAAAAGGACTTTGAAAATCATGGGACATATGACATGATCACCCAACTTAAGGAAATGTTCCTTACTCAAGCTAGGGTGGAACACTTCAAAATGGTTCGAGCGCTTCACGCATGTCATATAGAAGAAAACCAATCGGTTTCATTTTATGTGCTTAAGATGAAAAGCCATATTGATCAACTCAAACGACTAAATTGTCCAGTATCAAAAGAGTTAGCCACGGATATGGTCCTTAATAGCCTAACCAAAAGATTTGAGACTTTTGTCATAAATCATAACATGAATGGATGGGACAAGAGCATTTGTGAGATTCATGCAATGCTCAAAACGGCCGAAGCGGGAATGGGTAAAAGGTTTTACCGGTTCTCATGATCAATGAAGGTGGCAACAAGAAGAGGCATCACCCCCGGAACCTAAGGCAAAGGTTGCGAAAGGTAAGGGACATGTCAAGGGTAAGTTCAAAGGGAAGGCAAAAGCGGAACCACACAAACCAAAAGAGAAGAATCTAAAGGTTAGCTTGGAAGATCCGTGCTTGGGTTGTGGTAAGGTAGGACATTGGACGAGGAATTGTCCAACCTATCTCAAAGAGTTGAAAGCAAAGAGGGATGCAGGGCAAACCTCGGGTACAACTTTCATGATTCATATTGATCTGAATGTTATTTCTTCTAACACATGGGTATTGGATACAAGATGTGGAACTCATATATGCAATTTGTTGCAGGAGTTAAAAAAATAAGCATTTCAAAAAAGGAGATACAAGTCTCTTCATGGGCAACAGAGCAAAAGTTGATGTCGAAGCCCAAGGAGACTACGTTTTGAAGCTTCCAAATGGTTTGGAAGTTGTTTTGAAAAACATTTTGTATTCTCCTAGTTTGACTAGGAATATTATCTCCGTTTCTCTTTTAAGACAATATGATTATAATTTCAAATTTGTGGACAATGGTATTTGTGCTTTCATGAATAATGTCTTTTATTTTAAAGCAATGCCGTCTAATGGAATTTATGAATTAGTGCATGATAACACATTCTTTGATAACACGTTGTATCAATCAAGCACCAAGAAACACAAAATGGATTTGAGTAAGACTTATCTTTGGCATTGTCGCTTTGTTCACATAAACAAAGACGCATTTCAAAAGAATGGTCTTTTTGAATCAAATGAAGATTCATTTGATAAATGTGAATCTTGTTTACAAGGAAAGATGACCAAGGAACCCTTTAGTGGAACTAATGAAAGGGCAAAAGACTTATTAGGTATTATACATTCGGATGTATGTGGTTATTTTAAGACAATGACAAGGAATGCTGAAAGATACTTCATTACCTTTATCGATGATTATAGTCGTTATGGGTGTGTGTACTTGTTAAGACACAAATATGAAGCCTTTGAAATGTTCAAAGTCTTCTAAAATGAAGTAGAAAATCAACTTAATAAAACCATCAAAGTACTTCGTTCGGATAGAGGAGGTGAATATCTTAGTGATGCTTTTCAAGATCATCTTAAGAGTTGTGGGATTGTCTCACGACTCACTCCACCCGGAACATCACAACATAATTGTGTGTCCGAAAGAAGGAATCGAACCCTATTGGATATGGTTCGATCTATGATGGCTAGAAGCACATTGCCTATATCATTTTGGGGTTTCGCATTGCTCTCGGCAGACCGTAATCTAAATATGGCACCGACTAAGAAAGTGGACAAGACACCTTTTGAAATATGGCATGGAAGGGTTCCATCATTATCATATTTAAATGTATGGGGTTGTGAGGCATATGTTAAGCACAACACCCGAAACAAACTTGAGAGCTGATCCACTAAGTGTATTTTTGTAGGATATCCCAAAGACTCTATGGGATATTATTTCTACAACCCAACCGAGCAAAAAGTTATTATTGCTCGAAAAGCCGAGTTCTTGGAAACTAAGTTTCTTATGGAAGGAACTAGTAGAACGGTGGAACTCGAGGAGGATCGAGAACCGCAAGCCGATACACGTTTGGTTGATACTAGCAATCAATAAGAGATTGTTGAGAATGATCAAATGGTTGATCAAGACACACAAAATGTTCGCAAATCTAGTAGAATTAGTAATCAACCCGAAAGATATGGATTTTTCATGGATGGATGCTTTGTGGTAGATTCGGATGAACCCACCACATACCATGATGCAATATCACAATCAGATTGTGACAAATGGCTTGAAGCCATGAACGTTGAGATGCAATCCATGCATGACAATCAAGTATGGGATTTGGTTGTACCACCTCTTAACTCCAAGACAGTTGGAAGTAATGGGTTTCCAAGAAGAAAACCGATATGCATGGAAACTTGAATACTTATAAAGCAAGACTTGTAGCAAAAGGTTTTACTTAAACTCAAACTCAAGGGGTTGGTCATGATGAGACCTTTTCGTCGATGGCAATGCTAAAGTCTATTAGGATATTATTTGCCATATGTAACATCCCCAAAATTTCGATCCAAATTTAACAACTAAGTAAAGTTGAAGGATCAAAATTCCCTAAAATAAGTGTTGGGAAATTTAAATAAAGAAAACAATATCATTCTATAAGGAAATATTCCTTAAACAAAATTATCTTATGTTAAGGATATGGAATAAGGAAATTCCATCCCACATTGAAAGATGTAATAAAGTGGAAGCATTCCACATGGGTATAAATAAAAAAAATGGAATCCATCCCACATTGAAAGTGGTAAAGAAATGGAAGCTCTTTATAAGGAAGAGATTTTCCATAATAATATTCTTATATGCCAAGCATGCACCCAGTGGTCCTAGCAGAGGGTGCGAAGCAGCCGACGCGCACGCGCACGGTCTCGAGCGAAGGGCGTTGGGCGATGGGCGCAATGTGGCGCTTTGATGGCGCACTTTGCACTTCGCACGCTCGCATCGCCACTTAAGAGCCGCCTTAGTATTTTTGGACAACGAGAATTATACTAGAAATGACAAGCTATCAAAAACAAGGGACTAACAGTGAAAAATAATATTCAAGGACCCATCGCGCTACGCGATGAGTCCAAGAAGACGGCCATCGCGTACCGCGATGGTCCGTGATGACTCAGGGACACGTGTCACACTCTGGTGACACGTGGCAGCAGGGAAGGACACGTGGCATGTGTGACAACTGCCCGATCCGACCCGACCCAGGTACCCGTTTTCGAATCTGATTCTTTTTATGATTTAAAATTTAATTATTAATCTTTGTAAAGTTAACATTAAATAAATTATATATATATATTTTTATATTACTTACTAATAATAATAATTCTCTTCCCGCCGTCCCGCCTCTTTCTCTTTCTTGTCGCCGTCTCGCCTCTCTTTTCTCTCTTGTCGCCGTCCCGCCCCTCTGCTTAACCTTTACGCCTTGAACCCCTTTTCCTCTTACCTCTTTGCTTGTCCTTTGGTTCTTCCTGCCTAAGGATGTCTGCGCAGCTCCACGCGCCAGACTCCTTACAAGGAAGCCTGCGTGAAGACCAGTTGTTCCTGCGATACGCGAGGCGAACTGTTCTCGCAGCGCGCTAAGAATTGTAGTTCTTCTCGCAGCGCGCTAAGAACGGTAGTTCTTCCCGCGACGCGCAAAGAATTATAGTTCTTCTCGCAGCGCGCTAAGAATGGTAGTTCTTCCCGCGACGCGCTAAGGATTTGTAGTTCTTCCCGCGGCGCGCTAAGAATGGTAATTCTTCCAGCGGCGCGCTAAGGATAATAGTTCTTCCCGCGGCGCGCTAAGGATTGTTCTCTGTCTGCCTTCGCCCTCGCGCGTGCGCTCGAGTTTTCTCGCGCTAGACCTTAAGTCTTTTCTTCTGTTTAGGTCAGCCTGTATTCTTTTGTGATATCTTATCTTCTGTCTGAATAGTCACTTTCGGCGCAGCATGCGCACCAACCCCATTGGTTGACAGAAAAAGTGACTGACATAATCTTTTGAAATCTTCTTTTGCATGCCTTGACCAGTACCTTTATCTGACTCCTCCCATGCTTTATTCTGTAACCTGTCAGCTTTTCCATCCCCTGCAGCTGCCGGCATATCTTTTGGTATCTTTTGCTTTTGAAATCTTTTGCCTTTTGATATCTTTTGCTTGATTTGATAAGATCTTTTCCTCCTTTTTAGGGATTGTGTTCCCTAGGGTTTCCCTATATATAATACTATTTTCTTGTTACTTAACACTACACACACAAACACTTAAACTCCCCTCTGCTCTCTTCTCCTTGCCTTCTGCCGTTGTTCCTCAGCCGCCTCCTCTCTCTGCCTTCGTCTTTTCCCTGGTCCTGCCCAGATTTCCGGTAATATATAATATATAATAATTTGTTAAAGATACATATTACTATGCTAACATATATTCAAGGCATAAAACAAATCATTAAACCAATAACTTTTAGTTATAGGTTAACTTGTGCTTGTTTCTTGCATTATCTTTCAACATACCTTTTTCAGGTGAGTAATCTCGTACCTAATCCCTTTTTATTTTTAATGTTTTGGGATGTTCATGTGTTCGTACAAACTTGAGTCTTAAACTTGTTTATAAACTTTCGTCGCGCAAAACCCCATGTGTTATGGACGTAGACTTGGCTGTTTATTTGTATGTGTGGATCATTAACCGTCTTGTCGGCCTATTCCGAAGTTTTCATGGATCCATTAGATGAACACGGGAGAACTACCGTTTATGATTTCTCTTTTGTTTACACTTGCACAGTTTTCTTGTTTTTGTGCTCAATTGGGAGCACGGATTGAACTATGAGCTATGATCTAAGGCTTGATCACAATCTGATTACACCCTTGTTGAACACCAGTTATACACATGATGCGCGCAGTTATTGTTATCTATTTATATGTATTACACTTGATTTCTCACCGACACGGAAGTGTTGACGTTTTATTTTAACACATGTTCAGGTTTGCTGTAGCAGCTTTTGGGAATCTCTTGGACGCGTAGGATGTTTTCTTTTTGTTTGGACCTAGATTAAAATGTAACAAGACATATTATGTTATTTGAATATTTTAAGTTATGATTAATTTTATGTTACTTCGTGAAATTGTGTTGCGCGTGCGCGGTAAATGTATTTAATAAATACTGACACCCAAATAGTGTCACGAGTAATGAAACAATACGTGACGCCCCGATGTATAATCCGCCATCGGTCGGGGTGTTACAGATTGGTATCAGAGCTCCGTGACTTTAGGATAGGTGGTTAGACGTAACGACCTAGAATACCTAAGAGTCCCTTCTCGCGCATGAGAAATATCTCATGTTTGCGCGCTAATTGTTATTTACTCGATATTTATAAAATATGCTTGAGCTTACGCAGCACATAATTTCATGTTTTATTCGCGATCTTTCGATTTTTATTGTTAAATTTCAATCTATTTCTTTACTTACATATTCGTTTGTTGTGGGGATTGAAAATCCGAGAAGTCATGGTGGTACATGAATAGTTGATATTCAATTACCATTAACTTTATGTTTTAAATTGAAGATTTGAAAAGTCATGGTGATACATGAATTGTCAATCTCCAATATTCATTTACTCGATATTTTAAATTGAAGATTTGAAAAGTCATGGTGATACATGAATGGTCAACCTTCAATGCTCATTTACTCGATATTTTAAATTGAGAATTCGAAAAGTCATGGTGATACATGAATTGTCGATTTTCAATTCGAATTCTTTACCTGTATTAAGTTTGCATTTAAATTCATATTTTATTTCAAAATTTGATAGCATTTAACTCTGCGAAACAAGCTTTATGACGATATACTTTGCACTAAAACGATTTCCCATACCTAGATATTAACAAAAATTAAAACTTTTATAGAATGCCTCCGCTATCTCGCCGTCATCAAAGGAGAGAAGCCTCGCGCAGGCGTAGACAGCAACATTCCCAGGAAATGGCCGCCGCGATAGCCCAAGCCTTAAACCAAAATAATCCCAACCCCTCCGGATACAATATTAAATCCTTTAATGCGGGTAACCCTCCGAAATTCACCGGACTTGAAGGAGCCACCGTGATGCTCCAGTGGCTCGAGAAAATTGAAAACACTTTCCTCCATACCCAATGCCCTCCAGACAAACGAACCTTATACGCCTCAAGTGTCCTAGAATCAAGGGCGCTTACGTGGTGGAACGGAGTAGTTCATGCGCGTGGCGCAGAGGCTGCTTCTAGCATGCTCTGGGAGGAATTCAAGGAAATCTTGACACGAGAGTTCTGCCCTCCCAACGAAATAAAGCACCTTGAGGAAGAGTTTTGGAACCTGAAACAGTACAGTGGCGAAGCGCGCGAGTACGCGACGCGCTTCCATGAATTAAGCTTGCTTGTCCCGAACCTAGTTACCCCTTCCCGCCGAGCCATCGAGAAGTTCCTTGGGGGTCTCCCCATGGAAATTCAAGATTCTGTATGGGCCAGGAACCCACTAACCCTCTCTGGCGCCATCGAGTTGGCCGCTGTGCTCAGCGACAACCATGTCAGGGCAGGAACCCTGTTCCTGCGGGGAGCTGAGAAGACCAAACCCACCAAGACTGTCCCAGAACCAACAGAAACCAAGCCAGAACCCTCAAACCGTAACAACCTCAAGCGCAGGCGCAAAGCCTATGCGCTTACCAACCCGCCCATTGTCCAGCAACCCACCTACCAACCTCCAGTTTACGCGCCTAACCCACTGTCGACCTACCCAACACCTCCTGTAGTCCACAACTATGCCTTAACCAATCCAGCACTCCCTGCCCCGCCAACTAAGAAACCCTACACAGGAAACCAACCCTTTTGCCCAACCTGTAGACTTCACCATCCAACTCAAGTCCCGTGTCGACAATGTAACCGATGTGGCCGTACTGGTCACACTACTGAGAACTGTAGAATCCTTCCCGCCAACCTAATCGCGCAAACACCACCAACTTACCCGCTAAACCCACTGCCAACATACTCTAATCCACGACCCAGGTCGTGCTATAACTGCGGTGATCCCAGTCATTTCCGGAACGCGTGCCCGAGACTACAAGTTCAGATTACGCAAGCGAACCCAGTTAACCAAATTTCGAACCAAGTGACGCGCGGACGAGCTTTTAATATAACCGCGCACCAAGCGCAAGCGAATAATGACGTGGTTAATGGTACATTTTTACTTAACGGACAATATGCATCTATACTTTTTGATACTGGCGCCGATAGAAGTTTTATTTCTCGCGCATTTGAGCAGAAACTTGCGCGACCGCGCATAAACTTAAACGAAAACTTTTCAGTTGAATTGGCTAATGGTGAAACTATTTTAATAAACTCCGTAATCAAAGATTGCACGCTTAAACTTAATGAACATGATTTTCTAATCGACCTCATTCCTATGCCGCTTGGAAGCTTTGATGTTATTATCGGTATGGACTGGCTCTCGCAAAATCGCGCCGAAGTTATTTGCGCCAAAAAGATGATTCGCATTCCTCGAGAAAATGGTGATCTGCATATCTACGGCGAGAAACCATCTAACGGTCTTAAACTAATGTCATGCACTGAAGCCCGAAGACTTTTGCAGAAGAAATGTGTTGCATTCTTAGCCCATGTGGTCAAACCCGATGAAGGAAAGAAGAAACTTCGCGAAATCCCTATCGTGCGTGACTTTCCTGAAGTCTTTCCCGATGATCTTTCTGGTTTACCTCCCGCTCGGGAAGTTGAGTTTCGTGTTGATCTTGTCCCTGGTGCTTCCCCCGTAGCCAAATCCCTTTATCGTCTTGCGCCCGCTGTAATGCAAGAATTAGCAAGTCAACTTCAAGAGTTGACCACTAAAGGATTCATTCGCCCTAGCTCTTCGCCCTGGGGTGCTCCGGTGTTGTTCGTTAAAAAGAAAGATGGTACATTTCGCATGTGTATTGATTACCGCGAGCTGAACAAGCTCACCATTAAGAACCGGTATCCCTTACCGCGTATTGACGACCTCTTTGATCAACTCCAAGGTGCCTCTTGTTTCTCCAAAATCGATCTCCGTTCTGGCTATCACCAGTTGCGTATCCGCGAAGAGGATATTCCCAAGACTGCTTTTCGAACCCGCTATGGCCATTTTGAATTCTTGGTCATGTCCTTCGGTTTAACCAACGCACCCGCCGTTTTCATGGATCTAATGAATCGGGTGTGTAGGCCTTTCTTGGATAAATTCGTGATCGTGTTCATCGATGATGTTCTGGTGTATTCTAAAACCAAGGCCGAGCATGAGCAACATCTTCGGTTGGTGTTGCAAAAGCTTCGAACCGAGCAACTCTTTGCCAAACTCTCCAAGTGTGAGTTTTGGTCGGATGAAGTACAGTTTCTTGGTCATGTTGTAAACAAGATGGGTATTCATGTCGACCCATCCAAGATTGAAGCAATCAAGAACTGGATTACGCCATCCACTCCTACCGAAATCCGTTCCTTTTTGGGCTTAGCTGGTTACTACCGGCGATTCATTGCGAACTTCTCAAAAATCGCCTTGCCTTTAACAGCTTTAACGCACAAAGGCAAACCGTATATTTGGGGCTCGAAGCAAGAAGAAGCCTTTCTGAAGCTCAAGCGATTGTTGTGCGAAGCTCCTGTTCTAACTTTACCTGAGGGTAATGATGATTTTTTCGTATATTGTGATGCCTCCAACCAAGGTCTCGGTTGTGTACTTATGCAACGAGGCAAGGTTATCGCTTACGCGTCAAGGCAAATCAAAATTCACGAAAAGAATTATACGACTCACGATCTCGAACTTGGTGCAGTTGTATTTGCCTTGAAAATCTGGAGACACTACCTCTATGGTACTAAGTGCATCATTTTCACCGACCATAAAAGCCTCCAGCATATTTTTGATCAAAAGGAACTTAACATGAGACAACGTCGATGGAACGAACTCATCAGCGATTACGATTGTGAGATCCGGTATCACCCTGGAAAGGCTAATGTGGTAGCCGATGCGCTCAGCCGTAAACCCTGCCAGCTTAACTGTATCTTGCCGCGCACGCAGCTTCGCTTCGCGCCGATCCAAAACGATCTGGAATCGCGCATTCGCGACGCGTAGCGCGCATCCATCAGCAATGGCAACCTTCGCGCCGAGTTAGCGTGTGGCGCGGAAGCGCATTTTGTCCCCAATCTGAGTGGAATTCTCTGCTATCTCAATTGCATCTGGATTCCCAATGATGAGAATCTTCGCACTGTCCTACTGTGTGAAGCGCACAAATCTCGGTATTCCGTTCATCCTGGTGCTGACAAAATGTACAAAGATTTGCGCCTTTCTTATTGGTGGCCTGGTATGAAAAAGGATATTGCTGTGTTCGTAGCTAAATGCCTAACTTGTTCTAAGGTAAAAGCTGAACATCAACGCCCATCTGGTTTGCTCGAACAACCTGAAATTCCTACGTGGAAATGGGAAAGTATAGCAATGGACTTTATCACCAAGTTACCCTTGACCGCAAGCAAACATGATAGCATTTGGGTAATAGTGGATCGATTGACCAAGTCTGCCCACTTTCTGCCCATTCGTGAAACCTACCGTGTTGAGCAACTTGTGCATCTTTATGTCAAGGAAATTGTCTGCCGTCATGGTACTCCTTTGAGCATCATATCCGATCGCGATGGCCGTTTTATATCTCGCTTTTGGAAATCTCTTCAATCTGCGTTAGGAACTCGTTTGGACATGAGTATTGCATATCATCCTCAGACTGACGGACAGTCTGAGCGAACCATTCAAACCCTTGAGGATATGCTTCGATCTTGTGTTCTTGATTTTGGAGGTAATTGGGATTCACACCTACCTCTGATCGAGTTCTCTTATAATAACAGCTATCATTCCAGCATCGGTATGGCCCCTTTTGAAGCACTTTACGGTCGAAAGTGCCGTTCACCGATTTGTTGGAACGAAGTGGGTGAAGTTCAAATCACAGGACCCGAACTAGTTCAAAAGACAACCGATAAAATCGCCAAGATCCGTGATCATCTGCTGACTGCCAGAAGCCGACAGAAGAGTTACGCAGATCGCAGGCGGAAGCCTCTCGAATTTCTAGTTGGTGATCTTGTTCTCCTCAAAGTGTCGCCCTGGAAGGGTGTTGTCCGCTTTGGGAAGAAAGGTAAGCTTGTACCTCGTTATGTTGGTCCATTCAAGATTCTTGCGAGGGTGGGAAAAGTTGCCTACAAACTGGACCTGCCGCCCGCGCTCAGCAATGTGCATCCAACTTTCCATGTATCCAATCTCAAGAAATGTTTAGCTTACGAGAACCTCCACATACCACTTGATGAAGTTCAAGTTGATGAGTCTATGCATTTTGTTGAGAAGCCTGTTGAGATTATGGATCGCGAGGTAAAGCAAACCAAGCGCAGTCGCATCCCGATTGTTAAAGTTCGTTGGCAGTCCAAGCGCGGAGCCAAGTTCACTTGGGAAAGGGAAGATCAGATGAAGATCAAGTACCCGCACCTTTTCTCTGCGCGACCTACTTCGAGATAAATTTCGGGACGAAATTTCTTAAAGTAGGGGAGACTGTGACAATTGCCCGATCCGACCCGACCCAGGTACCCGTTTTCGAATCCGATTCTTTTTATGATTTAAAATTTAATTATTAATCTTTGTAAAGTTAACATTAAATAAATTATATATATATATATTTTTATATTACTTACTAATAATAATAATTCTCTTCCCGCCGTCCCGCCTCTTTCTCTTTCTTGTCGCCGTCCCGCCTCTCTTTTCTCTCTTGTCGCCGTCCCGCCCCTCTGCTTAACCTTTACGCCTTGAACCCCTTTTCCTCTTACCTCTTTGCTTGTCCTTTGGTTCTTCCCGCCTAAGGATGTCTGCGCAGCTCCACGCGCCAGACTCCTTACAAGGAAGCCTGCGTGAAGACCAGTTGTTCCTGCGATACGCGAGGCGAACTGTTCTCGCAGCGCGCTAAGAATTGTAGTTCTTCTCGCAGCGCGCTAAGAACGGTAGTTCTTCCCGCGACGCGCAAAGAATTATAGTTCTTCTCGCAGCGCGCTAAGAATGGTAGTTCTTCCCGCGACGCGCTAAGGATTTGTAGTTCTTCCCGCGGCGCGCTAAGAATGGTAATTCTTCCCGCGGCGCGCTAAGGATAATAGTTCTTCCCGCGGCGCGCTAAGGATTGTTCTCTGTCTGCCTTCGCCCTCGCGCGTGCGCTCGAGTTTTCTCGCGCTAGACCTTAAGTCTTTTCTTCTGTTTAGGTCAGCCTGTATTCTTTTGTGATATCTTATCTTCTGTCTGAATAGTCACTTTCGGCGCAGCATGCCCACCAACCCCATTGGTTGACAGAAAAAGTGACTGACATAATCTTTTGAAATCTTCTTTTGCATGCCTTGACCAGTACCTTTATCTGACTCCTCCCATGCTTTATTCTGTAACCTGTCAGCTTTTCCATCCCCTGCAGCTGCCGGCATATCTTTTGGTATCTTTTGCTTTTGGAATCTTTTGCCTTTTGATATCTTTTGCTTGATTTGATAAGATCTTTTCCTCCTTTTTAGGGATTGTGTTCCCTAGGGTTTCCCTATATATAATACTATTTTCTTGTTACTTAACACTACACACACAAACACTTAAACTCCCCTCTGCTCTCTTCTCCTTGCCTTCTGCCGTTGTTCCTCAGCCGCCTCCTCTCTCTGCCTTCGTCTTTTCCCTGGTCCTGCCCAGATTTTCGGTAATATATAATATATAATAATTTGTTAAAGATACATATTACTATGCTAACATATATTCAAGGCATAAAACAAATCATTAAACCAATAACTTTTATTTATAGGTTAACTTGTGCTTGTTTCTTGCATTATCTTTCAACATACCTTTTTCAGGTGAGTAATCTCGTACCTAATCCCTTTTTATTTTTAATGTTTTGGGATGTTCATATGTTCGTACAAACTTGAGTCTTAAACTTGTTTATAAACTTTCGTCGCGCAAAACCCCATGTGTTATGGACGTAGACTTGGCTGTTTATTTGTATGTGTGGATCATTAACCGTCTTGTCGGCCAATTCCGAAGTTTTCATGGATCCATTAGATGAACACGGGAGAACTATCGTTTATGATTTCTCTTTTGTTTACACTTGCACAGTTTTCTTGTTTTTGTGCTCAATTGGGAGCACGGATTGAACTATGAGCTATGATCTAAGGCTTGATCACAATCTGATTACACCCTTGTTGAACACCAGTTATACACATGATGCGCGCAGTTATTGTTATCTATTTATATGTATTACACTTGATTTCTCACCGACACGCAAGTGTTGACGTTTTATTTTAACACATGTTCAGGTTTGCTGTAGCAGCTTTTGGGAATCTCTTGGACGCGTAGGATGTTTTCTTTTGTTTGGACCTAGATTAAAATGTAACAAGACATATTATGTTATTTGAATATTTTAAGTTATGATTAATTTTATGTTACTTCGTGAAATTGTGTTGCGCGTGCGCGGTAAATGTATTTAATAAATATTGACACCCAAATAGTGTCACGAGTAATGAAACAATACGTGGCGCCCCGATGTATAATCCGCCATCAGTCGGGGTGTTACAGCATGCCACATGGCGCCCATGCAGAAATGGCGGCGGCGCGGTACTCGACGGCCAAGGAAGAGGACCCATCGCCTACCGCGATGGGACCCAAAATCAAGTATAAAAGGGGAGGCTACGACCATTTCTCCCACACACCTCACAATCACTCTCTCTCTAGATTTACTCTCTCACTACCTCGGTTTCTGTGCCGACCCAACAATCGTTACCTCGTAATCCGTGCCACATACCGACGGTACCTTGAATTGCGTGCCATCCGAAAATAACCCGACATTCTATCTCGAAGTATGTGCACGTCACGACGGCCACATTATGTTGCCTCGTTTTGCGTGCCAACCTCAAAGTTCGTGCTAAGCCCCGGAGTTCTGACAATCTAAGCACCAGTACGCGACATAGAGTAGAAGTGCTGCTCATACAAACTTGGTATCTAACTTTGAATACCCGTGTAAGGTAAGGGTTCTGACCTAAGTCATTATGATATTATTATTATATGGCTTAGACCATAGTCAGGGGTATAGCCCAAAAACCTTGATCATAATTATGTTTACATAAGCTTTAAACATACAAAGGATTATAATAGTGTTTCTTTACAACTAAGAAACATCAGTTCTACATTCATAAGGAAATATAGTTTCTTCACGATTAAGAAACATAACATATAGTTAAAACATTGTTTCTTCATGTGTAAGAAACATAAGATTTTACATGCATAGCAGTCAATGAATGTTTCTTCTTGAAGAAGAAACAGATTCTAGATGTTTCTTCATGAGGAAGAAACTCACCATATGATTTGGTAAATAAACAGAAAGACTACGGGTCTAAATATTTTATTCAAACAAATGATCAATCAAGGTTTAAAGCTATTTAAACCAGACTAAAGGTCTATAGCCGGATCAAGAGACGATCCGGATATTTATATACCTATTTTATTATAGGTCAATCAGTCAATCAATCAATCAGTCAGTCAATCAATCATTCATTCACAGTCAAGGTTTCAAACGCACACCTACGGTACAGGTGAATACGTTCAAACCTTTTATAATGTGAATACGTTAACCTTTTCAATCGGTCAAACATATTTATACTCAATAAGAAGAACGGTTGTTTTTCTTAACGAGTCAATCAATATTTACATGAGGTCGTGTGATCTCTAAAACGTTATAATACAAAGTAGAAAATAAAAACAACTCAGACCGAATGCACATGTGTCTGGATCTAAACATAACCGTTCAGCCTAATCATTCTAAGGCTACGTGGCCGCGGGCTAATGGTCATAACTAGTCTCCCAGTAAGGGCTACGTGGCTCAAGAACAATTGTGTGTGTAGGGCAGTGGTACATAGACCAGAAGTAGAAATGCTTCTGCTAAGCTTGTAGAGAAAACTATATTTGTATTGTAATGTCATTCAAATGTTTTATAGAGTCATACGTGTTCACCAGCATATAGCTGACGTGTTTTTTCCCACATTTCAAGGAATACAGATTAGTACAGGTAGCAAGACATCCATGGAGTTAGATGCTCGCAAGATAATGATGGCTCAGTTTTTAATTATTAAAATATTGCAAACGGTATTTCAACAAGCTTTATAACTCAAACACCGGGTATTTATTATCCGAGAAAGTTTTCAAATAAATTAATATTTTATTCAACCAAAGTCTTCCGCTAAAATAACCCGCAACTCTAATGTATTTACAACACAGGTACCAACTATTGGTCACACGCCTAGGCCCTAAACCGGGGTGTGATACCATAGCCGCATATTATGACTATGAGATTTGGCAAATGGATGTCAAAACCGCTTTTCTAAATGGACATATTGAGGAAGATGTCTATATTGTTCAGCCTGAAGGTTTTGTTAATCCACAACATCCTAACAAAGTATGCAAATTAAAGAAATCAATCTATGGATTGAAACAAACATCTAGAAGATGCAATCACCGTTTTGATAAAGAGGTTATGAAATTTAGATTCATCAAGAACGCTGATGAGGCTTGTGTGTATAAGAAAGCTAGTGGGAGCATCATTACTTTCCTAGTATTGTATGTTGATGACATACTATTGTTTGGAAATGACATTCCAACCATGGAAGGTGTAAAAGCCTAGCTTGGGAGTTGTTTTTCTATCAAAGATCTTGGTAAAGCCACCTATATTTTGGGAATAAAGATCTATAGGGATAGATCAAGGCGGTTGATAGGTTTAAACCAAAGTGCATACATCGATAAAATCTTGAAAAGGTTCAAGATGGAGAACTCTAAGAAATGTTTGGTACCTATTCAAAGAGGAACGATATTTAGTAGGTCTCAATGTCCAAGCTCAAAGGATGAGCAAGAGAAATGAAATGAATCCCATATGCATCTGCTATAGTATCCATCATGTATGCAATGATATGCACTAGACCGGATGTGTCATGCGCCTTGAGCATGACAAGTAGATTCCAACAAAATCCGGGAAATAGCCATTGGATGGCGGTTAAGAGCATATTGAAATACCTTAGAAGGACTAAGGATATGTTTCTAATATATGGCTCTGGTGAGGAAGAACTCGTTGTAAAGGGTTACACGAATGCGAGTTTCCAAACTGATCGAGATGATTCTCGATCACAATCGAGATATGTTTTTGTTATGAATGGTGGGGCAGTCTCTTGGAAGAGTGTAAACAATATGTGGTAGCATTATCCACCACTGAATCGGAATACATCGCCGCCTCATTGGCAGCTCAAGAAGCTGCATGGATAAGGAAGTTTATTGCCAATCTACGGATAGTCCGTACCATTTAGTGAAGAAGAAGCACTTCATAAAGAACATGTGACTCAAGTTGCAACTTTCAACTCAAGGTACACTTTTTACATTCTTATTGTTTTTAATATTTCAGATTCTGAAATTAGCGTTGAATGTTCATCTAGGAGCACAAAAATGAAAGGGGGAAACTGATAATGGAAGTGGAAAGTGGAAGCTGTCAAGAGGTGCGTGAGATTCTGTTTTAAATGAGTGTTAAATGGATGGTTTCGTATGTTAAGAAGTATGTGAGATTCTTTTTTTAAATTAGATAATGTTGTAGTTTTGAGATGGATCATGATGAGAATGGGTGGTTTCGGTTTAGTTATGGGTTATAATTACACTAATAAACAATGTTTTTATTTAAGATCTTCAAGTTATTTGTAGTTTGGTTTTCCATCTTATACATAGAGTGAGAGTTTCAAAAATTATTAGACTAATAAACAATGTTTGTGTTTAAGATCTTCAACTTATATGTAGTTTGGTTCTCCATCTTATACATAAAGCGAGGGTTTCAACTCATTAAAACAACCCTCTAAACTCTTATTTTAATTTTAGGAACACTAAAATTTGTCAACAGGTTGTTCTTTGCCCATACCATCCAACCATCAAAGTGCCTACTGAATTTGAATATGAAGGAGGTATAATCATATTCTCATAGTATCATTAATATTCTAAATCCATCATAATTCATTGTACGGATCGAAAGAACACCAACTAAGCGTGTTCGTGTGTGTTCGTACAAACGATCAAACAACAAGTAAACGAACAATTGGTTAGGGTGCAACAATAGATGATGTTGTATTTTCCAAGATTTTAGGTAAGACATCAATGGCATTAAAAGGTAAGGTAATATTGCAACAATAAATGTGGAGTTATTGACTCAAATTCTCATTTAAAAAGAATGCATTCCACAGTTTATGCTAATGATTGTTAATCGGCGTGTAATCGGTGTTCTTTTGTAGTCAAATTTAGTATATATTGTCGGATTATATGGAGTTTGTAATCATGGTTTTCATTTTGATAGCGAATGCATATGTACCATGTTATACCTACATGGTTCATCGTAGGTATAAAACAAAAAGGGACGCATAATGAATTGGTTTTTTTTTTTTTTTTTTTGTTTTCATTTTGGTTTGGTTTCACTTTATTGAGTTTTCTGTTTTGTTTTTTTACAGCTTAGAGACGATACGATTAACACATCTATTAAACATGAAAACGACTCGTTTAACACTTCACTTTGGTGGTTATAAAATGACAGTTATACGTTTAATGTACTAAGAAGAAATGATACACTTTAACCTCTTAATTTTAATTATTTTAAAAAAAGTATAAAATTGTTTAGTGCATTCTTTTGCTAAACAAACATTATCGCGTCTAAACAGGTGCCCGTTATGCCAGCCCTAACGAATAATGAACCACAAAAACAACAAAAATTAGCCAATTACGTATACTTGAAACTAAACCCCACCCAACAATATGGCCTATGTCAGTCAAAAAATAATATATAGCCAAAATGTCATTAAAAACAACATCCATTATCATGTAGGTTAATTAAATTAATATAAAAAATAGATATTCAACTTAACATACAAAGAGTTTTTTTCCAAATAAGTGTTGATGGAAAAGTTATTTACCAATATGGTGTTGATTAAAAATTATTTATCAAAAGAGTGTTTAAAATTTTTTTATTTCTCACTCCTAATCTTATTGGATAACTTATAGACTTTAATACCATACCATTAAACTTATTTATGTATAATTTTAATCTTATTGGTTACTAATTATATTTTAATACCATTAATTAAACCTATTTTTTTTATAATTGACCAACCAAATGTATTCTTAATATGAATAACAAAAATTAGTGTACGGTTAAAAGAATTATATGTTTTTTTAATATATTTTGCCAATGAAATTCATTTAAAATAACATTTGTGCATCTGAAAAAGTAAATTAATTCATTGTGAAACTGTATAAACTTTTAAGCATAAAAATACTCACGCAATAGATTTCCTAGCAAAACATAAAAGTTTTTTTTTTCAAAAGCGTTCCCTAAATCTTTAACTGAAAATGGTATTATTTTTTTTACACATTTTCTTTCTGTAAGTTTTTTTATCAAGATGCGAAGTTCATATCTTATTCACACACACATGCAAAGTGAAGAAAAAAATGTCCGGTGCCAATTTTGTAATTACGTTATTACGCTGCAATATATTTTTCAACTTGAGTAATTTTATTATGCTAGTTCAATATGTTGAATTCTGTATCTTTATAAATAAACTTGTGTTTTTAACATTTCTCTCCAAAATTACATATAACAATTAAATAAACTTATAGTTTTAATAAATCTCTCTATATAATTCTATAAATTTTCAAATAAGAGGTTTTTTTAAAATATTACAATTTTGTTTATTACCATAATTATATAGTTTATTTGTATATCATACGCAATATATAAAAATTAAATAGCAAGTAAACTAAAACATAATGAATTGCATCTTGAATTCTTGATTATGCTTATAATAAAAAAAAAATTTAATCAACTTTCGCTTGACGTTTTTGAAAAACAAAATCATATTTTTATGTTTTGAAATCTATTGTGTAACTATTTTTTTTCCTAAAATATCTATAGCTACATAATGAAAATTTTACCTTTTCAGATAGTTTAAATAATTAATGCTTAATAATTAATTTGACTTTTTTCAGATGCATAAATATTTTTATGCTTAAAAAATATTTTTATATGGTTTACTAAGAAGGTTTTAGCTTTTCATATGTATAAATTATACGGATTTTATTATTAATGCAAAAATTACATTTGTTTTGACTAATTATAAAATATAGGTTAAAATATAGGTTTAATGGTATTAAAATTTAAAATATAAGTTGTCCAATAAGATTAGTAGTGAGGAACAAAAATTTGTCCAAAAACTCTATTGGTAAATATTTTTGAATCAACACTAAATTGATAAATAATTTTTCTACCAACGCTCTTTTTGTAAAAAATTCACATACAAATTGTAAAATTATTTATTAATACACGGGCTAAAAAGTAGTAATAATACATATAAAGTACAAGGAGACTATATATCTCATGATTGATTCATTTGCCATTTTGCCGTCTAAACCAAACAAAAAAAAACAAGTTGAGATGCTTCTTTCGTGTGTTCTTGACACGTTAGTTTTTCTATAATTATCCCCATCATATTCCCTTTTATTTCCAACTAGTATTAAGATCCCCCCGCGTTGGGTTGGGGGGGGGGGAGGACTGTATTTCCGTCAAAGAAAGTCCTTGAATGCTCCTAATTAATAGAATACTCAGGCACGCAAGCTCATTGTGGCTGCATCATTGCTAGCTAAATCTCATCAGATTTGTAATGAAGTGGTTTTCCTTTTATATCGAAAGTTCATTCGCGCGGCATCCCAACATATGGAACGAATCAGTTTTGTTTCAACCAACAGAGTCAGTTCAATGCCATCGTCACAACCATTGTTCTACGAATCTGCCAAAAAATAACAGTAAAAATAATGTCATTCAAATTACCATTTAACAAAAGCAAGCATTCATACAAATACTTTATTTAAACTTACCTGAATGTGCCATGCTTGTTTTAAAAATACACTTTGAAGCAAATAAATTCTTAGTATCCTTTTTTTGCTTTCATTTCTTATTTGAACTTCCATTGAAATAACTTGGCTGCAACATATATAGATGATTGGGGCTTTCCTCAGTTTTAAGTATATATAATATACATGATTGGAGTTACAATTAATTTGTCGATTACTCGATTATAACAAACAAAAGATTTGCATAAATTGAGAAACTTAATCAAAAGCACCCAATCAATTAATCAAAGCAGCAATATGATGAAACTCTGAAAGTAAGCATGAAATCTACACTGACCAATTGATGCGTAAGTAGAAAGCAGAGCTTCTTGAAAGGCTAATTTCTTTCTTATCCATAACATCTTCCTCATTTCAAGTGACGGTGATTTTTGTAAACTAAGATTAATTTCGGATTTTAATTTTACGATCCAAATCTTTGACACTCATTTTCCCATTTCATTACCGCCAGTGATGACGACCACCGGCGTCTATGGCGAAAACAAAACAACTTTTCTGTCTTTCTATGAATCGTCACCGCCGCCATAGGCAACAGCAGAAATCGATATCCACGGAACACCGTCGGAGGTCGTAATCGTCATCGGAGGCTTCGGAGCCAGACATGGAGTAAACCGATCAACGGTGGCTGCTGCAGTAGTATGAAGACACAATCATACAAAAGCGATGAGAGAGAAAGAAGGTAGAGATGATAAATGGATTTTCAGAGGGTAGCATTGTAGCAAGACACGTATAAACTCTAACAACAATAGATAATGTACAACATATGGTGCAGCAAAAACAACAAAGTTATGCAGTAAATTGAAAGAAGCAGTGAATGTGTGTGTAGAAAGAAAACTGAAAATTATAGTATACAATCTTTAACTGCAGAATGTACAAGTCTTTATACAACAGAACCTTTACAATTGTTATATATACAATTTCAACTACATTGCCATATTATAAAATAAATTATTAACATTGTATTATTAATTTTCTTGACAATATTTATGTTTATCATTTCAAAGCAAATTTACAAGTGTTTTCTTTAAACTACAAAAGTTGTTTTTGCTATATAGTCTCTTCCGGTATTTTAAATAGAGGGGCTTTATTGTCTCGTATTTCTTTTTATTCAAACCTGATATATATGTGAATACTTTTATAACAAAAAAAAAAAAGAAAGGAAAAAAAAAATCATGTTAGACATACATATGAACCGAAAAGCAAAAAACATGTATTCTTGAATTGTGACTAACATAACATGTTTAATCTGAATTACAATTTTTTATCTTTACAATTTAATTTGATAACACAATAAGGTTATTGTATAAAGAGGTAACGTAATTCTTTTTTTTTTAGAAAAGTTCACTTCAATAATGAAGAAACACTAAATGACCCTGGCAGATTACGGATAATCTTAGGGTTAAGTAGATGTTTCCCACGAGGGTTAGGTCCGGCAAAGATGGTTATTCTTCTTGACCTGCAAAACAGACACCGTGAGCTCGTCACTGAGAAGGGGGGGTTCCTCCTTGTGACCACCCTCCGGCGTGAGAATCAGACTAGATTGCTCCGAATATGTGTATATTGAGAGAAATAGCTAGAGAGAGGATAAGATGATGATACCGTTCCAAGGTGTTGGAGTATTTATAGCCGAAGGTAGGTTTCCAAGCAGGTATGGCCAGCTGTATAATATTCCTTTTCCACCAACTACGAGCTACGTACGTGCCACGATGGGAGTTGGTGGGTAGGCAGCGGCTGATGGTGACATTTTGTACTGGAGCGTGCTCCTCCTACTACTATTGTCGGTGAGCTGTCACCCTGTGATTGGTTCATGTGCTGCTTTGGTCAGATCTTGTCTATTTTGTCCATACCTTGGCAGGTATAGTACAAAAGATCTTCCAGAAGCGTACGGACTGGCTCTTTTGGGAGGGAATATTCCCGCCTTGCTCATTCCTTCCTCAGGTGACATTGCTGAAGTATGAGTCAGTGCCTTATGCGTGTAGCCTTACTGTTAGTGCGGGTAGCCTTCCTTCTTGGCTTGTACCCACAGCTGCGGGAACAGGTATGGTACTGTACCAAGGGAGGCTTTCCTGCGTGAACGGCTGGCTTACTGCGTGTAAGGTCTTCATCTCTCTGAGCATGGTGGGTCCTGCGGAACCAGCTGGTCCTTGCGCAGGCGTACCTCTTCAGGGTGTGTCTTGCGGGTCCAACTGGGCTTTGCGGGGACCTACCTCTTCAAGTCCCCCCAGTCCATTGTTCTCATGAATTGTTAATGAGGTGAACTTTTGGACTTTAAGCAAGGGGTTTTAAAATGGGTTTTTAGTTTTAAGGTTTTCCGTGGGGATTCTTCCCGCGGTTTTCCTAATGTCACGTGCAGAAATTCCCGACTTTTCTGCTTGATCTTTGGGTATGATGCGGGTAGGTGTGTAACCTCCTCGCAAGTCGGGAGCGTTGAGTTTCACTTGTATAGATTATCGACGAGGTTTTGATAGTTTTAGACATAGTGATCAATTATGTTAAACAACCAATTCCATCTTGGAGCTTCAAACAATCTAGTTCTCAACGTTCCCGCTATGCGGGGATGTTATTTCCCTTTCCGCAAGCATGGCCCAGAAGATCCTTCTTGGTTTCAATTCCCTGCAAGTGCTAAGTATGTGAAGGGTTTCGCCTTGACACTGTAACCGCACTCGTCTTATAGTTTCTTGATTTCCAAGGTATTTTTGGCTTCAATTCCCTGCAGGTGCTAAGTATGTGAAGGGTTTCGCCTTGACACTGTACCCGCACTTGTCTTATGGTTTTTTGCTTCCCAATGTGAGGGGGTATATTCCCTCTTATTTTTGAATCTTTTTGAATCTTTTTGAAATTCGAAGAGTTGGTGAAAGGATAAGAACAGTCCAAACTGTTGAAGGAACGTTAGCGTCTTCCGACGGTTTCTTCTGACAGTTCAGGATGTGCAGGAATTTATGGCGACATGACAGTATATGGTCATTCCAGACGCTTTTTCAGGCGCGTGGGCGCGAATTTTACGGCACGCGTCCTGTCGACAGCTGTTGCCAGCTTGCGCTTTCCACGTGTCGCCATTTCATTGCACCTGCGCTTCCTCTCTCCTCCGCATTAAATTCATCGCATTCATTGCGATGAGTATATAAAGGGGGGAGAGGGTGCATTTCAATTCACACCTTCACTTCACTCTTCTTCTTCTAAGCGATTTCCAGCGAATACTCTAACTTTTCTGTCGAGCATTTCACGATCCTGAGGTTACTGCCGAAGAGTCCGACGTATACCCTGAGAACCCGATGTCCGCGTCTGACAAGGACGACAAGAGTACTGCTGGCGAGTGCCAGTGTGCTCTTTCTGTCGATTTGTATCACTACATCGTCAAGAAGTTCATGCTCGAGCCCTACGAGCCTGAGTTTCCAGAGCCTCACCAGACGGTGTATGATGCCCCCAAGGGCAAGATAGGGGTTTATGCCTCATTCTTCATGTATGGGAATCTCAGGTTCCCATTAACGAAGTTTGTATACCGTGTTCTGGAGAAACACGGTGTACATTTGACGGAGGTGCACCCGATGGCTATCGCTAAGGTTCGCCACTTTGAATGGGTGTGCCACATTCTGGGCGTTGAGCCCCGCGTCGACCGCCTGATGACCTTCTACTCCTGGAGGTGCATCCAAGGCTGGTATACCTTGGTCACTCGGATCAAGGGTTTGAAGATCTGCGCTACCGAGCGCAGTCTTCGGTCTTGGAAGCGGGAGTTTTTCTATATCTCCGCTCGCGTCGTCCCCATAGCGATAACGTTCAAGAACGGGAGAACGCTCCCCAACCTTCACGCCTCCAACTACCAGGAGACTAAATGGTTTACCAAGATCTCCCAGATCCAGACTCCGGTTTACCGTTTTGCGGAGTCGGGGATGGTGATGCTTGGGATGAGCCGGGTGTGGAAGGATGCTGGGTCTGGGACGCCGCAGATACCCATCATCCTTGAATACGGTTTGAACTTTACCCCTTACGGTATGCTCTGTCTTATGTGCTGATTTAGGGTTTTTCTTCTAACTGTTTTTCTTTTTATTTTCAGAGGGGAACAACTTGCAATCGCTTCTGCAACCGCGGGAAACTGGTGGTCCCGCTCGAATGGGTACTCGTGATCTCGACGAGAACGAGTTGCCCATTTTGGAGCAAACGGCGGATAGGTTCGTGGAGGTCTACCCGCTGGGCCACGAGATTTTGAGCACCACGCGGCCAGGTAAGGGATTCTTTAATCCTCGCCCTCTGCATGCTCAGACTTCTGCTGGAGTTCCTCTAATTTTGTCATCTTCTGATGAGGAATCCGCAGATGGGCCTGCCTTCGTGAGGAAGAAGAAAGCTGCCGCCGTGAAGGGCAAGGCAAAGGTTACCACCGCCGTCGACCTAGGAAATCAGTCTGACTCCGAGACTGAAAGCGAGGGGGCGGCGGGGAACCCTGGTGGTGGTGAGACAATTGTCTCGGAGGTTGAGACAGCTGTCACCTCCGAGCAACCAAGTTCAACGACGGTGACTGGCGTGAAGAGGCCAGTTCCATCTGGTTCGTCCCCGCCCGTCAAAACCTTCAAGATTAAGAAAACCCATAAGTATACTTTTTATTTATCTTTCCCGCATTTCTTTCAGCCATTGTTTTTAATATTTTGTTCTCTTCATGCAGGCGTGGATGCAACCGCATTCCAAAGTGGTGCGGGAAGGAGCAGTTCTGGACCCACGACGGTAGGTTTGGTCAACCTACCCGAGGCGATGACCCAGGCGGCTGCGCCTGTTTCAAGTGTTGGTTCAGTTGCTCATCCCGTTGAGGCAATTGTTCCAATTGTGACGTCATCTCCGCCGGCTGTCAGTGCCATCTTTACCGCATCCTTCACTGAGCCGGCGGTGATTTTTTCTGCGGGCTACTCCGCAGCGGCGGCTACGGTTGTGAGTTCACCTCCAGTGAGTTCACCTCCGGGTCTCTACCGCGGCGGCTTCTACCATGCCTCCTCCGGCACCGGCGACTACCTCGTCGATGGCCGGTTCCTCAGGTATGTCCAGGGTTGGGGCTTCTAGCCAATCTCTGCCTCCTTCCCATCTCCCTGACCTCTTGGATGGATATCCCTTAGGTTCGGGTGATGGATTTGGCGGCTACCGGCCTGTTGTCGACCCTACAGGTGCGTAGGGTTATTTTGGCCTATTATCTTTTTTTTTTAACTGTTTTTTGTTTTTGCAGTTTCGGATTCCAATGAGGTGTATGTTCCATGGTGGAACATCCGCCGGGGAACAACCCTTCGAACGGCTGTGGACTGCGTCGAATGGGCGCGCCACGCCGCCCCAAGCGGTGCGTTAGGGGAGGCCATGGCTAGCTACCAGGAGGGTAGGCTAACCAATGAGCTTCGAATTCTCCTTGCTCGAATGCAGCCGCGCGTCGAGTTGCTTTTTCGTGAAAACGACAAGTTAAAGATGGCGCGTAGCCTGGAAGTGGCTCAGGCGCGTGCATTGCGGGAGGAGAACAAAAGGCTTGCCATGATTGCTGCGGAGAAGGAGAAGGCCTTCAAGGACCTTGAGGTCGAGGTCCAGGCCAGGCATGAGGCCCGTTCCAAGGCTACCTAAGCTGTTAACGAACAGCTTAGGTTGGCTAAGGAAACTGCGCGGAACGCGACTGAGAGAGCCACCAAAGCTGAAGCCATTGCTGAGCCTCTGCGCGCCGAGAATGAGGAGCTTAAAGCCAAACTAGAGAGGCTTCAGCAGGCTCATGATGCTTTGGCCTTAAAAGATGCCAAGAAACTCCTAGAGCTCCTGGACCAGAAGGGTATGCTTGACCGCACTGAGCGTAAACTGAAGGGCGTTGAAGAGGCTGCTGCTAAGGATGTGTTGCTCGCCAACCTTAACAAAAATGAAGCCGAACGCGCCCGTGATCAAGCTCAAGCTGCCCTCCAGGAAGCTCTGATCACCAAGGAATGGCTTCTACGAGAAGCGTTGTCGCAGGTACGCGTAATTCCGTAACTTCTTTACGCTTTTCTTCATACTTAGATAAATTTTTGATACATATATTTTTATTTTGTAGGTTGTGCATCGGATCTTCACGAACACATCATATGACGATGCTATGAGCGCAGCCCTCAACGCTTCTCATGAGGATGGGGAAAAGGCTGGTTTCCTGCTTGGTCTGGGGTTTGTTGAGCAGGGCATCCCGCCTTCCAACTTCCCTCTTTATGACGTGGACACTGAAGCTGCTTACGACCAAGCAGTGAACCAGTATGCTGCCTTCCCTCATCCGGTGGTGGAGAAGGTGAACGAGATTCCTGCTGCTGATGATGGGCTAACTATTCTCAAGGCTTTCCTTGAACCGCCACAGCCAACTGATGGTGTGGGTTCAAGCGGGTTTGGAGGGAGTGGTCCTGAAGCTTGAACCCTGAGATCCCTTCCAACCGCTAGGATAGATTTACATTTTTGTAGGCGGGAAGATGCCCAGCCATTCTTGTAATCTTTGAAATTTTTTATGAAATATAAATGTTTGTGCGGGTAGGACCGTCACTTTCACTTAATGACTTGCTTTATAAACGTTATATGACTTGCTCATGCATATTATAGTTTAATTTGGCACTTGTTTTGCCTTATAAACAATATATGATTTGCTCATGCATACTTTAGTTTAACTTAGCAATTTTCCAAGTGTTTTGAATAAGTTAACCTTTCGACGCGTGGTTGTCAATAGGTTAGTGTTCAGTTTCCTCTATCATGATTGTGCGGGTAGGACCGTCACTTTCACTTAGGATGACTAAACTTCACCTATAACTAACCTGCGTGAAGGTTTCCCTCATCTTTTTAGAAATTTTCTAAGTGTTTTGAATAAGTTAACCTTTCGACACGTGGTTGTCAATAGGTAACATGTTCAGTTTCCTCTGTCATGATTGTGCGGGTAGGACCGTCACTTTCATTTAGTGGGATGACCAAACTTCACCTATAACTGACCTGCGTTGAAGGTTTTCCTCATCTTTTCCTTAGAAATTTTTACCATTTTTGTGTTTATGCGGGTTTTGCCGCTTTCCACACGCAACGACTTACTTCCTCCCTCACTTATTTATGCGGTGAATACCGGCATATCAGTTTGGTCAGTTCGTAAGTATAAAGGTAAGGCTATCAACACAATGTGATAAGGAGAATCATTTCCATTAGAAGTGGCTCTAGGCCTTTTCTTTACAAGTTTGGAATTGATATACATGTAGCATCTGCGTAATTGAGCTCCATTCCATGTTCTTGGGATGGGGGTGTCATCGAGTCTTTCGGGCCGGTTTGCGCCTGGTTCGGAATCTCGTTGTTACGCAGTATGTAGTCTCCGACATTGAAGTTGCAGTTTCACCCGTGTTTTCCCCAACTAGGGTTCTACACGCGTTAGCCTGCTCAGCATCCATTACGCCACGAGGTGTGCGAGTTCCCCATCTCTGACGAATGTCTCGACGACGTCTTTCAAGGATATGCATTCCTCAGTGGTGTGACCTTTTGTCCCGTGGAAGTCACAGGACTTGCTCTGATCAGCGTTGTGACGCTGTCGGATTATTGGAGCCTTTGGCCATGGGAGCCTCTCGGTGGCAAATATTTCGGTGACGCTTTTGGTGAGTGGCGTCCATCTGGGATTCCGGTTCGACGACTGCATGTTGTCCTTTCCGCCTAAGAGAGGGCGAGAGCTGGATGAGGTGTCAAAGTTTACCCTTGACTGCCAAATACCAAGCTTCCTCTTTTTGTTTTGTCGGGCGGTATGGACCTTATTTTCTCTCGTCCTCTGGGTGTAGAGGTTTGTGCTCTGGGGAAGATCTCTACCCAGTTGCTTCTCTGTTTCCGCAAAGCGTTTAGCTGCTGTCATGATGGCATCCCACGTGGATGGCATGCCGTCTTTACCCATCAAGGTGCGGATGAGCTCTGGGTCTTCAGCGCCCCGGATGAAAGAAGCGCGAACAAGATCTTCACTAATAGTGCCCAGACTTAGCTTCTTTGAGTTGAAGCGCGTGATGAAGTCTAGCAAAGACTCGTCTTCCTCTCGGATGCAGTTGAGGATTGTCCATTGTTCTTCAGTATATTTTCTTTGTTGACTGAAGTGCTGGCTGAACTTCTGCTGGAAGTCTGCCCAATCGTAGATGTGGTGGACCGGTAGACGGTCAAACCATGCTCTGGCTGCCCCAACAAGCGTCATTTGGAACATGTAACACCACGTGGGTTCCGTCCAATTGCTGACGGTTGCCCCCGCTATGAAACTGTTCAAATGATCGTCTGGGTCAGATATGCCATCATAAGTGCCTATGTTGGACATATGTTTGGCACTCTTCGGGGCAATTGCTTCCGCGATGTCCCTTGCAAATTTGGACGTTCCCGCATTTGCAACAGTTGGTCTGAAGGTTTTAGAGAAGTCACGTGGGTTTCCACCCGCGTTTTTTGGTTTAAAGGTTTCTCCAAAATTTCATAAAGTCCAAAAGTATAGATGTTTAATCTCTTCGCAAGTCGGGAGCGTTGAGTTTCACTTGTATAGATTCTTCACGAGGTTTTGGTAGTTTTGGACATAATGATCAGTTATGTTAAACCACCAATTCCACCTTGAAGCTTCAAACAATCTAGTTCTCAACGTTCCCGCCATGCGGAGGTTTTATTTCTCTTTCCTCAAGCATGGCCCATAAGATCCTTCTTGGTTTCAATTCCTTGCAAGTGCTAAGTATGTGAAAGGTTTCGCCTTGACACCGTACCCGCACTTGTCTTACGGTTTCTTGCTTTCCAAGGTAAGGGGGTATATTCCCTCTTATTTTTGAATCTTTTTGAAATTCGAGGAGTTGGTGAAAGGATGACAGTCCAAACGGCTGAAGGGACGTTAGCGTCTTCTGACGGTTTCAAGACGTGCATGAAGTTATGACGACGTGACAGTATATGGTCATTCCAGACGCTTTTTCAGGCGCGTGGGCGCGAGTTTTCAGGCGCGTGGGCGCGGGTTTTACGGCACGCTTCCTTTTGACAGCTGTTGCCAGCTTGCTTTTTCCACGTGTCGCCGTTTCATTGCACCTGCGCTTTCTCTCTCTTCCGCATTAAATTCATAGCATTCATTGCGATGAGTATATAAAGGGGGGAGAGGGTGCATCTCAATTCATACCTTCACTTCACTCTTCTTCTTCTAAGCGATTTCCGGCGAATACTCTAACTTTTCCGTCGAGCATTCTCCTGAAATCGTACTCTTAACCCTTACACCATGTCTTCTTCTACTCACGATCCTGAGGTTAACGTCGAGGAATCTGACGTTTACCTCGAGAACCCGACGTCTGCGTCCGATAAGGACGATAAGAGTACTGCTGGCGAGTGCCAGTGTACTCTTTCTGTCGATCTATACCACTATATCGTCAAGAAGTTCATGCTCGATCCTTACGAGCCTGAGTTTCCGGAACCCCACCAGACGGTGTATGATGCCCCTAAGGGCAAGATAGGGGTTTATGCCTCATTTTTCATATATGGGAATCTCAGATTCCCATTAACGAAGTTCGTATACCGTGTTCTGGAGAAACACGGTGTACACTTGACGGAGGTGCACCCGATGGCGATCGCTAAGGTTCGCCATTTTGAATGAGTGTGCCACATTCTGGGCATCGAGCCCCGCATCGACCGCCTGATGACCTTCTACTCCTGGAGGTGCATCCAGGGCTGGTATACCTTGGTCACTCGGATCAAGGGTTTGAAGATCTGCGCTACCGAGCGCAGTCTTCGGTCTTGGAAGCGGGAGTTTTTCTACATCTCCGCTCGCGTCGTCCCCATTGCGATGACGTTCAAGAATGGGAGGGCACTCCCTAACCTTCACGCCTCCAACTACTAGGAGACGGAATGGTTTACCAAGATCTCCCAGATCCAGACTCCGGTTTACCGCTTTGCCGAGTCTGGGATGGTGATGCTTGGGATGAGCCGGGTATGGAAGGATGCCGGTTCTGAGACTCCGCAAGTACCCATCATCCTCGAATACGGTTTGAACTTTACTCCTTACGGTATGCTCCGTCTTATGTGCTGATATAGGGTTTTTCTTCTAACTGTTTTTCTTTTTATTTCAGAGGGGAACGACTTACAATCGCTCCTGCGTCCGCGGGAGACTGGTGGTCCCGCCCGGCTGGGTACTCGCGATCTTGACGAGAACGAGTTGCCCATCTTGGAGCAGACGGCGGATAGATTTGTGGAGGTCTACCCGCAGGGCCACGAGATTTTGAGCGCCATGCGGCCAGGTAAGGGATTCTTTAATCCTCGCCTTCTTCATGCTCAAACTTCTGCTGGAGTTCCTCTAATTTTATCATCTTCTGATGAGGGATCCGCAGATGGGCCTTTCTTCGTGAGGAAGAAGAAAGCTGCCGGCGTGAAGGGCAAGGCGAAGGTTACCTCCGCCGTCGACCTGGGAAATCAGTCTGATTCCGAGACTGAAAGCGAGGAGGCGGCGGGGAACCCTGGTGGTGGTGAGACCATTGTCTCGGAGGTTGGGACAGCTGTCACCTCCAAGCAACCAAGCGTTACGACGGTGACTGGCGTGAAGAGGCCAGTTCCATCGGGTTCGTCCCCGCCCATCAGAACTTTCAAGATTAAGAAATCCCGTAAGTATAATTTTTATTCACCTTTCCCGCATTTCTTTTCGCCATTGTTTTTAATATTTTGTTCTTTATGCAGGAGTGGACGCATCCGCATTCCAGAGTGGTGCGGGCGGAAGCAGTTCTGGACCCACGATAGGTTTGGTCAACCTATCCGAGGCGATGACCCAGGCGGCCGCGCCTGTTTCCGGTGCTGGTTCGGTTGCTCATACCGTTGAGTCGACTGTTCCAGTAATGACGTCATCTCCGCCGGCCGTCAGTGCCATCTTTACCGCATCTTTCACTGAGCAGGCGGTGATTTTTTCTGCAAGCTCCGCAGCAGCGACCACGTTTGTGAGTTCATCTCCAATGAGTTCACCTCCGATGGTCTCTACCACGGTGGCTTCTACCATGCCCCCTCCAGCACCAGCGACTACCTCGTCCGTGGCCGGTTCTTCAGGTATGTTCAGGGTTGGGGCTTCTAGCCAATCTTTGCCCCCTTCCCATCTCCTTGACCTCTTGGATGGATATCCCTTAGGTTCGGGTGATGGGTTTGTCGGCTACCGGCCTATTATCGACCCTACAGGTGCGTGGGGTTATTTTGGCCTGTTATCTATTTTTATCATTTTTTTAACTGTTTTTTGTTTTTGCAGTTTCGGATTCCAACGAGGTGTATGCTCCACGGTGGAAGATCCTCCGGGGAACGACCCTCCGAACGGCTGCGGACTTCGTCGAGTGGGCGCGTCATGCCGCCCCAAGCGGTGCGTTGGGGGAGGCAATGGCCAGCTACCAGGAAGGTAATGGATCCTCCTTGCCCAGATGCAGCCGCGCTTCGAGCTACTCTGTCGTGAAAACGATAAGTTAAAGACGGCGCGTAGCCTGGAAGTGGCTCAGGCGCGAGCATTGCGGGTGGAGAACAAGAGACTCGCTGCCACCGCAGCGGAGAAGGAGAAGGCCTTCAAGGATCTTGAGGTCGAGGTCCAGGCCAGGCATGAGGCCCGCTCCAAGGCTACCCAAGCTGTCAACGAGCAGCTTAGGTTGGCCAAGGAGACTGCGCGTAACGCGACCGAGAGGGCCACCGAAGCTGAAGCCATTGCTGAGCCTCTGCGCGCCGAGAATGAGGAGCTTAAAGCCAAACTAGAGAAGCTTCAGCGGGCTCATGATGCTTTAGCCCTAGAAGACGCCAAGAAGCTCCAAGAGCTCTTGGATCAGAAGGGTATGCTTGATCGCACTGAGCGTAAGCTTAAGGGCGTTGAAGAGGCTGCGGCTAAGGATGTGTTGCTTGCCAACCTCAACAAAAATGAAGCCGAACGCGCCCGCGATCAAGCTCAAGCTACCCTTCAGGAGGCTCTGACAAATAAGGAGTGGCTTCTGCGAGAAGCGTTACCTCAGGTACGCATAGCTTCATAATTTCTTTACGCTTTTCTTTATACTTAGAAAAGTTTTTGATATATTTTTGTTTGTTGGTTGTGCATCGGATTTTTGCGTACACATCTTATGACGATGCCATGAGTGCAGCCCTCAACGCTTCTCATGAGGATGGGGAAAAGGCTGGTTTCCTGTTTGGTCTGGGGTTTGTTGAGAAAGGCATCCCGCCTTCCAACTTTCCTCTACACGACGTGGACACTGAAGCTGCCTACGACCAAGCAGTGAACCAATATGCTGCCTTCCCGCATCCGGTGGTGGAGAAGGTGAACGAGATTGCTGCTGCTGATGACGGGCTAACTGTTCTCAAGGTTTTCCTTGGAGGGAGTGGTCCTGAAGCGTGAACCTTGAGATCCCTTCCAACCGTTAGGATAGATTTATATTTTTGTAGGCGGGTAGATACCTAGCCATTCTTGTAATGTTTGAATTTTTATTGTGAATATAAATATTTTGTTAACGCCTTGCCTTGTATACATTATATGTTTTGCTCATGCATATTTCAGTTTAACTTAGCAATTTTCTAAGTGTTTTGAATAAGTTAACATTTTGACGCGTGATTGATAATAGGCTAATGTTTAGTTTCCGCTAACATGATTGTGCGGGTAGGACCGTCACTTAGTAGGATGACCAAACTTCACCTATATCTGATCAGCGTGAAGGTTTTCCTCATCTTTTCCTTAGAAATTTTCTACCGTTTTTTGTGTTTATGTGGGTTTTGCCGCTTTCCACACGCAACGACTTACTTCCTCCCTCATTTATGCGGTGAATACCGGCATATCAGTGTGGTCAGTTCATAAGTATAAAGGTAAGGCTATCAACACAATGTGATAAGGAGAATCATTTCCATTAGAAGTGGTTCTAGACCTTTTCTTTACAAGTTTGGAATTGATCTACATGTAACATCTGCGTAATTGAGCTCCATTCCATGTTCTTGGGATGGGGGTGCCATCGAGCCTTTCAAGCCGGTATGCGCCCTTTCCCAAAACTTCTTTAATAATGTATGGCCCTTCCCAGACCGGGGCCAGCTTTCCTGGGCGCTCTTGGTTCGAAGCCTCGTTGTTACGCAGTATGTAGTCACCGACATTGAAGTTGTTGAGTTTTACCCGCGTGTTGTAGTACTTTTGCATTTGTCGCTTGTAGTTCTCTTCACGCGCTGCGGCTAAGTCTCTGCGTTCTTCGGTTAGCATGAGGTCTAACCGTCTTTCCGCATCATTGTCTTCTGGTTGAGTCATGACTCTTGGTGAGGGTAGAACAATTTCGACCGGGACCATGGCTTCAGTGCCATAGGTGAGGCTAAACGGGGTTTCGCCCGTGCTTGCCTTTTTTAGCGTTCTGTTCGCCCAAAGGACATGTGGAACTTCATCCACCCAGCCGGATCTATGATCCAAGAGTCTTTTCTTTATGCCGTCGTTGATGCTCTTGTTTGCTCTTTCCACCTCACCATTACCTTGCGGGTGTGCCACTGAGGTAAAGGTGTGGGTGATTTGAAGTTCTTTCAGCCACTTTTGTAGCTTCTGGTCAGCAAAGTTGGTGCCATTATCGCTCACCAAATTCTGTGGAAGTCCAAAACGACAAATAATAAATTCCCAAATAAATTTTTTGATATGTTTTGCGGTTGTTTGGGCTAAGGGTTTTGCTTCTATCCACTTGGTGAAGTAGTCGATGGCTACCACTAGGAACTGGACGTTCCCAGCTGCTGTCAGAAATGGGCCTGTCACATCGATGGCCCACTTCTGAAATGGCCATGAAGAAGTGACTGGAACAAGTTCATTCTTTGGGCGATGCGTGTTGGGTGCGTAGAGCTGGCAGGACCTGCATTTTCTGATGTAAGCCAGTGCATCCGTATGCATCCCCGGCCAAAAGTATCCCGCGTTGTTTAGCTTAGCTACAACTGCGCGTGGACCTGCGTGTACTCCACAGATGCCTTCGTGTACTTCCCTTAGGAGGTAATCAGCATCTTGGTCGTCCACGCATCTGAGGAGTGGGCCAAGAAAATTACGCTTGTAAAGTATGTCATCAACAAGTTGATAGTTCAACGATTTACAACGTATCTTTCTTGCCTGTGCCTTTGACTCTGGTAGTATGCTTGCCGCAAGGTAATTTATGATTGGTGTCATCCATGTTTCCGTGCCGGTTTGGATGACACAAATTTCCTTGTGCGGGACTGATGGTGCCCCAAGGAGTTCAACGCGGATGTCCTTTCCCAAGTGGGCGAAGGCTAACGATGCAAGCTTGATTAACGCATCCGCAGATTTGTTTTCGCTTCGCTTGATGTGCATAACTTTACAATCGTTGAAATCGCGCATAAGGGTTTTTGCTTGTGCGAGGTACAGGGCCATTGTGTCGTTCACAGCCGTGTACGTCCCGTTTATTTGGTTGGCTACTAACATGGAATCCACGTGGGCTTCCAAGTTTTTCACTCCCATCTTATGCGCAATTCTCAACCCGGCCAGGAATGCTTCGTTATTCGTACTTGGAAAATCCAGTCGAATAGCGTAGGTGTACTCTTGGCCCGCTGGGTTAGTTAGTTTCAACCCTGCGCCTGAACCCTCGTTGTTGGCTGCTCCATCAGTATAGAGTCGCCAGACATCATCAATGTCCTGTGCTGGAGAGGGTTGAGCCTCTTCCTGGCACTCTTTTTCCCGCGAACCGGGGACTTCTGCAATAAAGTCGGCCAAGACCTGGCCTTTTATGGCTGGTCTTGGCTTGTACTTTATTGCGTATTCTCCCAATTCTATTGCCCATTTGGCTAGGCGTCCTGACAACTCGGGTATTCCTAGAACGTTTGCAAGTTTGAAGTTGGTGAGAATGGTGATTGGGTGACCTTGGAAATATCGTCTTAGTCTGCGTGTAGCCTGTACAAGCGCTAAGACTAATTTTTCCAGGGTAGAGTACCGGGTTTCTACGTCGGTTAAGACGCGGCTAACATAGTAGATGGGCATCTGGGTGCCTTTTCGTTCTACTAGTAGGACTACCCCGGTTGCTCTGTCTGTGACGGAGAGGTATAGGATTAATTCCTCCCCCGCTTCTGGTGCTGTGAGCGTTGGGAGTTCGATCAAGCGTGACCAAATCTCTTGAAAAGCTGCCTCGCTTCTGGTGTCCAGCGGAAGTGCGTTTTCTTTAAACAATTTCTCAATGTTGACACGAATGGGAACGACCTATCCGCATGGTTCGCCAAAAAGCGGTTAAGTGCGACTAGTCGTCCATTCAGTGTCTGAGCTTGTTTGATGGTAGTAGGTGATTCCATTTTGATAATGGCTTCGACCTTTTCAGGGTTCGCTCTGAAGCCATCTTTGGTAACGATGACTCCTAAGAACTTCCCTTCTTCCATCCCAAAAGAACACTTGCTCGGGTTGAGCTTCATGTTTATCCGTCTGAGCGTGTTGAAAGTTTCTTCGATGTCTTTCAACATCGCTTTTGGCTCAAGGCTTTTGATGACCAAATCATCCATGTAAACTTCCAAGTTCCTCCCGATTTGGGTATGGAACTCTTTGTCCATCAGGCGTTGGTATGTGGACCCGGCATTCTTAAGTCCGAATGGCATCATTTGATAACAAAATGTGCCATCGGGCGTCCGAAATGCGGTTTTGTCCTGATCGTCAACGGCCATGTGGATTTGATGGTATCCCTTATACGCATCAAGGAAACATTTAAGGCAAAACGGTGCTAACGAATCTACCTTAAGGTCAATTTCGGGTAACGGGTAACAATCCTTGGGGCATGCTTTGTTTAGGTCTTTAATATCTATGCACATGCGCCATTGTTTGTTAGATTTCGGTACCATAACGGGATTTGCAACCCATGTTTGATATTTACTAACGCGTACGATGCCTGCGTCAATGAGTTCCTTGACTTGGGTTCTACACGCGCTAGCCTGCTCCGCACCCATCACGCGACGCTTTTGTATGACCGGCGTAAAAGCCGGGTCACATTTGAGCTTATGCTCCGCCTTACTTCGGGGTACACCAGTCATGTCAGCTGGTGTCCACCCGAAGATGTCAGCGTTTTTTTTGCAATAAGCGTTTGAGTAAGGTGCGTGTGGGATTAGTGATTGTTGGGCCAATGGTAACGGCCTGGTCAGGGTATTTGCCATTAAAGGCCCATTCTTCTGGCTCGGTGACAGTTGGTTTAGCCATCTTTGGTTTGGGTTTAGATGAGACAGATGCGATGCATACCTGGGGAATGCCCGTGATCATCGCGACACCCTCAGCTGTTGGCCACCCCATCATGCCGTGGACTGAAGACACCACGGCATTAAATCTTGCCATCCCATCTCTCCCGAAGAGGATGTCGTATGTGTGGTGTGGTTTCCTCATTACGACGAAGTCCACGTCTTCTGTGCGGGAGTACTTCCCGTCCGTGAGAGTGACGGGGAAAGATAGGATACCCAAGGGGGTGTTTGTGCTGCCATCGAACCCTTCCATTGAGGCGTAGACCGTTTCCAGGCGTTCTTTGTCTTCGTCGTCTAGCTTGTCGAAGAACTGCCTATACATGACGGTTGACGAAGCACCGTTATCAGCAAGAGTGCGGGAGGTAATGTAGTGCCCCAGCTGGCTTTTGATCACTATGGGGCCTTCTTTGTTGGGCCCTCCTAGCACACGGGGGAAGCTCACTTCAGCTTCCTTCCACACACTTGGCTCTGTCGTTCGTCGTTTTCTTCCTTTGACGTTGCCATGAGCCATGTGGATGCTGATGTCGACGGGCTTTCGTCCGTTGCCCTTGTACCGATTGTCATTTCTCCCTCCGTTCTTGATTGACGCCACGAGGTGTGTAAGTTTTTCATCTTTGACGAATGTTTCGACAATATCCTTCAAAGACGTACACTCCTCTATGGTGTGGCCTTTTGTCCCGTGGAAGTCACAGGATTTGCTCTGATCAGCGTTGTGACGCTGCCGGATTATTGGAGCCTTTCGCCATGGGAGTTTCTCGATGGCAAATATCTCGGTGACGCTTTTGGTGAGTGGCGTCCATCTTGGATTCCGGTTTGACGAGTGCGTGTTGTCCCTTCCGCCTAAAAGAGGGCGGGAGCTGGATGAGGTGTCAAAGTTTATCCTTGACTGCCAAATACCAAGCTTCCGCTTTTTGTTTTGTCGGGCGGTACGGACGTTGTTGTCTCTTGTCCTCTGCGTGTAGAGGTTTGTGCTCTGGGGGAGATTTCTACCCAGTTTCTTTTCCGTCTCGGCAAAGCGTTTAGCTGCCGTCATGATGGCATCCCACGTGGATGGCATGCCATCTTTACCCGTCAAAGTGCGGATAAGCTCTGGGTACTCAGCGCCCTGGATGAAAGCGGCGCGAACAAGATCTTCGCTTATAGTGCCTAGACTTAGCTTCTTTGAGTTGAAGCGAGTGATGAAGTCTAGCAAAGATTCGTCTTCCTCTCGGACGCAGTTGAGGATCGTCCACTGCTCTTCAGTATATTTTCTTTGTTGACTGAAGTGCTGGCTGAACTTGTGCTGGAAGTCCGCCCAATCATAGATGTGGTGGACCGGTAGACGATCAAACCACGCTCTGGCTGCCCCGACGAGCGTCATTTGGAACATGTAACACCACGTGGGTTCCGTCCAATTACTGACGGTTGCCCCCGCTATGAATCTGTTCAAGTGATCGTCTGGGTCGGATACGCCATCGTAAGTGCCTATGTTGAACATCTGTTTGGCACTCTTTGGAGCAATTGCTTCCGCAATGTCTCTTGCGAACTTGGACGTTCCCGCATTTGCAACAGTCGGTCTGAAAGTTTTGGAGAAGTCACGTGGGTTTCCCCCTGCACTCTTTGGCTTGAAAGTTTCTCCAAAATTTCTTTTCGAGCGGAAGTCTACTTCCTTACGCTTCCTTTTCTCCTTATGACGAGGGTTTGCGTCACTGTCAGAATCTTCCCAATCATCATCCGAATACTCGCAATCATTGCTCATGTTGAGCTGTTGTCGAGTGCTTCCGAATTCGTCATTTGCCTGTTGGAGTGAACGTAAACGTTCATCCAACTCAGCTTGGAATTCTTTCTGACGTGCTTCCGCCCAAGCTTTAATTTGATCCAGTGTTTGGCGGGGAAGCCTCGTCTGTTGCTTCTCTGCCTGGGTATCAATGAATCCCAGGGGAGGATTGTTTACTGCACTTGCCCTGGCTTGGGTAACCGAGGTAGTGTTCGTAAAAATGGTGTATTCGCCGGTGTTTCCCCCAGTAGTTGGGGTTGTGGTTACCGGAACTTCTTGGTTACCTGGTGGCTTTGGCATCGGAGTAACGTTAAATAGAGGGGCTTTATTGTCTCGTATTTCTTTTTATTCAAACCGGATATATATGTGAATACTTTTATAACAAAAAAAAAGAAAGGAAAAAAAAAATCGTGTTAGACATACATATGAACCGAAAAGCAAAAAACATGTATTCTTGAATTGTGACTAACATAACATGTTTAATCTGAATTACAATTTTTTATCTTTACAATTTAATTTGATAACACAATAAGGTTATTGTATAAAGAGGTAACGTAATTCTTTTTTTTTTAGAAAAGTTCACTTCAATAACAAAAGCCAAATACAAAAACGAGCTAGCAGGACCCATCCACCGAGCACGGAGGAGCCACTACTACTCTAAAAAAAGTTACATTAAAGCATTTTTTACCAATCCGACCAACTCCTATCAAAACCCTTAGACCTATTTTTGAGCCATAAGAAACCCAAAGCCTTAACATCTCCCAAAACCTCTTCCACCTTAGCCTCTTTGCCTTCGTACCGTTTCACGTTTCTCGCCTTCCAGATCCTCCAACTAGCAATGATCATAATTCCTTGGATAAACTTTTTCTTGTACTCACCTAACCTCAAACTGTTATGCAGAAAGAAAAGATCTTCCACCGAAAACACAAAGATCTGGGGAATTTTGCACCATGCGCTGATCTGTTGCCACACCACCGTGGAGAAAAAACAGCATGTTAGGATGTGGTTAACCGAGTCCTCACCCGACTCGCAAAGAATACACCTCATGTCATGTTATATTTCTATTGCTAAGGGCTTCATAAGACAGAAGTCTGTTCTGTACCGCCCTCCATGCAAAAATGTTACACTTCAACGGAACCCATTTACACCAAATTTTCGCTAGACTGTTCGTACCGGAGTTATGCGACAAGGGATTTTTTAACTGAACTGACCGAAAAATGACCAGAAATGTCACCCAACCAGATCCATAAGTCCTCCCCTCCCGTCCAGTTTATAGAAGTAATAACTTTAAAAATGTTTTCCCATTCTTCCTTTTCTACTGTAGACGATGGCTTCTGCCACCAATTCCATTGCCAACCGATTTGGTTATTACACCACCAAACCCTTTCACAAATCTTACACTTTTTATTCTTTTCCAGCAAATAAAGGTTAGGAAATCTGTCTTTAAGAAGGGCATCGTCAAACCATAAATCTGACCAGAACTGAATGAAACTACCATTTCCTACTACGCCTTGAATCAATAATTGGAGGTTCACCCCCACACATTTCCTCCAAAGATAAGCTTTTCGCCACCGCTTTCCATGCTCCTGGAATATACTTATTAACCGGAACCACACCGCTTTCCATGCTCCTGGAATATACTTATTAACCTGGAATAAAGAGGTAACGTAATAATTGCAAAATTTAATGTTACTTTCTCGTTTATATGTTTTTCATTTGACAATATTTACCCGATTTAAAAAGTATATGTGTAATTAATTTTGTTTTGTGAGTTGGTGTAAATATAACTTAACAAACTTTATGTTGATGATACTTTTTGCTTGGAGTATGAAGTGCTAAGAAAAAGTGTTGGCTCATCTAATTTCAAATGAGTGAAAATGGTACTGAGTGAGTTTATTTGGTCTAAGTTTAGGTTACCTGTCAACTATTATCTTATTTAATTGAGGATCTTTCCGTTGTAGAGGAAGCATGCACAAAAGAACGGGAACACACTTTTATTGAATATCTATAAATATACATTGTGTGTGGTTGTAGACTTATATTTGAAGCATACCTTGAGATGTGTTTGTTAATTTGGTTAGGTTTTAATTTATTATTATTTGGAAACCCGTGTTGGGTCGGGTAACAGGTTTAAAAAATCGGTTAAGGTAATGATTTAAACGGGTACGGTTAGGTGATAGTTTAAACGACTAGGTAATGGTAAAAAATGGGTCGGGTTGGACCAGCTTACATCATGGCACTGCATTGTCTGCATATCTATTAAAGCATGAAAGTTCTTGAATATCCACATAACATTACTTGGTTTACTTGATGCTACATGTTTTAAATAAAATGTTAACCTACCTTCTTGCAGGTTTGGTTAATGTACATGAAGATCCAATATACTAGTGTCATATGATTAGTAGGTGATTTTTATAATTGTTTTCATACAAATTTATAACCTTCTTTCACCGATGGTATCAAACCACTTTCAATAATATAATTTGATGAATAATATGATAAATATGATGAATACACAGATTTTCACAAATACAGGACAAGACAAAGGTGGAAATGCCACACCATCTGCCTCACTTAAATAAAATGTCACGCCATCTGCCTCACTTAAATATTCTTTCTATGAGCTGCGCAACGTTGACCAAACTCAAACTGAAATGCTTGCGACTTAGGATAAATGTTTGACAAATCTGAATTTGTTTTAGCTTGAGATACAACTAGCATTGCATAGACATTACAAAGGCACTTAATATTTGGTTGTAATTTGTGTCGTTCAGATCGGAAGTATGTCTATTGTTATTAGCCTATGACTCTATGTAACCATTTTAAGTTTGGTATAGCAAGTTTTTTATAAATGTCTATGATAATTGTTTTCATATCTATACTACTTAATAAATAAAACTTTTCCTCGCCACGTGTCACCTTATTAGCCCATCTACACTCTCAAAATCCCGCCTAAATCTACCCCATATCATTCAGACGCGGATCCTAGACCAATCGGTTTCAATTCTTATAACCCGAAATTCCGAATCGCCCTTCTTCGCTTTCCTTGATGAATCGCGTACACTCACTTTTCCCTGGTAATCATCCGATTCATTCTGTAATATTATCATTTAGGTTTCACCAAACTCTTTAATCATTTGCAAATCATAGGTTCTGTCCTTGAATCTTGTGAAGGTAATTGATAGTTATACTTCTCAAAACATTTTGTTCATGAGATTTCCATTACTGTTATCGACTCAAAATATTATGTGTGTATTTTAGATTGTGTATAGATATTGATTTCGGTATCTTGAACTAATGTTGCGGCGCATTCTTATTTCTTTGATTTTTAGATGTAGGGTTTCACCAATCTTTCTAATAATACTCGGTTTCATCCCAAATCATTTTACTTTAAGTGATTTTCGAATTCAATAATTTAAGTTTGAATATTGAGTTCATATTTCTTACTTAATTAATATCTATATTATATATGTCTTCAACACAGTTATTGAAAGTAATATTCTAACAGTTAATGATTCCTTATTTGTTTAATTTCATCTCTCTTAGAAATCCTATAAAATTCTGAATCGCACATTGCATCATCTATAAATTGTTATCTGAGTAACATTTCTCTCTTTGATTTCATAATATTGTTCGATTTTGATCATGTTGGTAAAACTGACTATTATTTCCCTAAATTTTCATATGAAATCATCTACGGTATAAATCCTAAATGATCCTGATCCCTCATCTTGATATGTTTGATTACATCGTTTATAAATTGTTTATATATGAGTAATATTTATCTCTTGGTTTTCATAATATTGTTCGATTTAGATCATCTAGGTAAAATATGTTGTTATTTAACTTAAATTTACTATGAAATCATCAAATATTTGTACTGCATTTTATTTGATTCATGATTTTGTTACTAATTCTTCTTTGCATTTTTTATTTTTTGAAAAAAATCAGTTGTTAATACATGACTACGTGACAATTGATGACGATTTTACATTTACTAAATTTTTATTCTGCAAAATTTGTTCACCAAATTTTGGTATGTTTTGTAGCCTTTTTCAAATGTCAAACACTTATGAGAGGTATTCTATTAGTTGATGGCCAAGCTACATGAAAGATAATGGATTGTAAAACTGTGAAACCTGTGACTTTGTGTTTATCAACGATGAATGTAAGTTGATTCTTTTCAAGTTAACTTTAAACTTTGGATTTCATTCCTTGATTTTCCTAGAACCGTTTTTTTAGTTAGTTCTATCAAATCAATATGGGTTTATGTTTTTTTAGCTAAATTCTATGGTGATATTATATAGTATTAATAATTTGACTATGCTTTGTTACATTGTTATGTAAGAATGGTTTTTGGTACAAATCGGACTGGTAGTTACTTGCGATAATAAGCTATTATGTTATTTACGTAAAATAATTTTAAAAGATTGAAATAAATTGTATGCGTGTTCTTCGCTTTGGTTTTGCAAAGTTTTATTTCATATGTAAGCATCCCTTAAAAGTAAAGAAAAAAACTAGATTATTTTATTTATTTTTATGTTGAGTTCAATATATCAATTTTCAGCTTAATGATTATTTTTAACGGATACAATAGGTCAAAGATTATAATTAAAAAGAAATTCGTTTTGATTGATTTTTTGCTTTAAAAGTTTTGGTCAATTTACAGATTAAATGGATGAGAAACTGAAGGTCAGAAGCAGAATTACCTTTGATTAGTTCCTTGAATCTTTATTTATGTTTTGCAATCTGTATTATTAGAATGCCAGTTATTAATTATAATAGTTTTCTTTTATATGGGTTCTTTGTTTTTCAGGAAAATGATATTTTGACATCAAATTTCTTGGTCTCGGGATGTTATATGACAGGTCAAAATTAATGATTTGATAGTATTTTTTTTTTCTTATCATGTTTACTTCTTTTTATCTAATCAACATTTGATGACTTAGCAATCAGGGGCACTCAACTTATGTGGACCATGGATTAGTAGGCACAAGACCCGTATATATAATTGTTGTGTTTGGCGTGGTGTATGTGGATGCATAGTTAGAACCAGATTTTTCTCATTACCTTAGGATGTATGACGTATATGGCGGTTTTGGTATCTATTTGTTTTTTAACATTTGAAGTGTGATGCTGAAATTGAATGGAGCACTTTGACTTTTGTAAGGTTCAACTTTTTAGTAACAAAGCCGAACTTTGAAGCTGTTAATGTATTTTATGTATTTGATACAAAGTCGGTAACAAAGCCGAACAGTTTGAAGTATATTACAATTAATATTACGACATTGTTGGATTAGTAACAAAATGTGCATCAACATTTTGATTGAGAACTCAAATTAGGACCTCAAAAGTCAATGTTTTGTTTATCTAATCAGAATAAATCAAGGAAGGGCTCATAAATGAGACGGGCCATTGACGTATTTTGTAACTATCTTTTTTTTTCTTCAGATATCCTCTTGAATTTAGGATGTTGTTATGTCTAAACTCGATTACTTTTTCATTTTAAGTTTGACTTTGAGGCAATGTTGCAAAAGTTGTTAGGCGGTCCTTAGACGGCCGACCCCCTTGGAGGGAGTACTCGGAGAGTACTCAGACATGATAAATATAAAGAAAATTAATTTTTGGGCGATATATATATTTCAAATATCATAAGTTTACTAATATTTATAACAAAATAAGTGAATATCAATATAAATAAGAGAAATACATTTTCAAACACTAAATTATTCTAAAAATGTTAATCATTAATTTAAAAAAATGATATTCGTTCTTCAATATTATAGAAATACGAATTATGTTGTATTTTTTAAGTGAAAATAGATCAAAGTTAACCAAATAGATGTGATTCTGACTAATGTTGACCACCTTTGAACAATTTTTAGTAACTAGGCGGAGTTAAAGAAACTCCCCTCGGTGCCATACCTTGTAGCGAGTACTCGGAGAGTACTCGGCCTTGTAGACCTACTTTTACAACATTGCTTTGAGGTCAAGAAGATTTTTTTTTCAACTTTAAAAATTGGATATAAGCCTTCTTGTTGTATGAGAAAATCATTAACAAATTTGAAACTATTTGAAGTGTACTAAAAACAGATATTGAAAGTTTATTAATATTTTGAACAAGATATCAATGTAATTGTAAATGTTGTCAGAGGTATGATTTATATAATTTAAAATTTTCAACCCGTGCTAACCTAGTATATATATATATATAAAAGCAAATCCCCCCTCCCCCCTAATTGCATGCCTCGGCCGACCGTCTGTTTCATTATACCTTATAACTGCCTTGCTTAAAATAGTAAATGAGTTAAGAGGCATTATATTATTTTTAGATAAAAAAAGAGAATGATGATTTGACATAAAATGCCTTTTTAAGGAGAGCATGAACTACTACATATGCTCTAAGGTCATATGTTGAGGGGCTAACTACATACTCATCCTTAAAGTATCATATCACCGCCACGTATGTATGAAATCATTAACTATTAAGTAATTAACTCTAAACCAATGCGTTGCGAAGTGATTAAAATCTACTATTATAATAAATAAAAATGTTGGTTGAACCACAAACCCCTTGGTTGGCCTAATAGTTTGCCGTTTTATCAATTTTAGAAAGATTTATCAATTTTACCGTTTTTATTGTCCAACCTGTGTAATACACGGGTTCTTAACCTAGTCTATATTATATATTATGGTTTAAACATGATACGAGTAATGCGTTATTTGTTTTACAAATACCATTACTACCTAAAACAAGCAATAGGTTCGTTACTTATAATCCTTTAAAGAGTTTTCCATCTTATTTAACCCGAATCTAATTAGGTTATTCGGGTCTGGGTTGGGTCGGGCTAATCAGTGTCGGGTATTTTAGACACCGCAAATCATAACTAAAAGGAAAACCAATAAATTTACGCAAGAATAAAAAACAGAATGATAAACATGTGTTTGCTTTGTAGGCTAGAACATATATGTGAAATAGGAACAATGTTCGGTAGTGCAGTAGATCCGTCGTTTATGAACGGTTGCTTCTTAATGTAATAAAAAAGGAATAAGCTTCTTAAACTCTGTGTTATTTTGAGTGGGAAGCTTACATAGTAATATGAATGGGAGTACACTTAAACTTTTTCGAACTAATTGATAAAAACCAAGTCTTGCCTACATAAATGTAACAAAACACATCATAGTTGCATTCTTCATAGAATAATGCTTAACGATTTTGATGCTAAATGATTCTTTTGCTCAAATAATAAGACTATCCAAACATTGTCCTGCATCCAAATTTGACCATCACTACCCTGGATCTTAAATACTTAGTTGAATTATTAAAACCTAAGTACCTAACTGCTTTCTTGCATATGCAGATTGTTTTGTCAAGAATTAATTTTGAGAACTTTAGCCCGCGATTCCATTCCCGGAGTAAATGTAGGGAACTTGGACCGTTGGTGGCCCATGTAGGAGAAATCATATAAGGAAAAGATCACACACGGTAACATCTCGTAAGTTTATATGGGTCTTTTTATCGACTTCAATTGGTCTAATATGGATTTTTCGGGTCAAATTTGTGACCCCGTTTTATATAACAGGTCATGTTCGGGTCAACCTGATGGGTTCATGGGTTAACCCTTTAACCCATTTGTTATTTAATTTTAAATTTAAAATGCGTTTTTTTTGTAACATTTTAATTTGTTAAGTATCTTAAGGCAAACTTTAAAACTAAAAAGTAACTTGACAGAAGATTTTATTATTTCAATATAATTGTTTTTGTTGATGCATAATGTCAGTAGTTCAGTATCTCGTGTTTTGTATGTGTCTGTAATCGTGTTAGATTGTTTGTTTTGGTATTGAATATTGTTTTACACAAGTTTTCCTGGGATGTAGGCGAACTTGGAGATAAGCAAAGTTATGACAACTTCGCCTAGTATGTTAGGCGAAGTTGTCGAGGTTTATTTAAACCTCAATTCGGCTTATTTTGAAACAAGTTTTTTCCGAACGTGTATTGGTGATTATTGATATCACTTGTTGAAGTGTTGCAATACAATCGTGTTTATTAGTATTGTGACGTGTGTTTGTTTATCGGTTCAACGGTTATCTATCTTACGCTCGTATCGTATTACGTGGGGATTTCGCACCCTCGTGTTACGAGATACTTCTGTGTAGATCCGGCTGGGAACCTACAATTGGTATCAGAGCATTTGCTCGTGATTGTGTGGTTCAGGATTATCACACAGGTGTTAAGATCGTTCCGTTCGACTATTCGCGGAATGAGTTTACGTTGAAATATCTAGTTTTTGTGTCTTGCCCACCTCCCTCCATCAAATAAATCCCAAAACACCTTCGCATACCTCGCAATACATCCAATTAAAACCTGCAAAAACTGGTGTTCATCAGGCGAAGTTGCCGTCATCTTACGTAGGGTTTAAGCGAACTTATAAGGTTTAAGCAAAGTTAAGAACAAGCGAAGTTAAGAACAAGCGAAGTTATAACAAGCGAAGTTAAGCACAAGCGAAGTTATAACAAGCGAAGATAAGCACAAGCGAAGATAAGCACAAGCGAAGTTAAGCACAAGCGAAGTTATAACAACTTCGCTATCTGATCATAGTTTATTAAAAAAAAAAAAATACTTTCTTTGTATTTCGAGTTGTGTTTCTCTCAACTATGACTTCAATAAACATTACAGAACTAGTAAAAATGGAGGTTGAAGCCGGTTCAGCAACTAAAGCTCCAAAAATGCTTAAGGGTACCGATTTCGTTGCATGGAAAGATCGGTTTGAACAGTATGTGAAGTATCAAGATGCTAAGATGTGGGTTTGCATTCAAGACGGATACATTCCACCAACATCCTTGTTTGAAGGTCGTGAACAAATTAAGAAGTACAGTAAGATGGAAGAGGAGGAAAAGAAAATTTATGAGGCAGAGAGTAAAGCTCATGCAGCAATAACCATGGCTCTTCCACAAGAGATTCTTCATACCTTCAAGAAGTACAAAACTGCTAGAGAACTATGGGAAGCACTAGAAAATAGATATGAAGGTAATGTGGGGATACGTGCTTCCAAGACAAAGCTGCTAAAAACCCAATTCTCTGTATTCAAGTATTTGAAAAATGAATCACTTGACCATATCATCACAAGGTATTATCACTTGATGACCGAACTTAGTAATTACTCCATTGAATACAAGGAAGAAGAGATAGTAGAGAAACTTCTTGATGCTCTTCCACCTAAATGGGAAATGTACACAGTTCTGATGAGAGAGGATAAAGACTTTGCCAAGATTGATTTGGAAACAGCAGTCAATAAGTTACGAAATTTTGAACTTAACATGGTTCGGAAGGAGACACCAACTGATCAGGTTCAGGATCTGGGAATGTATGGTGCGAAAGTCACTCCAAGCTCAAGTTCAAAATCAGAATCCACTGCCTACTACTCAAAGGGAGAATCAAACTCAAACTCAACTCGCGATGGTAATGTGATTCTCAATATGGATGGCGACGTATGTTTCGTAGCTGGAGGTAGTAATCCTTCAAAACCTCAAGCCACAACTGGAAATTTCTCGTTGAATGTTCCAAGCTACAACTACTCATAGATGCCCATGAGTGTTAAATCAGCTGAACAGCAGTTTGCTCTATATGCATCCTTCATTGCATCTTATGAGAACTACATCAAAGGTAAAATAGTCGACCCTGCAACTTTGGATGAAGACTATGATCAGATTGATGCTGATGATTTGGAAGAGATGGACTTGCAGTGGCAATGGCTATGATAGTATGAAGGGTAAAGAGATTCATGAAGAAAACAGGTAGAAAGTTCGTTGGAGAAAGACCAGGGTTTGATAAATCAAAGGTTCGATGTTACAACTGTCAACAAAATGGTCACTTTGCTAAGGAATGTACAAATGAGAGAGTCGAACGAAGTCAGAACAGGCATGCACAACAGAATGGGGGAGGTAGTGAGAATAGGGCTATGGTATCTAGACAGAATGGTGGATACAACTGGAATATACAAGTTGAGGAAGTGTTCGAACAGGCTAATTTGGTAAACATCGAAACTGGAGGAAGTGAGAGGGAGACGGGAGAAAATCAAGCATATATGGCAGAAGTGAACGATCAGCTCTCTGAGGTAAGTTCTGAACTTCATTGTGTACAATGTGAAAATCTGTCTGAACAATTAAAAACAATAACTGATCAGTTTGTTAGTTTGGACACACAATTTAAAACGTTAAAAGAAGATCATCACTATACTAAAACTAGAGAAAACAGTTACTCGGTAAAAATAAAAGCTAGTGAAAAGGATATCAGAAGTCTTAAAGCCAGTCTAGCTGAAAAAATACAAGTAATTGATCTTAGTTATGAAGTGTTAGAAGAAAAAACCAAACTAATTGCTGAAAAAGATAAACAGATAGCTGATTACCAGGTAAAAGTGGTGGAACTAAACAGAAAAATTGAACAATTTAGAAATTCTTCAGCAATGGTTGATCACATCATAAGTGTTCAACGTTCCCCAATTAACAAAGGGGGAATTGGATTTTCTGAAGTTCCACCACCGTACAACAATAACTATACTTATAATCCTAGTAATCAGCAATCTGCGAATGTTGAGATTAGTCAGACAGTTCCAATCAAAATTTCTACAAAAGAAACTGAAGTTAATAAGAGCGAGACGAGTAAGTCAGGTTCTAACGTTGCGATCTCTGTCCCTAGCTCTGTCTCATCAAATTCGGACAAGTCATCCGAATTGGGTGAGATAAAAGAAGAGGTAGTGTTACTAAAACGTGGGGAGGAATATAAGCCCGATGAAAAGAATTCTTCCCTAAATCCGTTTGTCCCACCATATGTTAGACAAACGGGTAGTAATGCAACCTCGACATCTGCAACAACTGTTGACACGAAAGTTCAAAACAGAAGTTGTTTCAGATGCAATCTAGTAGGACACCTTATTGCTGATTGTCCTATAAAACAGAGAAGATTTAGAGGTATGAGGCCTCCGAAAACTGAGAATAAAAGGAATGCGAACACACCAAATTTCAGACATTGGACTAATCCAAGATTTCAAAGAAATCGGTCTCATTTTTTCCCAGTTAACCTTCAAACCAACAATTATAATTCAGTTAATTCACTAAGGTTTGGATGGCCTCATAGCCAGTCCTCTAGAAGGATTCCTTTCAGAACTTACAGAAACCATTCTCAAACTGACTTTGGGCAACCAAAGTACTGGATGCCGGTCAACAGATTTAATCGACCCAAGACCAGTAGGTCTTGGGTCCCTAGATTTTAATCTATTTCTTTAATTGTGCAGGAACAGTCAAATAGGGCTGTAAACAATCTGTGGGTTGTTGACAGTGGCTGTTCCCGGCACATGATTGGTAACAAGAATTTGTTACGTGACTGGAAATCTGTTCAAGGAGGAAGGGTTAGTTTCGCTGGAGAGAGTGGAGGTAGAATCAGTGGTATTGGAACTGTGACAAATGGAAGAATGAAGTTAGAGAAGGTGAATTTTGTGGAAGAGTTGAAGCATAACTTATTGAGTGTGTCTCAGATTTGTGACAAAGAATACACGGTGCATTTTACTAAAAATGAGGCAATCGTTCTTTATCCTGGTTTCAAGATACCAGAGGCCTGGGTGGTAATGAAAGCTCCAAGAGAAAAGAACACGTATGTGATGGATATGAAGTCAACTGAGATGACAACAGAAGAGTCATGTCTTCTGTCAAAGGCAAATGAGTCGGAGTCAGAGTTATGGCATCGAAGGATGGGACATATACATCTTCGCAAAATGAATTACATTGTCAAGAATGGGCTGGTACTTGGAGTTCCCTTAAAGAATTTTAACTTTGAAGATCAATGCTTGTCGTGCAAGAAAGGAAAGCAACACAAAAAGCCTCATCACTCCAAGAAGATTAACTCAATTGTCAGCACCCTAGACCTACTACACAAGGATCTCTTTGGTCCTGTGAATGTAAAGAGTCTAGGTGGAACGTCATACTGCTTGGTTGTAACAGATGATTACTCTCGGTACTCTTGGTATACTTTCTGAGGACAAAAGATGAGACAGTTCAGTTGGTAATTAACTTGATTACAAGGGTTGAAAATATTATTGGGAGAAAGGTTAAGTACATCAAGAGTGATAATGGTACAGAGTTCAAGAACTATCAGATGGAGATGTTTTACTTACATAAAGGGATAGAACATCAGTACAGGGCCCCGTATACTCCGCAACAAAATGGGGTAGCTGAGAGGAAGAATAGAACGCTAATCGAAGGAGCCAGAACCATGCTGGCAGTTGCTAAACTTCCCGTGGTGTTCTGGGCTGAGGCTGTTGCCACAGCCTGTTATATCCTTAATCGTGTTTTAACTGTTAAAAGATTAAATAAAACTTGTTATGAACTTATGCATGGTAGAAAGCCAAACTTGAATGGTCTCGAACCTTTCGGGTCCCCATGTTCGATATTAAAGACAAACTCAAAATTTAGTGAGATAGACGACGAAGGTATTTTAGTCGGATATGTTGTTGGGACACCCAACAGAAGAGTTTTTAATTTATCGAACAGCAAGGTTGAAGTGGTATGTAACACTGACATTACGAGTTACAAATCACCAAGGCCTAGCATGGGACCCGCTGAAGCTTTCGACTATGATAAACTATTCAAATCTTTTAATGTGCCTTACTTGGATTTTGCAGAAGTTAATGAGAAAATTGCTTCACAGATTCTGTATGATGAGGAGGAAATATTGTGCAACGTCCACAATACGATGAAAGTCAACCTACCTCGTCAAGTGCCGTTGATGCTCCTGCTGCCTCTACTGAAGAAGAATTCTTCAATCCATTTCACACTCAACATCAATCACACACTGATGAACTCTCTTCAAATTTAGAAAACAATCTGGAAGTCGGTCCGGTACAGACTACTGGAATTCACAAAAATCACCCCTTGGAGAACGTGATAGGTAATCTGTCTGACGGTGTTCAAACTAGAAGAAGTTTGGATGAACACACACGTGTTTACGCAAGAATTAAAGACACGGGTATCATAAACGAATGCTTGTACACCTGCTTCATCAGCCAGATTGAACCGAAGAATTATCAAATGGCTCTAAAAGATAGCTCGTGGGTTGAAGCCATGCAAGAAGAATTAGCACAGTTTGAGAAGATGGAAGTATGGAAATTAGTTGAAAAACCACATAATGTAAATGCTATCGGTACAAAGTGGGTTTTTAAATGTAAGAGAGATGAGAAAGGGATAATCATACGGAAAAAGGCAAGACTGGTAGTAAAAGGGTTTAATCAGCAAGAAGGAATCGACTACAACGAAGTGTTTGCTCCTGTGGCAAGATTGGAGGCAATTCGACTATTTTTGGCATTTGCTGCACACAAAGAGATGAAAGTGTTCCAGTTAGATGTGAAAAGTGCCTTTCTTAATGGTAAAGTCGATGAGGTGGTGTATGTTGAACAACCTCCAGGATTCCCTGACCCAGATTTTCCTGATCATGTGTACAAACTGAGTAAAGCTTTATATGGGCTACATCAGGCCCCTCGTGCCTGGTACGCAACCTTGTTCGATTACTTGCTTGAGAATGGGTTCGAAAGAGGAAAGATCGATAGCACGCTGTTTGTCAAGAGAAAAGGGGGAGATTATCTACTAGTTCAAGTCTATGTGGACGACATCATTTTTGTTGCATCAAAAGTCGCCATGTGTCAGGAATTTGAAGCAGTCATGAAAAAGAGGTTTGAAATGAGCGCCATGGGCGAATTAACTTTCTTTTTGGGATTGCAGGTAGATCAGAAGAAAGATGGGATGTTTATTCATCAAACAAAATATGTCCATGATGTGCTCAAACGCTTCAAGATGGGCGATAGCACCCCATTTGATACTCCAGTTTGCGTCAACCACAAACTGGGTGCTGATTCTAACCGTGATGAAGACGTTGATCCCACCCAATATCGAGCAATCATAGGTTCTTTAATGTATCTAACTGCATCTAGACCTGATATTATGTTTGCAGTTTGTCTTTGTGCTCGTTTTCAGGCAAGCCCGAAGGATTCTCACATGAAGGGAGTGAAGAGAATATTGCGGTATCTCAAAGGCAAGCCTAAGTTGGGATTGTGGTACACGAAAGGGGGAGAACTGGATTTGGTAGCTTACACAGATTCTGACTATGGAGGTTGCAATCAGAACAGGAAGTCAACAACCAGTGGATGTCAATTTCTGGGAGGAAGATTGGTGTCGTGGCAGTGCAAGAAGCAGATCTCAGTAGCCATTTCCACCTGCGAAGCAGAGTACATGGCAGCATCAAACTGCTGCTCCCCGGTTCTATGGATACAACAGCAATTGTGCGATTACGGTCTAAATTTCATTCAAACTCCTATTTGCATTGATAACACTGCTGCAATCTCAGTAACTAACAATCCCGTCAAACACAACAAAACTAAACATATTGACATTCGTCATCATTTTATACGAGATTGTGCTGAGAAGAAATTAATTGTGCTTGAAAAGGTTGATTCTTTGGATAATTTCGCTGATCTTTTTACTAAAGCGTTTGACCGATCCCGTTTTCAAAATCTTGTTGAGCTTAATGGGGTGATCAATCCCGAGTAACCTTGTTTTCCGTTCTATTTAAAAAAAAACATCACTATCGCTTAGAATTATGTCGGTTGCTTCAGTTTGAAGGACACATCTTCGGATATGTTTGGTCCTTACTTCTACTAGTAGATTATGAGGATAGCCATTAACCAGATGACTGAAAGTGACCGGGGCGGTTTATAATGGGTTTTTATTCTTTCGCTGAAAAATAGTCGTTCATACTTAGTTAGAAGGACACATACTCGTATGTGGTCGGTCCAGCTGATCCATTGGATCTTCAGGATAGCCGTTTACCTGAAGACTTTGACTTGATCGGGGCGATAGAATTTAAATTTTTTTAGGGAGATGATATAATTTTTCAAGTCTATAACTTCGTAAGAAGTTTCAATATAATGTTTAAAAGAAAATTGATCCAACCATGGAAAGTGATAGAAAAACTAATTCTGTGTGCTTAACTGGTGAAGTTATTAGGCCTAAATGACTCTAGAACAGCCATTGTAAGTTATGGTAGCTTTCTATGGTGCGTAAAAGTAGAAGTGATACAAACTAAATCTCCTCGATTTAATGTGGAGAATCATTCTGAGTTGTGCATGTCTCCATATGCATCTTTCCGAATGATAGGCAGAAAAGTGATTACCCAGTCATACACGAGCCCGTGAGGGTTCTGATTCCCGAGAAGATAGTGTCAAGTACTTGCAGTGATCCAGATTCGGGACTTGCAGTTGTCTATAATTTGAAGCTGTATTAATGTCTTTATTAAAAAAAAACGTATATGTTGTTAAGCATTCTGAAGCTTATGTTGTTTCAAATTTCAATAAAGAGGCAAGAAAGAGAACGGGAAGAAGACTCTAAAGATCGATGTGTGCTTACTGTTTAATCAGACACTACGGTTCGAAGTCAACTCGGGGTGACTTGGGGAAAGCCAAATACGCTTTGAGAATAGATAGGAGACATCACAATCTCTCATGTGATGTCCATCTAAAGTTTAAGCTTAATTGAACCTAATCCGTATCACAGAAGCGATGAAAACCATACTAAGTATTATACCTACTTACAACCTGTTTCTTTATGTCAGAATACCGCTGAACATGAATCTATGTGACAACAACTTAATGATTATGATTCCTGTACGGATCTTTTCTAAAACATGCAGGTTCTCGTCAAAACTGAAATTTGATCCCGTTTATTTTATTACTAAAATTGTCATTGCCTATTTTGTTTTATGGTTTATAACTTGGTGACTTGGGTCTTTGATTGTAAAGTTTAAATCTTTAACAGAAGATCTTAAAAGCCAGTTGCATTTTGATCAAATTTATAAGGTTCTGTTTGTAAATTAATAAAGGCGAAGTTACTGGTAAGCTATTAAGGAGCGAAGTTGACCATCTGGTTGACCATAAGCGAAGTTAATGGTAAGCTGTTAAGGAGCGAAGTTGTCACAAGGGCGAAGTTAACCTTAACTTCGCCCATGTATTTCCAAACCTATATAAGGGGTCAACTTGGTCAAACACTTTCCAAACTATCAAACTCTCGGCGAACTTATACCCACTCACTTCTACCCTCGGCGAACGATACCTTGAATCGAACCTAATTATTATCTGTTTCTTGTCTGTGTTAAAGGTGTGTAGGATCGGTTTAATCTGTAATTCATGTTAATGGTGTTAATCAGATACCTTTGTGGTCCGATTTGAGACATTGTTTGTGCAACCCTTTAAACACCCGATAAACTATCTGTTTCTACTGCGTTTGTAACCCATTTAGTCTTCTAGATCTCAATAGAACTATCCTTTCATGTTTTGATTCTCAAATACTTCAAACTAAACCTTGATCGGATAATAATAATATGCCGTTTTAGATTCAGGCGAAGTTAGGGTTTAGGCGAAGTTGTACTCAACTTCGCCTTAGGTTTAACTTCGCCTCCTCAAGAATACTTTATTTAATAATTCTGGTCTGTCCTCAGGCGAAGTTAGTGATTAGGGCGAAGTTGTACTCAACTTCGCCATATGGCTAACTTCGCCTACACATGAAAATCTTACCTAAGTGTTCAGGTGAAGTTGGGGTCTGCGAAGTTAACATAAACTTATCATAACTTCGCTCATGGTAACAAGCGAAGTTATGATCTGCTACGTCAATGTTCTAACTTAGACCGTTTGTTGTGCAGATATGGCTGCTGTGGTAGGGGCTGGTGGTTCTGGTGGTGACAACAACTGACAGTTCTTTTCGGGTCACAACATGTATATCACTTTGGATCCGGATGCTAGTGGTATCGACGACTATCGCGAGATCATATCCTTCCTCGTTCGCTCACGTATTTTTCACGCCATCACTACTACTCTTCCCATTTCTCTACCAAATATTGAAGACTTTTGGCGAACGGTAGAATATGACTGTAGAGTTGATCCTCCGGTTATGCGCGCGACAGTGAACAATCATGTAGTACAGTTCTCTGCAGATCAAATAAGGGTCGCTTTGCAGTTCGGGGTTGAAACTACAAATGATCCAATAGATTTCCCGACTCCATTCAGAGATGGTGCGTTTCTGCGTATGGGTTATTCGGGTCTGTTGGGTGACACTCAAAGGAGAAAGGGATTTTTATTAGATCCTTGGCGTTTTCTGATGCACGTGATGATAGTGTGCATGTCTGGTCGTAAAGCTGGTACAGACGATATGGGGGCAATGATGCAATCTGCAATGACAACCCTGACTTACAACAAGCCATACAACTTTAGTCAGATGGTGTTTTATGAAATTGATCGTCAGAGACGCGCGGTCGCCAGGGAAAGATTTTTAATGTACCCGAGATTTTTACAGATGATTTTGAATCATGTAGCCCCTACGCTGCCTCAATGACGTCATATCCGTTATGTTGAGAGTGTAAGTAAGAGAATCTTTGTGCAATGTAGGTCGTCAAGTGCTCGTAGCAAACCAGAGCTTCGTCCGCGGCACACTGCACTATTTGGTTATTTGGTGAATTCTGCTTATAATGCTCCTCCAGTAGATGAATTTCGTGACCCAGCACCGCAACAGGCTAATGTTCCTCAACCACCTCCTGTGGTTCTACCACCACCTGTGGTACACCAAGCACTGCCTGCTGATCCTGTTGCAGCTCCGGAAGAACATGTCGATCTTGAAGCAGCCTTTGGAGGGCAAGGTTTCTTTGACATGGAACAAATTGATCCAGCTGCTGAGGTTCGAGCCCCAGTAGCTGAGGCATCTGGTGTGAATGTTTCTATGGTTGCTACGTCTGTGGCGGATTCTGAGAGAACCGACTCTGACTCCTCCACTGACGATATTGCTGAAGCACTACAGATTCTGGTCAGACAAAAAGAATACATGGCAAGAGAAAGAAAGACTTGGATGACAGTGAATCTGACTATGAGGAGGAGTTAGACAAGTTGGTACAAAGATCGAAGAAGGTCAGAGCTGGTGAGAGTTCGGGAGTTGGTGAAAGCTCAAGGGTGGTTCGTTTCTCTCCACCCTCGTTATCTGGTATGACTATGGTTCCTGCTTCTGTGTCTGTGACTGTACCAATTGTCTCAAGTGTTCCCACGGTGACAACGTCATCATCATTTGGTATCCCTCCAACCACGTTTCAGTTTTCTGCTCCTGAGATAGTCTCCTTGCCACCTCCTGCTGTCACTCCATCGGAGGTTGTTGCAAGATTTGTTGAGTCAACGTTGGTTGCTACTGCGGGGTTGCCTTTTTCAATACCACCCGTTGTTACTTTTCAGACTACTTCTGATACTCCAGCTAGTTTGGGAATACCTCCACCTTATGCTCAAGACGTTTCTCACATGCATTTTGATTTTGATGCTACCTTGTCTGATTCTGAAAGGATAGCGTCTCTTGAACGGGTAGTTGCTGAACAGTAAAGAATCAATCTAATCCAGACTCAAGCTATCCAGCGACTTGTAACAGAAAATCAGATCCAATCGTCCCTCCTTGTTGAACACGGTAAATTATTTGATGCTCTTAAAGAGTTCTTAGCATCTCAGGGGGAGACGAGCTGCAAGGGCGACGAGTTGAGAACCAAGAAGAGACAAGATAGAGACGATGATCCCAATGCATCGAAAGGTGCAGGTGGTGAGTTGCCAAGAACTGAACAAACTCTTGGGACTTCCACATCTCAGGGGGAGTCAACTGGTACGGCAGGTGGATCAGGTGGTGAAAATGTCGTGGTTGTCGATGATGAGGAAATGTTGGGTGAAGATGATGATTTAACCGATGATGTGTTAACTATTGATGAGATTGAAAAGATAGGAGAACAGATTGTGATTGATAGTGAGATAGAAGAAGGTGAGATTGTGGATGATAGTGTAGAACACGATATTCCAGATATTGACAAGGTGAATGTGAGTCAAGATATAGATGTGTCTGATGAGTCTGAGTGGGAAGAACAGCCGAGATGGAAAGAAGGCTACACTCAGTGGTTTGTTAAGACAAAGAAGCCAGCGGTTCCAACAATGTTCAAAAAGAGTTACAATATCAAAGGGTATGCTGAGTCAAAGAAATGTATTATTTGCTGGCTGTATGATGAGTAGTTAAAGTTATTTGTGATTAAACGCTTTGATGGGATTCAGTATTTTAAGAGGACGTTGAGATCTCTCAATACCTTTCTTGAGTGTGAGGTGAAGGATTTGGCTAGATTGAGATTGATTAATAGGAGTGATGACAATATGGCTAGAATAATTGGGAAGATTGTGTGGAAAGAAAGTGTGAAAGAGAAGAAGTTTGAGTTGTTAAAGCCCCAGAAAAGGAAGTTAATTGAAGATAAGGAAAGGGGAATGCGAGCTGATGGCAAACCTTGGATGGTGATGAAATATAAGTCGATTCGGTGCTTGAAAGAAGTGCCGATGAAGATAATGCCCAAGGATGTTTTAAAGAGTCTCAAGTGGTGGTACGTTGATAGTCAAACAGCTGAAACTGTTATGGAAGATGAAGACGAACAGGAGATTCTGAGAGTGTATAATCCCATGCACTTGGTAAATTTGTCTCAAGCTGATTTGCAGGTAATAAACGATAAGAAGATATTCTACATTCCTGCGTGGAAAGATGAAGCCAAGAAGTACCAGAGGGTGGTCTCTGTCTGTGTAAGACAGGGCGTTCATGCTTGAAGATGGGTGGCACGAGATTTTTGGGATTACTAGACACGAGAATGAAGATAGAGATATGAAGCTACTGCCAAGAGGGAGTCTGTTGGCGTATAATGTCAGTAGTTCAGTATCTCGTGTTTTGTATGTGTCTGTAATAGTGTTAGATTGTTTGTTTTGGTATTGAATATTGTTTTACACAAGTTCTCCTGGGATGTAGGCGAACTTGGAGATAAGCAAAGTTATGACAACTTCGCCTAGTATGTTAGGCGAAGTTGTCGAGGTTTATTTAAACCTCACTTCGGCTTATTTTGAAACAAGTTTTTTCCGAACGTGTATTGGTGATTATTGATATCACGTGTTGAAGTGTTGCAATACAATCGTGTTTATTAGTATTGTGACGTGTGTTTGTTTATCGGTTCAACGTATTATCTATCTTACGCTCGTATCGTATTACGTGGGGATTCCGCACCCTCGTGTTACGAGATACTCCTGTGTATATCCGGCTGGGAACCTACAATTGAGGGTGCGGAATCCCCACGTAATACGATACGAGCGTAAGATAGATAATACGTTGAACCGATAAACAAACACACGTCACAATACAAATAAACACGATTGTATTGCAACACTTCAACACGTGATATCAATAATCACCAATACACGTTCGGAAAAAACTTGTTTCAAAATAAGCCGAAGTGAGGTTTAAATAAACCTCGACAACTTCGCCTAACATACTAGGCGAAGTTGTTATAACTTCGCTTATCTCCAAGTTCGCCTACATCCCAGGTGAACTTGTGTAAAACAATATTCAATACCAAAACAAACAATCTAACATGATTACAGACACATACAAAACACAAGATACTGAACTACTAACATTATGCACCAACAGTTTTATATAAATTAATATTTTGAAAAGCTTAATTTTTAAAATATAAATATGTAAATTAAAAAAAAAATTCTCAAGGTCAAACGGGTTGTTTACGGGTAAGGTTTGACCCATATGTTGTGTGGTCCCAGCCATTTCTCTACACACTGGGTATGGTCTATGAATGTCATCTTATTGGTATTAATCATAATGGGTAACTTTTTTAAATTTATATAATTTGCATACTTCAGCCACGTGGATACATAGATTGTACGGGACCAATTGTGCATTATTATCTGCATTGCTGAATATCGTCAAAAAGCTATTAGTTTGAGTGGCCCGGAATTTTGTGATTGCCCGGCACTCTTTACAGGACTGAACGAAGAGGGCGATTTTGGTCACCGTGTATTCATATTTTTCTTGATTATGTTATATATTTACACATATTTAACTATGCGTAAGAGGTACATATAGAATTTGAGTATTTATTTTTCATATTTAGAGATGTGTACGTAATAAGAAGTTTGAAATCTCCCTATCAAAATTTATTGGAAGGTAACCAAACCGTCACATTTGTTACCCAATTAATGTAGTCATTTAATTTTCAAGCTGATATTCCCGTCCACTGATACTAGTTTAATTTGAAAACAGAATCTTGTATAAAAGGGTAACATAATAATTGCAAAATTTAATGTTACTTTCTCGTTTATATGTTTTTCATTTGACAATATTTACCCGATTTAAGTTAGGTCATACAACATAAATATTTTTAAAATAATTACAAAAATAAACGAGCGAGTCTTTGAGCTCAACTCCTCAACCCAAATGGCTTCTTTCAACCTAAATCTATTTAAGCTAAACCCGAACCTATGAACTTTATTGTAGATCTGTGTCATGTCTTGAAACCCATATGATTCTTCATTATACGCTCTAACTTCTCTCCATTTCAATTTATTTATTATCATTATAGTTATTTAAATTTCTAACACATCCGATGTTCTTCTAATATTGTGAATAATCAAAATTTAATTAACTATAATAATAAATAATATAAATAAAAATAGTAATAATAATATAATTGAAATGGAGAGAAGTTAGAGCGTATAATGGAGAATCATGTGGGTTGTTTTTATTGTTAAAGAGAGGGGCAATCAAACTCCCCATTATTATTGAAGCTCATGTCGGATTCAACCCACATGCATTGCCTCTTAATCTATTATCCAACACCTAATCCATCATTTTCCCCATTCTTTTGTATTTTAATAATATATTAGTTGTAAATTTCCTTTTAATATGGTCATGTGTCCACGTATGATATTATGTAAATACTTTATACTATAAACATTACGCGTTATGAAATACTAGTAGGAACCTGCGCAATACGGCGGGACAACAATTCATAGCGCGTTTTTCTTTTGTACTCGTATAAATGTTTTCTTGATGCAACGACAAGTTTTTTATTTGGGTCTTGAGGATGCTTATATGTAGAAATGATCTGATCAAGGCTATGATTAGGTTGTGAATGATTTTACTTGATAAAAAAGTTAGTATGTAAAGAAATGCGAGATACATTTTTGGTTATGCGTATAAAACTTATTTAGTTGTAGATAGATCTAACATCTCTCGTATTGTAAACATCACATATTTGGTTTTCACTTGTGACCTTTTGTCTATATTTCCCATGTTGATATGTGAAGGCCACGTCTAGATTACCCACTCATAATTTTTTTAATGATTTTCAAATCACCATAAGTAGCCAACACACTTCCACTCTCCCCATATCCAAAACCTCAGCAACAGCCTACAAATTTTCAAATCACCATATCTGTATCTCATGAATTGGCAATGACAATTACACTTCCCAATGAAAGTGACAATTTGCTTAGTGAAGCTTTAAATGAATTGAGATATTAATCATTACAAACAACATCAATAGGATGTTGTGCTTGTTCCAGTAAATCATTCAAAACTCCAAAAGAATTTCTATTTTTAATTAACTCTTAAAGTTGACTAATATACAATGGTCAATGTTCACGTTAATTAATACCTCAACCCTAACCCAAAAGCCCACTATCATTGCACAAAATGCAATCAGAAGCATCACAATAATGAACAAACATGAATACACAAATTTTCGATTGAAAAAAAATAAAACCTCATCAATTTTACAAGTTGTATAGTGCCTTTCTTTACCTATCCAAGATTTTCGGGAATCTAAAGTAGTAATATAGGAAATGTTGCCTTAATAGACTGGAGCTCGAACCCACTTATTTGACTTCTTGTATGACTAAAGAAAGTAAACAACAGATTAATAGAGGACCAATATAGTGCCAAAGCTTTATGATTCAAATCAAAGTTATCATCGACATCAATAAACAATAGAAAGCTGGAAAAAACACCAAAGTTCAAAACTTTACTCACCACATCCACATCCACATCTCTAGACTCAAATCTACCTGCAAAGGTCGGATATTATAACGTTCTGGTACCTATCCTCTAAGATATAATGAGGGTCTGATCCCTATTCTCTCAAATATTATAAGGGACTGGTCTCTACTTTCCATACAACCATACAATCATACATGCATTGCCATACAACCATACATTTGTACATATATTTAGTTATATATATTTATATATAATCATATACTTCTATCCTTCCTACATACATACACATTAACATATCATACACTCACTAAATATAGTAAGTGTATTAACCTAACACATAGAGTATGCACATAACCCCGAAAAACATAACATAGAAAGGGGATTGGAAACTCAATTGCGTCCTGTTTCTTTTGAATTGATTGTAAAATCTTTCTTCAGCTGAGCATGGCTAACTGTATAATAGATATATGTGCTAATTAACTATCTCCTATCTAAGTCTTACTACTCAGGTCGTCAAGCTAATTTGTCTTGAGGCCAAACAAATCGAATCGAATAGGCCAAACAAATGGAATCGAATAGGCCATACGAATCAAATCGAGTTTACCAAACAGATCGAATGGATTTTAGCAAACGAATCGAATCAAATATTCTAACGAATCGAATCGAGTATTCAGACGAATCGAATCGATTATTCAAATGAATCGAATCTAATATTCAAACGAATCGAATCGAATATTCAAACGAATCAAATCGAGTATTCAAACGAATCGAATCCTATTTTCAAACAAATCGAATCCCATTTTTCAAATGAATCGAATCACATTTTTCAAACGATCGAATCCCATTTTCCAAATAAATCGAATCGTATTTTTCAAACGAATCAAATCCCACCTGATAACTCTTTTATCACCAATTTTATGTTTTTCCTGCCTGTTAGGGTCTGATTTACTATCCTACAAAGTTTCATGTAAAGCCGACTTCGTTTACCCTTCCGTTTCACGAACCGAACACAACTCGTTTTACCCTAAACGAACCAACTAACCCGTTTACTCACAAGTTCATTACTTTATAAATAATCGCGACTCAATCTATTATCCTACCAATTTAAATGCAAATGCGTAAACGAAAAGTAAATTTTTTTTTACAAAAACGTACATTTGAGGTTTATATTCAAAATCACTCGAATAGACCAAAACCATATCAAACGAACTCGGAATTGAGTAATTCAAGTGGCCATGAAACCGTCTCACCATGATATACAAACCCATAATCTCTCCATCGCCGAAAACAGCTGCTACAGTCGCCAGAAAACCAAACAGTTGCTAGAGATCTTCATTTTTAGCTGTTAGGTTGTGCTGATAAAAAACAGACTTCCTTACTTCTGATCGAAGGTCTGATTGGTGGGAATCTCTGTTTATATTCCATGAACATTCATATAAAATTTGAGACCGATCCGGCGGTTAGATCTCCGGAATCACTAGATCTTTGTGGGTTGTTCTCTCAAAAACGGGAAAATGGGTTTGAATGAGGTTGGAGGCCAAGATGGTTATAATATGATGGTGGCTACATTTATAAGATAGGGGTAATGTTTCATATTTAAATTTTCATCTAATGACACTTATCCCCCTCATACTTTAGATAATTACATTTATCTTCTGTAACTTAATTAAACCTAAATCATTTAAATGCCGACGAAACTTGGGATGTTAGAAGTCTACCCACCTTATAAGAGGTTTCGTCCTAGAAACCTGCTTAGTCAATGTAAAAGGAATACTTCTTGTATTCACATCCTTTCTTGAACCGTCTTAGCTTCTTAAGTTACCGCTTTATCCGTTGTCTCACAATCATCGAGTGATGTTAATTAGTTTTAGCTATCCACGGTAGACTTCGCAAGTCCCCATCATTTCCTCAAGCATGTTGTTGTTTCTTGTCATTTAAATAGAAATATTGCACTTACTATCATAGCACTTTGCACTAAATGACCCTTCTGTCCAATTACAACCTTTAGCAAATATACTGCTTTGCAATACGTTCAAAACATATTAATTCCATAAAAGGAAACCTTTCCAGTTTTCTCCTTAAGGGTTATTTCTTGAATTCCATTTGTCTATTCCTTAAGATAGAATACCTCTTGCAATTCTTTAATACAACTATTACGCAACTTGGCGGAGAACTCCTTAAATCGCCATTTAATCCTTTTTCCATATTTTAGCTCTTAACCAACACAAAAGGTTCATGAGTTATAGATGTCTAAGGTAGCTTGATCATGAAGTCCATCCTGATATATCTTCACTTTCTTGACTAATAAACTCTCGCCTTGTCCCGTGTCACACCCCAACGTAAGGCGGAAACGCCAGGGCGTGAGTTGATTGCTCACAACTCTCAAGGTACTATCATGCAATAATTAAAATGACAATATCTATTAATTAAATTCAAATATTCAAACAAAATCCAAATATCAAAATACATCATCCATAATTAAAACAAATAAGACAATAGATAGTTCAATTCAAATTAAATCTTGATATCTCTTTCACTAGCATAATAACCCCTAGGTATCTTCAATAGATCCTCATCAATTAAATCACACGATGACCTGCATATTTGTTAAAAATATAAATAATTTTGTCAACACGAGGTGAAGCGAGTAAAAAACCAGTTAACTAAAATATAGAATAAATAAAGAAAAATGCAAACTGTTTCCTATGAGATAAGCAATTTAACCAAATGGGCAATTAAATAAGTTGTCGGTGAAACCATTGCCTTGTGAAGTGGGCATTGGCTACTACGACATTCGTATGATCATACTATTTGTGAGATTATGATGGACCTCTTCGAATGCAAGTCAAATGGAGCAAATAAGCAAATAAAACGTTAGGCATAACTTGATATACACACATGATTAAAAATTGCAATTGAATATTATATAATAATAAAATATCTAGTAACGCATATGTCCCAAAAACAATTGAAAATGAGTAAAAGAGGGGAGTGAGATACTCGCCTTATCAGATGAGCAAAAAGATAATAACTGATAAGAATGATAACAGTAGATCAAGCTCTGACGAAATATCCTAAATAAATATAATTATTTAAAGGTATGAAATAGAGTTGGGAATTTTGATGATTAGTTATCATTATTATGATAAATATATATTACTTAGATCTATTATTTTTATAGATCTTTAAACATGTAGTATATTCTAATTAATATATTTAATATTATAAATTAAATTATTATGTAAAAAGTACATATCTATAATATATATGTATAAAAAGGTTAGTTTAATCATTTAAATATCATTAATATACTTAATCAATTTTTATTTATATAAATCTTTAATATTTAGATATAAAATAAAATATATTATCCTTATATACATATATGTATATGAGGTTTTTAAGAAAGATGTGGAAAAACACATGTAATCGTGTTGGTTTTTATAAAATATAATTTATTAATAATTATAATTGTTATTATTCATTAGAAATTGATTAAAATATAAAAAAAACAAAAACTATACTAAAAAGAAGGGCTGGGAGTTCGTACCCGCGACCAGTCGTCCCCCAAGTTCTAACCATGGGTGCACGGCTGGTGGCTAACTTGGTTATAACCCAAAAACGCTATCATATAAACAAACAGAACAAATTCCCAATTATACAAATACCCGAGAAGTAAGAATTGATTAAACCACTTATAGTTAAACATATTAATGTTAGGGTTTATGTTAATTGGTGAGTGACGAACACAAAACAGTAAACAATTACCTCCAATTATGTTTTATGATGGGTTAATTATGACGAACACAAGCGGGCTAAACGAGGTGATGAACAAACGATGATGATAATTATAGAAGTAGAGGGGTTATGTCGGTGAGGGTTTGGTGATTATAACTCTTGGTTAAATTTTATAATGGTGCACAATAACTTGTATAAAACGAACGAGTTAGTGTCGGCTAGTATATTAGGTAAAATGAATCCCTTTTGATCGATTTAAATTAATTGTGATTGCCGGTAGGCCACATTAGGAATGTATAACATATACATTGATTCAATTACCATGTTAGTTACGAGAATTGAGGTCCAAGCTACGAATTATGTATACGGGTTCGTTAATCGGGTATCGGGTTTGTGTTTGGATCAGGTTAACTGGTGGGTTATAATAATAATAATAATAATAATAATAATAATAATAATAATAATAATACTAATAATATATAATTTTCACTTTAGTCCTTGGAATATGAAGAGGGATACATATTTATATAATAGTTTAATGTAGGGTTAAATTTGCAACATTTTGAAAGATAAATATATATTAAATAAATAATTAAACAATAATATTAAAATAATTAAATAATGCGATAAATCCGGTATTTTTATTGATAGTATAGCCCAAACATATAAATGGCTCTGGTAACGGTTACAAAATAAAATATGGAAAACCGAATTGTTACACTATGAATCCATTGTTGTCTGATATATCATATCTATTTATCATATCCAACTGACTTCCCGAGCATATCCTGATCTTTATATGGACATATATAGTATTATTCCACCGTTACCGTTCTAGATGACTTCCCACTCATGATCACATGAATATCAGTTACAACACTAATCAATCGTGTTAAGACTCAATTCAAATATTGTAAGTCTACACCTTCTCTACGCTTTCCTTGCATGTGTTTCCATCTTTTATCCTTAGATTTTGGCATCCTCTTGCGGTGTGAATATCGGCTCCACAATTGTAACACTAGTGGTTGTTCTTATCCGCCTAGGAAAAGTATCCTATCCTCCCACAGGTGTGACGTACCATAAACTCATCTTCACTTAACTTCTACTTAAGGGTTTCACTTTCACCAGCATCTTCCTTCATTGTAACCAGCCTCTTTCCTTCCGAAATATTGACGTAAACCGAGTATATAGACTTATGAGCTTCATCCAGGATTTGGCCTCGAAGATCTCCATGACGTGGAATTCTCAGGCGACCAAATCTGATTTTCACATCATAAGTATTATCTTTCAAATCTCGGTGTAACTAGAAAATTCATTTCTTTTCAACTTGCTCGCATCCGTTATAACTTTTACTGTGCCTTGTAGATCTCGTTCATGAAATCCGAAGTGCTAACTAAATTATACAACTTAATTTTCGTAGCAACCTCTTAACCTTTACGACGTAGTGCATCATCGACCACACTAGCCTCACCAGGGCAATACTTGATTTCACAATCATAATCCTTTATCAGCCTTAACCATCTTCTTGCCTCATATTTGTTCCTTCTGCTTGAAGAAATTTTCATATCTTATGATCTGTATAAATGGTACACTTTGAAAACTTAGCATACGGTTTCTCTTTCTTTAGCCTCTTCAACACTTCCCTCAAATGTTCACCATGGCCGGATTTATTCCTTGAATAAATCAAATTATCATCAATAAAGGAAATGACAGATTTGTTCAGAATCAGACGACAAACCCTATTCATCGTAACCATATATGTTGCTGAAGCATTCTTTAATCCAAACGCTATCACGAGAAACTCTTAGTGTCCATATCGTTTCCGAAATGTTGTCTTAGGGATGTTTGCCTCTTTCACTTTCAACTGATGATAGCCTGCTATGAAGTCTATTCCCGAGAACCAACTAGCACTTTGTAATTGATCGAACGAATCATCAATCCATGGCAACATATATCTATTCTACACCGTAAGCTTGTCCAACTCGTGGTAATCTATACACATTCTTATACTTCCGTCTTTCTCCTTCACTAACATCATTGGTACACCCTGCAGGGAAACACTCGGCATTAAAACACCTTCTCGAGGAGTTCTTGCAGTTGGGATATTAACCCTTTCATCTCGAACGACACAAGGTAGTAAGGTGATTTCATGATGGGTTGTGCTCTAGGTATTCCTGGTATTAATTCTATCTGAATTTCTACCTCTCGTTCCGGTGGTAACCCTGGAAGGTCCTCTGGAACACTTCTGGATGGTCACACACTACGGTAATATCTTTCACTTCCTTCGTCTCGGCCGTAGCTTTGACAACATACGCCAGGTAGGCACTGCACCCTCGCCTTTACAAACCTCCGGCTTTCATCATCGAAATGACGTTAAGCCTTGAACTTTGCTTAACACAATTAAATGTCACTATACCGCCATCCAAAGATTTCAACCTTGTCAACTTACTCTTACATACTATCTAAGCATTGAACTCAGACAACCAATCCATTCCCAAAACAACATAGAATCCTCCTAAGGTAATAACATAAAGAGTAGCAGGGAACTCACGTCCCTTTTGTTCTATCTTTCAATTCTTAACCATTCTCATGACTTTTAACTAAAGTATCGCTAGTGGTCTCTTCCATTAAGTCTCAGGTACACAACTACATTCTTCTTAGCGTCTTCCTTTCATATTCTGTACACTATGTAGCCTCATCCTTTCTTTCCTTCTTCAATTAAAATACCTTGACAATCACAAATACTTCTTGATCATCTCTACTTTCTCAACATTCGCTTCGTCACTCACAATCCTAGCAAGTTCCCTCATGGAGTTAACTATTGCACGCATACTAGATGTTTTGACTCGTTCCAACTGACTTATTTCACGTTGCTTCCTCTTGGATTCCCCAGTTTGGGATGCCCTTAATGCTTCAGCGACTATTGAGCAACTCCCCTAGCGTATTTGACTACAAGCTCCAAATATGATCATTCTCCATTACTTTCTATAGTCGAAGCCCTACTGCTTTCGTATATCGTTCCATTACACATTTATTCAAAAGGTGTCTGGTTGACACGTTCTATACCATAGCGTCCAATACAACCTCTTCGTGCTCGCGCCTTTATAGCAGTCATCTATCTTATCTATATGGAAACACAAACGTTATCACTCTAGGAATTATTCAGTACATGTTTCATAAGGTAAGTAGTTAATGACAATGGCCAAGTGTAATTAACTATTTACATTACTCCTCAAGTTCTACATACTTCCCTTTATGATTTCACTTGTTCGAGTTTCTACTATTCACACAATCATGCAATACATATAACCTACATTCTTATCCCTATCAATTAAGCTAGCATACACACATTCTTTCTTTAGCAATTAAGATAACAATCATACATTCTCTCACTTTCATTTAAGATGCATATACATATATTTATACATCTTTACATTAACTTAATCACGTGCATTACTGTTCTCGAGCTTGCTTGAGAGACACGTGACTTTCTTGAACTGACATCTTATTTCTGTTCTTTCTTAAGTCTCATTCTCTGTTCGAGTCTAAGCATGTAGAATGCTTATTTCTCTCAAACTTATGCTCTAATATCAACTTGTAAGGACCCGGTCCCGGTGCCTTACATTGGACGTTGGATTTACTAATAAACATAGTTTTAAATATCAGAGTGAATTAAACTTTTCGCGGAATATAGAAACATCTTACAAAACATTCAAATCTTGTCTTTAAAGATCATAACATTTCTTCTCTTCAGATACTGGCCTCTTCAGTCCAATTCCACGTGTCTCCCTCAAGCTAGCTTCTTTAACATATTTACCTGTGTGCATACTAAAAGTCAGCTACGCTGAGTGAGTTCTAGTTAATATGGTAACAACATTACATTCTCATACTCACATATACGTATCCGAATATATATATTACATTTTTAAGTTTTTTAGCTTTCTTTCATACGTAAATGCATACAATCATACTTTCATTCTTTCATACATTCATACTTTCATTCTTTCATACTTTCATTATTTCTTGTTTAAACTTACGAATACACACATAACTACCTGTACGTAAGAGCCTTTAGCCCTATAACCTCTCAGATATTATAAGGGTATGCTCCCAATCCTCTCAGATATTATGAGGGCCTGGTACCTATCCTTTTAGATATTATAAGGGTATGGTCGCTATCATCTCAGATATTATGAGGGTCTGGTCCCTATCCTATCACATATTATCAAGGTTTAGTCCCTAACCTCTTAGATACCTCTCATATTATCAGGGTCTGGTCTCTATCTGTGACAAATTGTAACATACTAAATTTTCATACTTAGTAAAAGAAAGTCGCGTTTAGTTGTTGGGCGAAAATAATTAACTAGTATTAAATAAAGAAAGGGTCATGGACTTAGATTGATCAAGATGGGATTATGGATAAGATGGGCTTAGGGTCCATGGGCCTTAGGAGTATAAATACTCCCTTAAACCACCACAAAACCCTAAATCATTTCTTTCCATCTTATTCTCTTCACACTCAAAACACACATATACTACCACATATTCGGCCGAGAGAGAAACGAGCGAGATCCAAGAGCAAGCGAAGGTTAGTTGTGTTAGATCTTTATTATTCGAGTCTTATACAAGATTTAGAGTTCCTAAGACAAGCTAACCAAGACCAAACGAACCCGTAAAGGTATATCTTTTACCTTAAAATTCAGGTTTTTATAAACGTTTAACCTTGAAACTTAGAACGAGACTAGATCGGGTGTAAATGAAACGTAAAGTAGAAAACTTGATGTAGAAACGAACTTAACGAACTTATGGCTGCTTGCGACTCGTTTAAAATAAACCCTAGACTTAGTATTGAACGTTTCAATCTTAAAGGTCCAAACTTTATGTGTTTTCGGGTCGTGTTTTATCCAAAATTGGCCACGACAACATTTACGGGAATTATTAACATCTTATCAAAGTATTACACGTTAAAACAAAATGATTATAAGGGTTTTGGGATGAGCCGTAGCTGCTGCTGGGCAACTTCGCCCGCAGCAAGTTCGCCCAGCAAGCTCGCCAAGCAAGTTCGCCGCATAAGTTCGCTTAGGTCAACTTCGCTGTTGATTATGTTCGTTGATGGTTAAGTTCGTTTACTGACAAGTTCGCAAAATGTTTAACTTCGCCTCTCGATAAGTTCGCTGAGCAAGTTCGCTAACTACTAACTTCGCCTGATAGTTAAGTTCGCTACTGGTCAAGTTCGCTTAAGTAGGTTCGCTTAAGTTAAGTTCGCTTAACTCGGATAGCGAATCTGACCTAACTCGTTATGAAGAATGAGTTAACGAGTTTGAAAATAAATTAAAATCCTAATGGAAAATGTGTTACGACAGTTAATGGAAATAAAATTTTTCCAAGCTGACCTGGCAGCTCGACCCTAGCCAGGGGCTCCGCCCCTTGGACCCTACTAGGGGCTGCTGCCCCTAAACCCCGCTGCCAGGGGCGCTGCCCCCGGACTCCCGTTCGTTGTGGGTAATAACTAAGACTAGAAAGATGATATGAGTAGTGATAGTTAATTGATACGTGTAATTACTATACAGTCAGCCGTGCACAACTGAAGAAAGTGTAACGATTCCGACAAAACCCGGTATACCCTAACCGGTAGATAATAATTACGTCATATTTAATGTCGGGTACATGAGTTACCAGAGTAATTATACGAGAATACATGTTCACTGTATTGATTGTACGTGAATATATAATTCATCGTATTGAATATGCGATCAATCGATCGATAGTTATTGAAACCCGAACGAATCTAGGGTTCAATTATAGACGAGATATATGATATGTAGTGATTTTACGAAGCATTAATGCTTCGGGATAAGTAAAGTACGGCACAGAAAAAGAATTTCGATTTAATGTACGTCGGTACGTTAAACGAAACCTTTAATACCAAACCGAGCAAGAGACGATCGATCAAGCCGAAAAAGATACGCAATAATTAATAATATGATGTTTTAAGTCAATAAATGTTATGGTTTAAGTTTTTAAAGTTTTTAAATCGGTTTTATATAAATTTCATTTTTAAGCCGAAAAACGACCATTTTAACCTCGTTTTAAGGCGAATTAGACATTTAACCGAAAAACGAACTGAACCAGATTATCCAAAACATTATCCGGATTTCGAGAATCCAAATGAGTGGCCAAGAATGGAGAAGTGGGTCCCACCCCACCTCTCCCCTTAACCGATCGGACCACCACCCCCCACAAACCCCATTTCATTTCTTTTTTACAACAAACATATCCAAGTTATTCAAATCCTCTACACAAGATCAACTAAAAACCGAGAGTTTTTAGCAAGAAAACAAGGTAATGATCGGGTTATATACGTTTCCATCTTCGTTTCTTGAGTTTATTTGCAAGAAAATGAGGTTTCAAAGATGAAAACCGATTCTTGCATGATCAAGTGATGTATACGGGTTATACAAGGGATCTTGGTCCAAGAAAGGAGTTAAACGGACCAAAAACGGATTTTTTACGGTTAAATCTTTGTTTTTGAATCATAACCGAAACTATAGTGTAAGAGGCTTGATCGTGAGTGTAACTTGCTTGGTATTGTGGTATGTTGGTTGTAGGTTCTGTATTTATGGTAGATAAGGCGGAAATACGAGTTTGTAGCTTGTAGTGGCGGAAAACGAATGGTATATTCGGTTATGTTCGGTTTTGGAGTTTTTGGACAGCTTGTGGTGTGTTAGAGTTGGGTCATGAAATTTTACAGGGATGTTCTATATATGAAAATAAGAGTTCTGTGAATTTTTGGTAATTTTTGGATAAAGGATGAATATTTGTGAATTAAATGCTCGGTTTTGGCTAAAAATGGTGAAAAATAGTTAAACATCATGAAAAATTCTGGAAAATTGCAGATAAGCTTTTTATATCATGTATAAGTCACACACAAAATTTGAGGTCAGTTGGAGAAGTCTAAGTAGGCTTTTCGGTTAAACTAGTTCTAGGGTTTTCTAGCTCGGTTTTAGTGAAAATGGCATGTAAAAGAAGATTTTGGTTCTGGAAAAATTACAGGGGACTATGTGGATGGCAGGGGACATCCAGGAAAAATTTGGGATTTTTCTAAGATCGGTTGGTATTTACGACATATTTAGTGTTTAAATGGTGTTTAAAAATAGATAAATAAATTTTAAATATAAAAATTAATTCTGGAAATATTTCTATAAATTTCCCCACTGTCAAAATGTTATTTGTGCAAAATTTCAAGATCCGAGGTTAAACGGATAATTATTTGTGCTAATATTCAAACTTTTAAAGTTAAAACGCGTAGACCGGTGAAGTTCGCTTAAGCGAGCTGACTGGTGTATAAAAACCCTAAAAATGAACTATTTTCATATAATTGAGTTAAACAAGTAAAAATGAATCATCCGAAAATAATTCGGATGATTTGGGTATTTTTAACTGATTTAACAGTTTCTGGTGCACTAAAGACGGAAACGGGTCCCGCGGCCAATCGGGGCGTCTAAACCGAGCTCAAATTTCACAACTTTACTTAAAATATCAGTCAACGACTATTTTCGGGTCGTGTGTGACCAAACTCATTTTTGAAACATAAAAACGTGTAACCGTGCTAGGCACGCAAAACGGGGAAAACAAGCTATTAGAAAATTTGACTGTTGAACTCTAAACGACATCACAATCTGAGTCCGGAGAAGTGTTTCTGGGTTAACCTTGCCCCCAGAACGGGTACAGTGCTGGGTTAACAGTGTCCCCAGATGTACCGGTTAACTTGGTTAAAGTTATATTAATAATGAGTGTATAGTAACGATCGTAGGGATCATATTACAGATTGGACGTGTTAACTGATAATGATTGTTGTTACCTGCTTGCATGTGCTAAGGTGAGTTTCACGAGCCCCTTTTTCTGAACTGTTTTCGAATATTTTCTCGGGGCGGAAGCATGTTTTTACTGAAATGTTTAAGTACATACTGAACGCATGGATTTGCGTGGATTTATATATATTTTATTGTACGGGAATCGTACGAAAATGTACTAAGATGGTAATTGTCTGAGTTGCTAACATTCTAAGGCCCCGGAACACGAGTGATTAACTGAAAGCCGGTAGAGTGTGGATAGCACTATTGGTCTGAAAAACCCAACTGGTCCGGCATGGATTTGCTGATGTTTCCCAGCCAGTTGCACATGTCTATTTTGTTGTTATTTATTTTGCTATGTAATGTTAGACATAGCGGTTTGGGGCAGTTCCGTGGGCGGGGGATATGCCAAGGGCCCGTGGGCGGGGGATATGCCACGGGGCTTGTGTGTGATAGTCAGAGGTTTCACTTGTGGGCTTAGCATAATTACATCATAATTCTGGGTTAACATTGTCCCCGGAATGAGTACGGTACTGGGTTAACAGTGTCCCCAGATAATATTATATTTTGATATGGATTTATCATGGTTTACTCAAATTGTGAAACTCACCAACTATTCGTAGTTGACCCGTTTTCTCACATGCTTTTCAGGTACAACTAAGATGAAGTGATTGCTTACGTGCTAAGTGCTTGATGTGTGTAAGATTTGCGTGCGGGATGTTAGGATACATTATAATAAATAGAATTATGTAACGTATTGTATGATGTGTGTATCACCTAGACGGTAATGAAATACGAGATAATGTAATTTTGAAGTATATTAATGCATTCAGTTTTCTTTATAAACAATGTGGTTGATATCAGAGGTGTCTGTCGCATCCCGTTTACGTTTCCGCTGCGGTTGCGGGGTGTTACAGAAAGGGATTACCATTAACGGCGAACGTAACCGCATTCAGGTGAGTTTCTAGCCCCATTTCCTTGTTATGTTTTCGGGGCTGTGTGCATACTCGATGTGACAGTTAATACACTTAACTTAAATGGTAAGTGTATGCCATGTATGATATATGTGTTAGATACGATTGATTGCTTGTCGGTACGTGAACGATCTTCAGATATTGCATGTACCGTTAGGTAATAAATAAAGATATGGATATTGTATGTAATACATGGATGATTACTTGTCGATACGTGAACGATCTTCGGATATTGCTTGTATTGCCAAGAATAGCGATGACGGTCTCGTTATATGGATATTATATGATAACTTATATATAGAGTTCCCTCTACGGATAATATATAGAGTGTTCCTTTAATGGAAAGCCCTGTGTTCCTTTGATGGAAAGCATAGTGTTCCTTAAATGGAAAGCCCAGTGTTCCTTTGATGGAAAGCATAGTGTTCCTTTCATGGAAAGTATAGTGTTCCTTCTATGGAAGTACATAGGATGTTCCTTCAATGGAGAATATAAATAGTAGGGTAATAGAAATAGTTCTTTTAATAGTTACTATGTGACATCCTCTTATGGATATTTATAGATATGAGTATGTATTGTATGTCGTCTAATTAACTAGAACTCACTCAGCGTAGCTGACTTTTAGTATGCACGCAGGTGAATATGGTTAAAGAGCTAGCATGAGGCTGGCACATGGCATGGATCGAACGGCTAGCATTTGAAGATAGAAGAAATGAAGTTTTAATATGATGATTTATGCTATGGTTTTAAAAGAAGATTAAATGTTTTGTAATAAACGGTTAAAGTTTTATATTCCGCGAAAGTTTAAATAAACTCTAATTTGTTGAACTGTGTTTATGAGTAAATCCGACGTTAAAGTGAGGCACCGGGAACGGGGCCTTACACAAATGGAAAATTTGGCTTAAATGCGAGTACACTGCCCAAATATTAGTGACACAAGCATATAGACTGAAAGTCTACTGACGTACAGAATGTACAGTGAACAAACATATAGACATGAAGTCTATTGAATTTACTAAGACCAAGCATATTGACGAAAGTCGGCTGGTGTACTTATTAGCCTATCAAATATTGGGACGAAAATTCTTTCAACAATGGGATGATGTGACACCCGACATTTTCAGGTTAACTCCATTAACTAAACCCAGTTAAACCTTGTTGACTATGTCTGTAAACTCAGTTAGTTCTGTTAACTACGTTAATGAAATCTCATGCATGTATTGTCATGTATGCATACACTTGAATTAGCCCGTGTCGTTGGTGACTTATACAAGAATAACTAGTTATTTGTAACTAGAATAATAAAGTGTTACACATGCTATAATAAACATGATTGGTTACATGTACCTTATATGATAGGTATAATGTATTATATACTTTATATGTTACATGACTAGTTGCTATATGCCTATGTGATATTATAAGAAAGTTAGATAATTAAACTTGTTACATTATATGATACGTTACATGTTATGTTGCCTAGCTAGACCACTAAACCTTAGACAACATAATACATAGAAATGATTTAAAAGTTAGTAACATGTCACATATTGTTTTATTTAAAAATAACCTAGGTGCATTTTATTTATTGGAATTAAATGTAGCATTATTACAAAATTGATTACAAGACTTTAAGTTGGAAAAACTTTTCTTTTCCCCTTCTCTCTTTTGCTGTGAATTAGCCACACACACACACACATTTCACTTTTGCAAATCTCTCTCAAAGATCATACACAAACTAAAGCTTTTGGTGATTTTTTTTGGAAGCAAGGGTATTAGATCCTTGGGTTAAACAAGAAGGTAAGCATATTATTATATGTTTTGTTTTATATTTCTTTGATTTAGGATTGTGGGATAAAAGTATCCTAACACATGAAATCATAAGAAAACAAGATATGATAAAATTTACAATCTACACATTAATATTTGTTTTGTTTTGTTTTTTTTTTGTTCTTGTTATAAAACACTAAAAATATTTGTATTAAAATCTGGATGAATTATAAAAGGATGTATTTTGATCATATATAATGATCTCTTGGTGATTTAGAGTCATAGAATGATTTTCATGAATATAGATTTGAATCTGATTGTTGATAGGATTGGTAACCAAGATTGCTAGTTGTACAACTTATTGATATGTTAGTTTTTGTGGTTGATTATTGATTCTAAGATTAGGTAATTTGAGTTTAGTTTTCAAAAAGTCAAAAATCATAATTTTTGGAAACTTTGTGAATACTTTTTATGAATTTACAAAATTAGATAACAATCTGTATTGAAAAAAGTCATTTTCTGATTTGTTTTGTAAATAGTATAACTTGTAATTGAAAATGAATATTTAAGTGATTCCACTTCTGGAATGTTGTTAGTTGAATTATAAAACCAATCGAGTTGGTCTTGCACCAATTGGACATAAATGGAATTTTTGGCAAATATTTATTTTCTGTTGCGCATGTAGTATAGCTGAAAGTAGGTTTTTGTAGTATATGAAATTTCATGATTGGTGATTTAGAGTCATAGAAATATTAAAGTCATGATTTTTGTGAATATAGATTTGAATATGATTGTTGACATGATTGGTAACCAAGATTGCTAGTTGTACAACTTATTGATATGTTAGTTTTTGTGGTTGATTCTTGATTCTACAATTAAGTACTTTGAGTCTAGTTTTCAAAAAGTTATAAGTCATAATATGTGGAGACTTATGGAATAGTTTTTATGAATCTACAAGATCAGATAACAATCTGGATTGAAAAAGTCATTTTCTGATCTGTATTGTAAATAGTGTAACTTGTAATTTAAAATGAATATTTGAGTGATTTTACTTATAAAATGTTGTTAGTTGAATTATAAAACCAATCCAATTGGTCTTTCACCAATTGGACAATATGGAATTTTTGGAAAATATTTATTTTCTGTTGCGCATGTAGTATAGCTGAACGTAGGTTTTTGTAGTATATAAATTTTCCTAATTGTTGTCAACATTGGAAAATTACAAGAAAATACCTTGATGTACCTAATAGTAGTGTCTGTAGAAATTATTTGGAAATTTATTTACATGTTATGGTTGGTTAGAAATATAGGTTTTGGTGATTAAAACCTGTCCAAATTTGACCAGCATTCTTTTTGGTAAAGATAGTTGTAGTTTGTACTAGGATTATTGTGGTAAATTGGAATTTGACTAAATGTTTGGTCTTACTTGTGAGAAATGAAATTTGGAAAATGTGTGATTTAGTCATAGGGTTACATGAAAAATGGTTAAGTGCAAATTATATGATCAATTGTTAGGTTGCGACTATTAACATCTTATGACTATTTAAAGTCTAGCTAATTGGTCAAAGTCACCAACGGGTTGACGGTCAATATTTTTGATCAACAGTAAATATTTTGGTCAATGGTCAACACTTTGGTCAACAGTCACAAAACCCAAATTTTTAGTCTTCGGTCATCGAGACTTAGACTTTTTATTCAACGGTCAACAACTTGAACCTTTTGGTCAAAAGTCAACCTAAAGCCAAACTTTGGTCTAAGTCAATAGAAAGTCAAACTTTGGTCAAACATTTAACAATCCGTGGGATTTTTTGGATACTAAGCATTCTAGGAATCGCTTAGAAAATACATATAGTGCTTGTATGATTTAGGCACTAGAACATTTTTTGAAGTAAAGCAGTGACTTCTATTTTAAACCGCATTCGAGGTGAGTTTCACTGCCACTCTTTTTACTTACTCCTTTTGGGGGAGAAAGCATGCGTAAAAAACTTTTTGGATATTGTAGACTTTGTTAATACCTTATGTGTACATAGTGAACTTAAACTGAAGCCCCCCCATACACATTGAACCGTTAACAATTGTACATTGGCTGGGCAATGAAAGGTAGTACTACTGGGTTTGATGAACCCCCTCGGGGCTCTCGGGAGAGGGAGTCGTCGGGTGTCTCATTTACTAGAAACACAATATGCACTAGTCTTATATTAGACTCCTTGGGTGGCAAACAAACTAACAAGTCAGCCTCGGTCACAATGGAACTTACACTGATGTAGCATGATTACTAGCCTAATTAACTAGTGGTATTGCAAAGGCATACATTATCCGTACTTATATTCTCTACAATGTTTTTACTTGTTTACCTACTGGTTTGTTTGGCAAACTTGTTTTAAACTCAAACCTGTGAACTCGCCAACAGTTGCGTTGACCCGTTTATTATGTCTTTCTAAGGTGTTTAAGGTGCACATGCGAAGTTGAAATGAGTCTAGGATGCATGGATCCCACTAAGCATCGAATTATGCTGGGAGTCTTTAATGAAATGTTATGTCTGGGCGTCTTAACATGGACTCTGGGTTTTTAAGTGTTTTCATAAATTATACGCTTTCAAAAATGTAAAAACTTTATTGTAAATGTACTTACCTCATTTATGATGAGCAATAATATTTAAATATTTTTCATTATAAATTGGTTGTTCGTTACGAAACATGGCTAGATCCTGGTATGTCACGCGCCTCACGGTGAAACCCTGTTAGTCAAAAATTGAGGGTGTGACAGATTGGTATTAGATCCATTGGTTATAGTGAACTAGGTTTGTTTTCAATTACAAGTCTATAATCGTTTTCAAAACTTTGTGTCAGTTTTAATACTAACAAACACAGGCATACATTTCATTCATGCATGCACTACATATGTGTACACATCGTATTCACACTGCATTGGTTTCGCACTTAGCTTCTACACTCATTTATGACAAGCATATTAATCATGCATTTTCATACACATTTATTGTGTACTTCGGGTACGTAGTATGTTAGTACATAACTAATTAACACTACAATGCCTTACGGGTATGTAGACATCATCCACAACATTATCATCGGATGAGGAGCACGCCACTCTTGTTTTCACATTAGAACCTTCACCCCTTCTCACATCTTTGGAGCCGAGGAAATACTGACTTGAATATAGCAACGACATCGTCTAGAATGATGAGTCATCTCAGGCCCTTGCACGAGCAACACCAAACGAGTATAACCTCTTCAAGAGTTGGGTTTGTCGGAAGTGAGTCTCTTCTATATCTACCATCCTGAGTATCCTAAACTTGCTAGCCATACTCCACTCCAAACTCTAAACTTGAGTCTCGGGTGAGACAAACCTCATTGAGGCAGACCCTTGATGGCATTTTATAGAAATTCATCGGCATTGAGATGCCATAATTTTTATACTGAGCCGCGCGCTCATTTCATTAAGCGATACTACTGGAAGAGTAGATTGACTACGCAACTGAAACATCTTGCTTATTGTACACTCAAATAATATTCGGACTTAGAAGGAAAAATGCTTACTTCACTTTATTTCTAGCTTATATCGAAGTCATACTTCGATTGCATGTTTGCTTCACGAACATGTATTCATTTGCCATCTGTAAAGCTGAAATATTAGTGTGTTCGACTCGAGTGAATACTCGGATAATCTAATTTCCAACCAATGTTTTGAGTGAGACTCTGAACTGATCTATGTATGATCAATAAAAAAGTCTTTTTGCTGATCTTTTCATGATTAGTATCACTTTGTACTCGACAATCTAAACTAAGGGACAACATGACACATGGTGGGAGGAATTGGGCTCATCATGTAAACCGAATTATTATTTTGGGTGCACACTTAATAATAATTTATGGTGTATGTGAATCCTGATGAATCCTATAGTGTGGTCATAGTCCATCAATCTCAAACCTAAGTTTCCACCATTGACGGAAGCTCTCATAAGTCGTCCAACACTAGTAGACATTGTATAATATGTTCTGCAACTGGTAGAAGTAACTAGCCGATTGAGGATGATTACTGAAGTTATTTATTTATTTATTATTTTATTTTTTGATGTTTTAGTCTCCAATATGCAAGTGTTGGGCAAGCTTAAGATATCCTTTCCAAACCTTGTTATGAAAATAATCTGATTTGAAACCTCTCTAGCGTTTCATGGCAAGACCTCTAACCCTAGTATATATGCGAAGTTTTAAGAACCTCTTGTAAACCAACACCATTTCTTGTGCGCCCCAGTGAAAAATTTCTTATTGATATTTTTACGCAGACCGATGGTTAACTCCCATTTTGGCTTGAAATTTTTTTGACCATGACAAACCCTATAATAAGAACATTCCATAAGATAATCTCATTTTTCTCAAAGACATTGGAAAACAGAATATAAACCATCGAACCTCCACTAGAATGCGATGACTTGGAATACCTTATATACGGATGGAACCGTAACACTATAACCAAACTCTTTGAGAAATATCTTCTTTAACACCCCTCATTGGATAACATTTTCAAAAGCATTTTTAATCACCCGCCTCATCTTGACCCCATGAACTAGCTACTAGTAGGGTCCTACCTCAACCCTCATGGAAATCGGTAATTTAGTTATGTAACCTGTCTTAAAGCGTTGAATCTTCCTCTCGACCCATAGCTCTAAAGACACCTCCCTAAGGATTGGGGAATCCCCTATGCAACTTTTCCTAGAATGTTTTTGGCTCCGGAGGAATGATTTTTAATCGTCTGAAGTAACGCCTTGATCGATTGTGAAGGCTGATGGTGTAACTCATCTTATGTGCCTATAGTAACAACGAACATGTTTTCGATACAAAACCTCCAACACTGACTCACCCTAGTTTGAGCCAGACCTAGAATAGCATACATATATATATATTGAATGCCCTTGTAAAGGAAACCAATTTGAATTTTCAATTTTCCGTCAGTTCACAATTGAGCCAACTATCATCAACAGCTTACACACAAATAAGGAAGTGGTAAATCTCAAACCTAAAGTTCAATAGAGAAGCGAGTATGACCCTAATGAGACACATGTTTGAACTTTTCTTCTAGTAAACAAACAACAGAGTGATGGACATACTATCCAATAACGATCAACCTCCGATAATGACTTCTCCTATGACAAACCTTAATTTGAATGAAACCCCAATAACTGTGTCCTCATTATGACTTCTATTTGTCCATAGGAATAAAGTTTAAGCAACAACGCATTTCTATTCCCGAAGTACCTTATACCTCCCTACTGAGGACTAGATAGTTAACGTGAATAGGTCATGTCAGTTGGCGTAATACCGTTCATCATCAAAACCCTCCTTAGATCCGTAACTCACAAGGAACGACGGGTAACCATTAATCCAAGTATTCATATAAATTCATATTAGTCTATCTTAGATGGAAAACATATACTCATCTTTTAGCCTAAAGTGGAGAAGAGGAATTTACTAGTTACATTTGACACTAAGAAAATACAGATTGGTTAGGATTGGTAATGAGAACTACCAGAGATGTGCTATTAGTGTGGTGAGTTAGCTGCAGTATACCATATATATAAACGCTAATGGTATGTTGATGTTGGGGACATCACTAACCGACTTTCCTACCTTGTGCACAGTTATATTCGATTTAACTAGAATCATTATTCGCACCAAAGTGGTGGAGACAAGAGCTACCTTACGACCTAGAAACGACCCGCTCATGTTAGGGGAGATATTTTCTAAATATGCTTTGTTCGATGTTGGATTGAACCACAATGCCTGCTAGAGCACAGGGGAAATCGTTTCATTGTGACTGATGATTAGTATTCCTACATAAGATACATTAGATGCCCATCCGACCTAATGACTAAACTTGTTGACCGAGCTAGTTGATGACGTCTTTTCTTTCAATACCTGGAACTTGTTAAGGCCAGTCTCAATTAAATAACCCATTGGATATGCATTCTGCATTTTGTTAAATGTCTTTAACATTGAACCACATCTCTCATTCTCAGTGATAGCGATAAACTCTTAGGCTAAAGCCATATCATGTCCCTTGAGGCCAGACAAATACAAACATCAGAATATGTTTGACTTGTTTCAATCAATCAGAAAAACTTATTGAAGATGGGAGCTAATTTCCATGATCTCCATTATTAATTTATCCTGAACTCCTATCGGATGCAACACCATTTGGGGTAATTATAATTCGTTTGACTAGAAACGTACAATCCCCTGTAATCATGGGTATTAACAATAAAGAGGAAAGAAACAAACCTTTGACCATTCCTTTCAATTTCTAATATGGCAAGTCTTTGATATTTCCCGAATATTCAAAACGATACCTAATTTTGGACTTCAATCAGTTAAAATGCTTATAAAACCGACTTGTTTGGTTTAAATAACATATAATCCCCTTCTGAAAGGTTAACGCCACTGTTTAGTAGTGGAAGAGCTCGCCCCGTTTCTGAACCTTGATAAAACATCAATTATCAAGTAATGCATTTGACACTCACCTTGGATTTTTTCACATCGACCACTTAAAGTAACTACTTTGGTACCACCAAATCACGTGATCTTAGAAGTATAGAAATTTTGACTTTAACCAAATTAATTTGATGGGAATTCTGGTACGAGCAGTTTCATCAACACCTTGTTTCGGGACACATGTCCTTCGTGTCCACGCCATCAACCTCAAAATTATGTTGAACGCAATCGTTTCACGAAACTATACAACCTTAACTATGTTGAGTAACAATCCAATCCGATAAACCATATCTCCCTGAATAAAAGAGCGCTAGCTGCCATTGTTTAAGCAAAAGTCAAAGGACTTCAAAATCAAAGTTCAATTGGGCACGTAGTTTATTTTCCTAATGATTCCTCGTGTGGAATAGAGGAAACTCAACCTTTTCTAATCAGCATAATAGTCATCCGAACCTTATGAACAATATCTTTGGGATGTTGTAACCTGTTACAAGCTTCCTCATTATTGAGTTCCATGAACTTAAATTACCATATGGGCCAAAATAGGAAACGAGACGTATTAGTATTCATTTCTAGATAGCCTAACTTGATCGGTAAATGAAACTCTTAGATACAAATTCATCTTTATGAACCACCATCTCCTTGAGCTATAGAAGCCTTATTCACTAGAATCCTTAACATTTGTATCACTTCTGCAATGGTAGCCGTACCTATTACAAGCTTATCTGGAAATGAGATTGAATTATTGAGACTCAACTCATATACTACTTTTGAAATTTTGCCATTTCTTTACATCAATGGATGTTTATATTAAAATGGTTTCCCTAAACTCTTAAAAAGTCATAGATTGAGTGCATCAACTTTTACAGACATTGATCGGATATTCTTATGACAAACCTCTCGGTTTATTTATATTAATATATCTCTGATCAAGTGAATACTTGAATCACGTTTGGTTCCCAACAACATTAAAAATCGTTAATCTGATAAGCACTTCCTATTTACTTATACTGTCAAGCGTTCAGACGCTTTCACTATCAAGAAACTATGGTATAAAAGACCCAAATTCTCATTTAAAGTAAGAATTTTTTAAACTTTACTAATCGGTATAACAAGGCGAATTATGTAGCGAATTGGTACAAGCCGAATTCATTTGTATACAATTTGTCTCAAAAAATATTCAACTATTTTTTCAAGGTCGTTACTACTTCCTTTTAACGATGTTAAAGAATGCAAATACTAAAAATCACACTTTGAAATGGATGACAAACTGAGAATGGGCAATCATATCATCTCATTCAATCATGTAGGAATCTCTAAAGGGTCAAGAATCAGTACTGCTTTCCTTAGTCAAGCTTATCCTATTGTTCATCCGGTCAATGGGGTAAAATTATTCTCTACTCAATCTTCACTGAATAATGCAAATACAAATTCTTACTAATCTATTTATTTTAAGAAATTATTTACATCTTATGAATCCATAAGATATGCTATTATGTATATTATTAAATTTATTTTTTTTATATTTTTTATATTTTTTAACCACTCGTGTATCGCACGGGCTTTACCCAAATTTAACCTTTAAATCCAAATACTACATCAAAACAAATGACTAGCTAATCTAAGACTGATAGCATATCTGTGTTGATCATGTTTGTCCCGAGTCATCGTCTTAGTGAACGGGTTACTAGGTTTTGACATGTGTCTACTTTTCTTATCACGATGTCTCCTCGTTCTAGTATTTCCGGTACAAGGTGGATCTTTCTTAGAATGTGCTTGGCTCTGTGATGATATTTGGGCTCTTTGGCCTGAGTAATAACACCTGTGTTATCACATACCACCTTGATTGGTTTATAAATACTCGGAACCACATCCAGGTCAGTGATGAACTTCTTCATCCAAGTAGCCTCCTTAGCAACATCTGATGCAGCTATGTATTCAGATTCGGTGGTAGAGTCCGCCACCACACTATGCTTGGAGCATTTCCAGTAAATAGCTCTTCCATTGAGAGTGAATATAAATCCTGATTGTGAGCGAGAATCATCTCGATCAGTCTGGAAGCTAGCATTAGTGTAACACCTTACAGTGAGCTCTTCTTCAACTCCTCCAAAAACTAAGAACATATCCTTGGTCATTTTCAGGTACCTTAGAATGTTCTTTACTGCAGTCTAACGTGCAACGCCATGACTTTGCTGAAAATGACTAGTCATGCTTATAGCATACGAAACGCCAGATCTAGTGCATAACATAGCGTACATGATGGAATCTATCGCTGAAGCATATGGTATTGCTTGCATGTGTTTAGTATCAATGTCCGTTGCCAGAGATTGAGATTTTTTCAAAATGGGTTTCTTTAGGAATGGGAACTTCTCCTTTCTTGGAGTTATATATTGAGAAGCATGCCATGACCGTGTCTGTGTATGTGTATGTACTTTGACTTAGCCCTAGAAGCCGGTTAAAGCTATCTCAGTAGATCTTGTTTCCTAGAATATAAGCAGCTTCACTGAGATCTTTCATTGCAAAATAAGATCCCAACTAGTGCTTAACTTTCTTAAGCATAGGAATGTTGTTTTTAATGATCAGTATATTATCCACATACAAGATGAGGAATGATATAGTACTCCCGCTAGCCTTTCTATAAACACAAGGCTCATCTTCATTTTTGATAAAACCAAAATCTTTTGATTTTCTCATCTAAATGAACATTCCAGTTGCGGGATGCTTGCTTGAGTCCATAAATGGACATATTCATTTTGCACACCATATTAGGATATTTAGGATCGACAAAACCTTCAGGCTGAACCATATAGACATCTTCGGAAAGGTATCCATTAAGAAAAACGTTTTTGACATCCATCTGCTATAACATTCGTTAATTTTAAAAGCCCAAAAGTTCGACACATGTTAAATTTTTAGATTTCTTTATTACTATCACGACAAATTTGTATTGGCTGTTATTGTCTAATTTATTATTATTGTTATTACTGTTATTATTATTATTTTGAATCCTCGTTATTGTATAAAACATCAAACTTTAGTTTTAATTTATCCTTTGCGCATCCTTTTATATTATTCGTAAACGAGTTCTAAAAGTATCAACTATGTGCATTTTAACCCACTTATCTATTTCCGGTCTTAACTTAACCAATTGATCTAATCTCAAGGCCTTAATTGCAAAATAATCAAATCAATTTCAATACCATCTCTTATTTCTCTTCCCATCGGCAATACCCCCTCTTTCTTGAACCTTAATTTTTGGCTTAAATCACGAAATTGATGTTAGCAAATCATCGCCCACTCATAAACGCATGAACAGACACTCTAAAATTGGTAATTTGATGACCAATTTACGGCTATTTAACACGTTTTGCATGGAAGGGCTTTTGAAAGTGGACAAGACACCTTTTGAAATATGGCATGGAAGGGCTCCATCAATATCATATATAAAGGTATGGGGTAGTTAGGCATATGTTAAGCACAACACCCAAAACAAATTAGAAAGCCGATCTACTAAGTGTATCTTTGTAGGATATCCCAAAGACTCTATGAGATATTATTTCTACAACCCAACCGAGCAAAAGATGTTTATTGCTTGAAAGACCGAGTTCTTGGAAACCAAGTTCCTTATAAATGGAACTAGTAGAATGGTGGAACTCGAGGAGGATCGAGAACCACACGCTTATACACATTTGGTTGATACTAGTAATCAATTAGAGGTTCTTGAGAATGATCAAATGGATGATCAAGATACACAAAACGTTCACACATCTAGTAGAATTAGTCATCCACCTGAAAGATATGGATTTTTCATGAATAGATGCTATATGTAGATTTGGATGAACCCACCACATACCATGATGCAATGTCACAATCCAATTGTGACAAATGCCTTGAAGCCATGAACGTTGAGATGCAATCCATGCATGACAACCAAGTATAAGATTTGGTTGTACCGCCCCTTAACTCCAAACCGTTGGGAAGTAAGTGGGGTTTCAAGAAGAAAACCGATATGCAAGGAAATTTGGATACTTATAAAGCAAGACTTGTAGCAAAAGGTTTCACTCAAACTCAAGGGGTTGATTATGTGAGAACTTCTCGCCTGTGGCAATGCTAAAGTCGATTAAGATATTATTTGCCATAGCCGCATTTTATGACTATGAGATTTGACAAATGGATGTCAAAACCGCTTACCTAAATAGACATCTTGAAGAAGATGTCTATATGGTTCATCCCGAAGGTTTTGTTGATCCACAACATCCTAATAAAGTATGCAAGTTAAAGAAATCAATCTGTGGATTGAAACAAACATCTAGAAGTTGGAATCACCATTTTGATGAAGAAGCTAAGAAATTTGGATTCATCAAGAATGCTGATGAGGCTTGTGCGTATAAGAAAGCTAGTGGGAGGATCATTACTTTCTTAGTATTATATGTTGATGACATACTACTATTTAAAAATGACATTCCATCTGTGGAAGGTGTGAAAACCTGGCTTGGGAGTTGTTTTTCCATCAAAGATCTTGGTGAAGTCGCCTATATTTTGGGAATAAATATCTACATGGATAGATCAAGGTGGTTGATAGGTTTAAACCAAAGTGCATACATTAACAAAATCTTGAAAAGGTTCAAGATGGATAACTTTAAGAAAGGTTTGGTACCTATTCAAAGGGGAACGACATTGAGTGCGGCTCAATGTCCAAGCTCAAAGGATGAGAAAGAGAAAATGAAAGGAATCCCATACGCGTCAGCTATAGGATCCATCATGTATGGAATGATATGCACTAGACCGGATGATGTGCTAAAAGTAGTCTAATAATTATTAACTAAATTACGCTAATCTAGACACTAAGTAATAATTCTAGACTCTAAACTTAACTAAAACTACTAACCGGCAAGTGTACCGGTCGACTCTAGAACAACTAAGTAAGTCCGGATATCGAACCCACGAGACACTTTAAATTACGAAACTAGCAAATTAGACTCAACTACAAGACACAACTATTTAATAATAATGTTTGAGAGGGATTTAAACTAATTATTAATAAACTAAAAGTAACCCTAATTAATTAAAATAATAATAAAACCTAATCATTACTTAAAACATAATTAATTAAATATTATAAAATTTAATGATTACTTAAACCCTAAATTTTAAATATAATAAACTATTAAAATGCTTAGATTAATTCAGATGATGAAGACAACTACCTAGGCTAGAATCCCGAAAGTTACGGTTATTAGTTAAATGGAAATCTCAAGTTATGGAACTGGGATCATATTATAGACCCTTGACAGAAAACCCGAACAGGACCCTTGAACTTCAAGAAGAAGCCTATGGATTTCTAACAAGTTTTAAGAATCACCAGTTTTATGAATTAAACTTCCTTACGGTTATTAATGGCTTATGTCTAAGTATTTTTTATGACGAAAACCTACATTACAACGCGGTATTCAAAGATAGCAAAGCAGACTCAATTAACTTAATAGACTAAGCTGACAATCAAGCTTAGACGGACTCCTTACGAAGAACTAAATCTAGCAATCCCGACAAGCAAAGATCTATCAATAGCCTATCACCTTAAAGCTGTTTAGAAGCAGCTCACTTTTATCTATTCAATTGATTTTATTGTTTATATGATCTTATTCGAATTCAATCACAAACTAGTCAAGAACCAAAGTAAATGACCTAACAAAACCCTATCCTATGAAACAATCAAGAAGGGCAATGTGAAACGATAAATTCAAGTAAATAGAACCAAGTAATCATATGCATCAATCAATTCAAACTCAAAAGTTTACTTAGAACATAAAATCCATAACGAAAGAAATATCAAATAAAATCAAACCGAACAAAGGTTCATCGCGATCTAGGTAGTTTATGAAGTTTAGACTAGCATCATGCAGTCTAAATCAAACAAAACAAATAAAACTGAAAACATGGTGAAATAATAAAGAACGAAAGATTAAAGGCGATAAAACACGTATTCTTCGATCTTGAACATGCAACTCTTCACCAGTTGTTCTCGTGCCTTCCAAACCTCCACGAAACTCGAATGATAACTCTCAAAAACTCCAAATTTGTCTGGGGGCAGCCGGGTATGTTCAGGTTTAAGTTAAACATGTTTAAATACCCAAAACAAGGCCCAACTTGAAGTAAAAACAAATTAAAACTCCACCCAGCAGTTCCTAGGCGCCGCACGACGGGCTTTGGCCTCTCCGGTCGCGTTCCGGATCTCCGTTTCAGCTCGTTTTAGCTCGTTTTTCACCCTTTTTAATCACGATCAAATCCCGGAACCTACGAAACATAAAAATGTTAGTTGTATACAGATCTCGACTAAAAACGAACAAAAACTATTAAAATATTAAATAAAATATACACTGAAAACATAAACATTTAGCATTATATCACTGGACGTGTCATACGCTTTGAGCATTACAAGTAGATACCAACAAAATCCGGGAAGTAGCCATTGGATGGAGGTTAAGAGTATATTAAAATACCTTAAAAGGACTAAGGAAATGTTTCTAATATACGGTTCTGGTGAGGAAGAAGTCGTTGTAAAAGGTTACACAGATATGAGTTTTCAAACCGATCGAGATGATGCTCGATCACAATCGGGATATGTTTTCATTATTATTGGTGTGGCAGTCTCTTGGAAGAGCTCAAAACAAGATGTGGTAGCATTGTCCGCCATAGAATCGGAATACATCGCCGCCTCATTGGCAGCACAAGAAGCTGCGTGGATAAAGAAGTTCATTTCTGACCTAAGGGTGGTCCTTTCCATTCAGGACCCTTTAGAGATCTTTTGTGACAGGGAGGGTGCGATTGCTCAAATCAAGGAACCTCGTGCACATCAAAAGACGAGGCACATTGAGCGGATATTCAACTACATAAGGGATGAAGTTGAGAAGGGAAATATATGTATTCGCAAAGTTCACACCGATCAAAACATTGCGGATCCACTCATTAAGCTCCTTGAAAGGCCGAAACATGAAACTCATACTTGCGCCTTAGAACTTCGATATTATAGTGATTGCATCTCATCTGTTTAGAATTTGGACATCGGAGCAATTGTTATTTTGACTTATTCATATGATTATGGTTTATGATTATGACATTTTGAGTTACGTTCCTTTTTACCATGTTTAAATCCATGAATATGTTAATTATTCTAAATGTCTGCGGTCGGTCATTTTTATGTTTAAATCCAAGAATATGTTCCATTTTAGCATGTTTAAGACCATTATGAAATTGGATAGGTAGATATTCATGAAGTATGAATATAGAGTAAGGAATTTCTACCAGGGTTCATAGATATTTATGGGATATAAGTGTTGGAATGACCTCCTCTCAAATATTACTACATGGAGTCTTTGTGATTAAACATAAGTAAATTTGAGTAAAGGCGAATATCATAGAATTCTCCGACCTGAGATACACATTGGGCCTTGATATTCACCAAATATTATTCCTTGACTTAGTTCTTCGCTGCTCTGAAACATGACAATACGTAAGGATAAGTTTAGGTATAGTACAAGATGTTTGTGAGAGACATATGTAGGCAATAGGGGATTGGTACCTCTTATTCATTGAGAGTAAGATGTCTAAGGCATGTTAAGTTAAATCAATAGAGAATGATCACTCTGTGTCTATGGATTTGACATGAAATATTTGACAAAAGGATAATGATAGATTCACCTAAATCATTTTCAAGTAAGGGACTTGAAGGATATGATGTTATTGAATGGCACTTCGTCATACATATTAGTGGTAGTAAACTGTTGTTAGGCAGTATTTTCTACATGCATCAATCTTCTATGTATCTTGTGCAAGTGGGATATTGTATGACTCAGATACTAAATTGATGTGGCTAGTACGTTATGATCCAAGTCGGGTCATACCCAATTACAAGCTAGACAAACAACAATAATATTTTGTTTAGAAATGATATGATCATAGTAAATAAATATTGACACTTACGATATTTAGAAAATGGGTTTCTAAATATTTCCACTTGAGAGATTAATAAATTATATGGATGATTTATTTAGAGAGATTATCTTATGATATTATTTAAGTTGGTTAAATAATATATAAGATAAAGGTTATGGTATGTTGCATGTAACTTGTGACATGTTAAAAGTGTTACATGTCACAAAGTTTTAAATAGTTCATACATGCAACTAAATAATGTGTTAAAAGAAAAGAAAGAATAATAATAAGGGGGGGAGTGGCCGGTCACTTCCTAGGAGGCCCCCACCTTCTTTTAAACCAGTCATATCCCTCTTTTATTTTTGGAACAACAAAACTCATAACCATTCCAAGTGCATGCATTTTGAATCTCTCTTTCTCCTCATTCCAAGTGCATGCATTTTGAATCTCTCTTTCTCCTCTCTCTCCCTATGATATTTTCGGCCAAGAGAAGGAACGAAAGGAAGGATTTTTTCTTTAGAAAGTGTAATCAAATCCTAGAAAGAGAAGGTGTTTGTTGGTGGCTTGTCGGTATACAAGCTTGCGGATCTTCTACTTTGAAGACTAGCCATTCATATCATTCTCTTCTTCAAGTATTCATCTTGAATGGTAGTATTTTGAAAACACTGTATGGTTGGTCTGCTTTGATGGTGTGTATTTTCGTATATGGATCCGGGTTTTGGGTTTGCATGTAAAATCGGTTTTATATTAATCTAAATAACAAGATTAAAACTAATTTAACACCCAACAGCATCCCCGTTCCGAAAAAAATAGGAAAAAATTGTCGCTTTAACCTTCGGTATGAAATAACTTAGGCACGAATATCTACTAAATTATGAACATGAGCTGCCTATTTATAGGCCATCAGCTCTCATTCGTTAAGTTGGTCTCATTCGTTATACTGTAGTACTGAATGAGACACCATTCGTTATGCGTTTATAACGAATGGTAATACCTTAATGAATAAGCCATCATTCGTTATATCTTCATAACGAATGGGCCTCCATTCGCTATACAATCGATAGCGAATGGGCTGTTATAACTTAACGAATTGTCTATTAAACTAAGGAATGGACCCATTAGCTATACAATCCATAGCGAATGGCCATTTTACATTAAATATACAGACTAGAGTATCTATAACTTATTCGATTGTCTACGGACACCAAATCATACACTAGAAGACTCCCCCTTTTTCCGTAGCTATCGAATACTTTAACCTTGAAAATATTAACTGCAAATCATTAGCCACATTTAATGCACTAATAGACTCCCCCTTAACTAATGATTCTCGGGCTTGTGCAGACAGACAAATTTATAAGTGTTTTAAGAAAACCAATAACTTGTAGCCTCTCATATTAGATCTGCCCCTCAAAGTGAGCAGCTATTGGAGATCATCCCGATCATCCACTGGTGTATGATATGGTTCAATCATTCAACAATCAGTAGCAAGTCATCAGCTATCCATCAGCACCGATAAAGAAAACATATCTTTACGTTTAACCTCATCACACATTTTCATGATCAACCCGATCATTCAACATCTTTCATTTCAGTTTCCCTCTCTTGATAACGTGTATCCCAAATAAATTTTTGAAGCTCTTCTACATCCCATTCGCAAAGATGCACTTATGTTTGGGCATATGATTCAGAGTTCCAACCTTCTAAATGATCAAATTCTTCAATCCACTGACAAGACTCATATATTCTTCAATAAAATCAACCTATTCGAGAATCGTCCCCCTCAACAGAAGTAATCCACTGTATACTCGTAGCCAACATAGTCAGGATCAAAGTCCATCAGAAAGAAGTAAACGGACAGACACTCACATCCCACATAGTCAGGTTCAATCTTGAATAAATCAATCATCAATCCAAGAATAACTGCAGTCTTGAAATCAGTCAAACGTAGCTTTGCAATCATTAATTACCACCCGAATTGCAGTAATTTTTCAAGAGGCCCTTGCAAACGTAGGAAGATACATGCCAAATAAACTCTATGAAAGTTTCATCTCCTCATTTTCTTGACAAACTTAGCAAGGTCTTAAACAGTCTTCACAAATCTCAAACAAACTCCTCATTAAATTACTCGTGGTCTCCCCATCAGCCAATCGAAACACGTAAAAAGTCGGCCGGAAAATATGTTACCAAAATATACAAGTAGAGTACCCAACAAATTAGAAATATCCTAGAAAAATTTCGTTTAAGATATTTATATATATATATATATATATATATATATATATATATATATATTACCTTAAACCAATGACGAATGAGCTCAAAGAACGAATGATGCTTCATTCGTCATCCCATACGTTATCCTAATCACCATTCATCAATAAGTAATCTTATACGTTAAAACAGTGTCCTCATACTTTAACAATGTGTCTTCATTAGTTATCCTTGAACGAATAGACATCACATTCGATATGAAATACCATCCCCATTCGTTAAAACAGTTGAAAGAATGAGGTCCCATATGTTAAAGAACACATTCGTCTGATCCAATAACGAATGAACTCACATTCGTTATAAATTAACCAAACTTCATTCGTTATAACTATTCACATTCGTTAGAACAGTTGAATGAAGGAGTTCATATTCATTATAAATAACTCAATATACATTGTTAAGTTCCCGTAACGAATGACCTTAATAAACAAATGAATGGCCTCCATTCGTTAAGTTCGCAGGAACGAATGGCTACAGTAACACAACGAATGTGTTGTTGGATCTGTAACTGTTCAACGGAAAAACGATTTTCGTAGGAAAAATCAGTTACATCGCCGGATAATACTGTTATATCGCCGGAATCTCCACCTTCAAGCTTCATCCATGGCAGATTTATCATATTTTCATGATAATTGACAAAATTGATCCACGAAGGCTCGGATTTTCATCAAGAATCTGAATCAATCATCAATTTAACTTAATATCTACTGATTTGATGCAAATATGATCAAACAGTAACTTCCTCTTCAATGGTGAATTCTTAAATACACCATAATTAACCTCCAAAATCAACAGGAAGCTTCAGAATTCATTAATAAATACGAATCTACCATCAATTTCAACAATAACATCTTAATTTAAAGAAAATCTGACCAAAACAGTACCAAAACTTGATGAATATGAAGAACACATCTCAAATAAGATTAGTACCTTAAATTGATGCATCGAGAGCAGCCGTCTGCTCTGATACCAATTGATGAATACACAGACGAGCTTTAATCCATTGATTTTTCAGTGATCTAGTTATGTGATATACGTTAATGATTAATAGAACTTGATAATATTAATAGAAGTGTTAGGGGGATAATTGAGCAGAGTAACAGCACACCAAAAATAACTTTTTAAGAACACTTTCAATTAAACTTAGGCATAACAGCCTATATATAGAAGACGAATGCCATTCGTTACACATTCCGTAACGAATGGCCTTCATTCGTCTTCATTACATAAGTTAACAAAATGGTATAGCAAATGACTCATTCTCTATACCCCATTCGTCAACATTCCATGATGAAGGGATACAATAAATAACGACTAAGGTCCATTCGTTAAACATCCTTAACGAATGGACATATAACTATAACGATTGAGGTTCATTCGTCAAACATACTTTACGAATGAACCATAATTAACACGAATGGTTTCATTTGTTAAACATCCTTAACGAATGAGTCATAAATTAACGTATGGGACTTAACTACTACACTGCCCTTTACATTAGAATAATAATAAATTACATAAACGATTACAAAGACTCGAGACGACAAAACCGTGCACTAACAAACAACCCCTCGTCTTGAGCTCTTTGTCTTTAGTTTAGGTGAATCATTTAGACTTCTAATCCGCACAACTATGAACCCCAAACGTGTGGCATACATGAACGACACGTTGTAATTGCATAGCTCGATCATAGTCTTCACGTTTCTCAAACAATATGTTGTTCTTGTACAAGACATCGTTTTCTGTCTCTGATGAATTAACAAGCCACATTGAATCTATGACTTGTATAAAATTAGTGTTCAGCCCTTTACCCAACACGATGACTGCCTCACCGGTCTTGTTGTTGTAGTACCATTGATTAAACAGTAGATGAAGATCTTACGGAAAAGTCTTCACCATTGTTGTAGTACCAGTCATAGTCTTCGGTGGCTTAACCTTAATAAGAAACTTCCTCCAACCCATACGAGGTTCAATTTCATTAATATATTTTCGGGTTGGAACTTGTTGTTTAAAGAACTAAAACCCGTGGTTGACCTCAAAAGGCAGATGTTGATGAAACCATCCTGCTAGTTGATTTCCACCATGATTAATGAACGACCGGTTGGCGAGCATCCACATATCCCACCTCGCCAGTGAGTGAATGCCAGTAATGTATTGTAAATACAGTACGCCGTTCTCCCACTTGATAATACAAACTCTTAACTCAGAATCATAAAGCCAATAGACAATATCACCTTTAACAGTTTGCACGACCTTGAATGTGATTTTTTGATTAGCTTTGGCCCGTGCAGCAACGTCCGGTTGTTGTTTTTGATGAACGTACCTATAAGCTTCAATGAACTTTGATGCTCGAGTCTTGTTGGGACGATTCTTGAAGCAACTCTCTATATCAAATTCAGACGAGGTAGATTCTTTTCCCGACATCTTCTCTATCTTCTTTGTTGTTTTCTTGAGATGATCTTCAGCAGCTTTGACATAATCTTCAGTGAATGTTGGAGCATCCTGATCTACGTTTGATCAATGACATAGATCGGAATATTCCTCTGTCGTAACATCTTCCATTTCAATCTCCTCATCTTCCTAAATAAACGAAGTATTCCCATGTGGAATACTCGTATCAAACAGCACCTCATTATCATTAACAACCTCCACTTCTTCCTCAGCCTCCAATGCATCTAGTTCTTCATCGTTCAGCCCTAATAATAATGAAATATAATCGCGAGTCAGGGCGTGATCGACAAATTCACCTTCTTCAATCTTATCCGCGTTGGCAGTACTCATCACCACCCCAATGTCATAATTCATAAATAACACGGTGTTGGCTTTGATCGACTTGATAGGCTGAACATTAGTCGAGTCTTGATACTCGACTATCTACCGATCTTTGCCTCACCACCACCACTTGTACCAGCAACATTCGAGCCATGAGCTTGTTTCGTCTCACTTCCACCGGCACCAGCCGCATCCGGATCCTTATATTCATAATCATTTTTCTGTTTCTTTAACGCGTCGTCTTTGCACGTTAGCTGAAGAATAAGATCCTCATGTTTCTTTATCATCACCCCTGAGCCGCAACGATCTCACGCAACTTTTTGGTTTCTTTTTGGAAATATGAGACATACCCTATCAGACGACGTTGATTAGTTATCATCTATTTTTAAGCTTGACGATCAGCTGCCATATAATTCTCATATAGAAGAATCAAGCTCAAAAGCATATCCATCTGATGTGTCGGGGACAAAGCATGAAACGAAGCAGGATAATGTTGCATCGGGACCTGTGGATGACTGATTCTCATGAATGATAAAGCCGAAGGATGTGTTGGCATCATCGTAGGAGTAGGAGACATCAGTGCTGATGTAGTAGAAGGCCTTGGCATCGGAGATAACACAGAGTGAGGAATTTCGCCATGCCTTGGATCAGAAGTAATGGTCACCGTCAATGTAAGTGCCGGGGTGCTAGTAGTAAGTGACGCCACCGTCCGTTGTTTTGCAGATGACCTAGGCACTTGCAGACGAATTTTCACACCCGAACCATGCCTCACACGAATTTTGGGCGGTTGATCTTGCACTATTGCTTTGCCCTTTCGTTTTCGTTGAGCAGCTTGTGAGCTTGTTGCCTCAACTTCGACACGTCGCCCATCACCCCCATCATCTCCATCATCATCATTATCACCACCGTTCCCACCTGGTCCTTCTTCATGTTCAGAATCTGAGTCGTCATGAATCCAAAGATCATCAGAAGGACATTCATATGCTGGATTCGCCAAGTGACCAATCAAATGTTTGGTTCTTGGACGATCTTCTGGTTCTTGATCACGGTAAGTTTCATCCTCTTCACTGTGTCAACAGTCATGTGTTTCAATTTCAACACATCATCCTTCAAAGTCCGATCAATTAACAAGTCATGAATCAAATCCTGAATAATTAACTGTATGAAGCATGGATACATAAGGAACTTGCTGTGACGATTCTTGATCATGCAATTCTCCTTCTGGTGATAAAATATAAGCTCAGAGAAATTTAACGGCTTGTTCAATATAAGAGCTACAAATGCAGATTTTAGCATAATCCGGCATTCGTCATATCCATCCTTGCGTCCCCCAAGGAAATGAATCAAGACATGAAGTAAATACTTGTATGGAGCACACAAGTATGCCTTGTTATATTAGGAACGATCAAGGATTCTCGAATAGAATAAGCGTTGAAATAGGCCATAGATTAACGTCTTATCGAACTCACATGGACAGTCCATGTTGTCATCAAATCACAGCACACGTCGGATAACACGAGGAGAGATATTGATACTCTTGTTGTTGATCTCAACAACAATGTGATTCTCTGACTCCACATATCTTGCTAAGTTCCAGAATGGATGGATGACACTGAAGTGAACATGTACATCGGCAATAATAGCATAATGGATTCTGGATCGGCGTATAAATGCAATGACATCTCCAAATATATCATGGTCAGCAAAATTTTCTTGCACAAAAGCACATATATTGTGATTTTTTTCAAATGGCAATAGAGGAACAGCAGGAGCCTGTTGTTGCTGTACAGGCTGTTGTTCTTGAATAGCTTGTTGTGGATCCTCAACGGGAACATCTTGTACAATTTAGTCAGCCATTTCTGAAAATACATAAAACCCGAGGATTAGTAAAAATGAACATAACTATTAAACTATTTAAAATTTATAAAAATTTCTTTAGTTCATGCGTTATAACGAACGGGTCATGCGTTATAACGAATGTGGTCATTCGTTATACCGAATGGCATGATTCTTTATATTCATCTTAGCGAATGAATGACTAACGAATAAAGAATGACGAATGAAACCAAGTGAATGTTCATTCGTTTCTAAATCATGCGAATGCACTGATTCGTTATGTTAACTTAACGAATGAGTCAACAAATGGACCTTAGACACGAATGAGAGTCCATTCGTTGTCCATAACGAATACATCAATAATTATCAACTTTAACCTCGATTGTCAAAGTCAAGATTAAGGAAGAACACCAACAATTAACATGCAAGCGGATATCCAATTAAACCATGTATGTTGATAAATTAGCATAATTTGAGCATGAATGAACTCGAAATATCATCTATACACAACCCCAAAAAAACATTAAGGTTAAAAACCCTTATTACTGTGATTTATGTTCACGACTCAAAACTGATTAAAGATATGACTAATTAACCCCTCAAACATTGATGAAAACTGATAAAAATCATCACGTTTTGATTGTTTATGCCTTAGGATTCTTAAAAGATCAATGAAAATGGATTCACAAGTCGATCTCAGTTTACATACACACATATAACACAAGATATAACAAACACATACTAAGTATAAACAAACTAAATATAGACCCAACAATCTCCCCCTTGGTTTGTTGATTCATCTCTTAATCGTGCTCCAAAATATTTGCATCAGCTTCTTTATAACCCCCATACCACAATCCTGTTCTGATAATTGATGCCACCATTCCTGTATACTCTTTGGAAGCAGCCTCAAATAATGGTTCAACAATAATCTAAAAATTGCTCAACGTCTTGATATCCTACTCATGAAACTTCAATAAGTCACGCGGGTCGAAAAAACAATGCTTCCCCTTCCTTAGACGAATAACAATAGTAGCAGTTTCACTGTCGTACGCCCAGAATTTCATCTCATCGAGAGATCCTTCTAGAATCGAAGTAGAGAGTGGAATATGGGTCGCCTTGTTAGTTGTGGGCCACATCACATTCACCATTTTTTTCCCAGTCTTTGGATCCCGAACACCTTTGGCTTTCTTCAAAAATGACTCAGCAGTAGTCATGTTGGGAAATCCTTGATCGACTTGACTCTTTAAAAAGTTCCAGAAGTTGGTGGCTCTTTTATCGTGGTTTGTATTATGAAACAGTGCGTTGATGAGGTCGCTCAAATCCACCTTCGTCCAAAATCCAAAATCATTCATCTTGCAATAATACTCAATGGTTCCAGACTTGTGCTTCACCCACCACATACTCTTATCAATATCAAATCTCCATGACATGATCCTTGACCTATCAAGATACATCTCAGAAAAACCATGTTGTAGGTTTAGAATAAACTTATCTGGATGATCGGAGGATTGAACATTCTGGTTGGAATTCTTCATGATGAGTACTTTCTTTTGAAGTCTTTCTATTGCTCGGTGGTTCTTGACGGTGCAGACAAATACTTTTCCGGTGGCTCAGATTCATCTATGTTTGTGGTTGGACGACCAGTGGAACTACCACCTTGATCAACAGTGGGTGTCTTTGATGTCACGTCTTCACTTCTTTTGAATTCATCCCAAACTTTTGAATAAGTTTATGTCAGAGATTCAGGTACATTGCAGTAAGACCACCCATATTGAACTGAAGCTCTTTGAACTTAAAATCTTTATCTGAGTTGCTCACTTCAAGTTCTTGTATTCGCAAATCTTTCACAACAGAATCTTGCTCGAATTCAAAAACTCTACGTTGCAAAGCTTGCACATCCACTAATTCAGCTTCAATTGTAATCCCTTTGCCCTTATCCTGCAAAAATTTGTCTTGCATAGCAAGAATGTGAGCAAGTTTCTCTGAAGCACTGGAGCTTTGCTGAGCAGACGGGTTAGATGATCCTGATGGCTTATCAAAGAAAGGAATATCAGCTTCAAGGTTAAACTCAGGAGCAATATCTTCAAAAATCTTTTCTTGAGTTTGAGGTTCGGCTAACGATGGACTTGTATCAACGTGAGTCTCAGTAGTTTTTGACTCACGTTCTGGTGGTTGGCTTGTTGTAGTAGTTGCAGTTTCAGTAACAAGCACGCCAGGTCTTGGATCCATCTTTCGCCGCTTTCGCTGAATAAGATCGGCGGCTAGTTCTTCAGGAATCTCTTCATCTTGAGTTTCAGTAACTGATTGAGGAGATTTTAACGCAGTTGACTGAAGTTGTTCTTTAAATCTCTCAAATTCCTTCAATTGGTCAACAGTAAGATCAGTTTCAGTTTCTTGGTGTTTAGACTCCATGTGTTGTAAAGGAGTGTCTTTAGGTTCATCATCGTCTGAAATGACTTCAAACACAGAAACACGCCACTGAGCAGGTATTACGTGCTCATCGGCAACTTGAGCTGTAACAACAACAGACTATGTTTCAGCAAACTTCCCGAACTTAACTAGTTCGTGAGGACCTCGGTAAACGACTTTTGACCCCTTCCTGGACTGCTTCATCAGCCCAAAGGAGCTGGGTCCATTGACTTCATATCAAGCGTCTCGAAAGACTTAACAAGATCAAGATAATATGAATCGAAGATCATTTGTAAAAACCGAGGATACATGAGTAACATCTCCTTCTTCTTTCCCTTTAAGTTCCTCATCATTTCATCGAACACAAATTTGGAATAATTGTTGTTCCAGTCCATGATCAGAGCAGCTACAGCTGACATCTGAGTGTGGCTAATCTCATCAGATCCTCCTTTACGTCCCAACACATAAGTAAAGAACGTTTGAATCAAAAAACCTATAGTAAGGATGAAAAAGATTCTTTATAACAGGAGGGTAGGATCATTTGTAACCCATCATGACTAATACTTCAGTAACAACAGCAGTCGGCTATTCCGTTGGGTAGTCTGGTTGATCTCCAAATAACAGAACATCACATATAATGGCCTCTGAGATGACGACCGACTTCTTTTGAACTTTGGAATCAATAGTGACAGCCCACCCATTCCTCGTTGATTAATGGAGGCATTATTCCAGATGTCTGTGATCATCTTCTAGCAAATGACAGGAGTTTCTAGTAAGGCGTGAGAAATCCTGCAAGTATTGAAACCTACGATCATGGATTAAAACTCCTTGTTTGCAGAGGTGGTTCAAACAGACATCCAGCTATGTTATCAGTATCAACGAACTTTAATGATGCTTGATCAGCCATTACTACAACAAACGAGTCAAGTTAGCAATCATTCATTTAACAATCAAGGATCTTAACATTTAGAGGACATATATTGATTTTACAAGACATCAGGGATCAAATATGATAAAAACTAATTATATGGATCACAAATGTAAATTAATAATGTCTTTATGTTAGTTTTTGGTCCTGAGAATAGTGGAGTAATCGGTCAAAAGAGTGAGATCTCGGTCAAAGATGGGAATTCTTGGTCAACGAAGTCAACTGAGAACTCTTGGTTTCACCATGAGTTTTTGGTCAAACAATTTGACAAAGTAAAACCCTTTGAACTTCAGGCCATCCTTTCCACCCGGCCGAAATCGCCATTAAAGACCAAGAACCTGCAATTTCTAATAACACAATCCAACAAGAATCTTAACCACATTAATTGACCATCCTAATTAGATCTTAGCATATGAACACGAAGCATTTAATCAATCAAATCCTCGTCTGGAAAACCGACCACGATGTCCCTTTCATTCATTTACCTGTAAATAAGTGAAGACCATACAAAACTTGAAACACAAGAGCAGGTCAGACTTGATTAGCAAGAATGTTAAGGGTTTTTGGCCAGAGATATTTTGAGAGAGATGAGATTTGAAATATAATCTCAATAATGTAGATCCAAGGGTTTTTATACCCCAAAATAACCAAACGGGCCGAGTACATGGATGGGCCCAGATCCAAAGAAGGTTGGCCCAAGACACAAGGTTCAAACCAAAACCTACGTGTCATATAAGCTGAAAAATTTTAGACCCAACTCACATTTTATTCATGATTTATAAAAAAATGACTTCTTATAGCATTCGTTTCGACGAGAGTAATTAGGAAGAATAAATAAAATTAACATTGAATGAAATGTCAGAGATAAGATACGACTAAAAATGATAAAAACAAAATGAATCACCTGGTATTTAGTAATATGATAATTTTGGGATCAAATTTCAGTTTTGATAAAAATGCCGCCTTTTATGAAAAGATCCGAACATGGTATCATATTGATTAAGGTGCTGTCACAAAGATTCATGTTCAACGTTATTATTGCATAAAGAAACAGGTTGATAGCAGGTATAACAAGCTTAGCATGATTTTCATTGCATCGGTGATACGAGTTAGGTTCAGTTAGCACAAAACTCAGATGGACATCATTCGTGGACCTGTGATGCCTCCTATCTCTTCTCAAAGCGTTTTTGGCTTTCCCCAAATCATCCCAATTTGACTCCAACCCCCTAGTGCTTCATAAAAATTTTTATAGATAGCAAGAAAAGAAAATTTTAAGATTTAAGGTTGAACGTTGGACTTACAAGCCGGACGACTTATAGGTTCAGGGTGTTCAAAACAGAATTGAAAGGCACACCCTTGTAGTTCTAGTTTGACACTTTAAGCATCATAATTAATATTTATTAACACAATATTATATATACTACTCAAGATATATATATATATATATATATATATATATATATATATTGAAATCACAATGTTTATGGTGATTAAGACACTAACGGGCTCGTGTATGACTGGGTAGTTACTTTTCTGCTTATCATTCGGAGAGATGTATATGGAGACATGCACATTTCTTCAAAATGGCTCTCCACTGTAAGTTTAGAATATTTAATTTATATCACTTCAACTTTTACGCATCATGGAAAGCTACCATACAAATCAATGATTGTTCTAGAGCCTTTTAAGCTTAATAACTTCACCCGTTAAGCACACAAAATAAATTTTTTTATCATTTTCCAAAGGTTGGATCAAATTTCATTTGAAAATATTTTGAAACTTCTAAAAAGCTGTTAATTGAATAATCATAACACTTCCCAAGGAATTACACAAGGCAGTTTAAAATTCAGTCGCCCCAGTCACTCTTAGTTAACACTTCAGGTAAATGGCTATCTCGTATATCTATAAGTGGTTAGCAGGACCTAACACATATATAAATACATGTCCTTCAAACCTGGAGTAACTGACATAATTTTAAGCGAAAGAATTAAAGACAAAAACACATCACAATCGCCCCAGATACTTTCAGTCTTTAGGTGAATGGTTATCATGTATGTCTACAAGTAGATGGCAAGACCAAACATATACAAGTATATGTCATTCAAACTTAAGCAACCGACAAAATTTTAAGCGAGAATGAATAGATAATTTTTTAATAATTTTTTTAATAAAGCACACACCCACACCCACACACACACACACTCTTTTTGAATTTTTTTAATTTTTCTCCCCCTAAATTTTTGCAAAAATAGAAATATGTACAAATTTAACTTAAAAAATACTCAATCCTCGAAACGAAACATTTTATGAAAACCTACAAGCACATTAAATCTGGTTGTCCCGACTGGTTTTGTTAATAAATCCGCCACATTATTATCAGTGTGAACTTGTTCATGATGAATCAATTTACGGTAATAAAAGTCAAGAATAAAATGAATTTTGATATCGATGTGCTTGCTTTTTGAGTGCTGAACCGGATTTTTAACAATAGCAATAGCAGCATCTTTATCACAAAAGATAGGAGTGTCAAGAAATGCCAAAACGTAATCCAGCAATTAATGTTGCATCCAGATAACATGTGAGCAGCAGGCTGACGCAACATATTTAGCATCGGCAGTGGATATGGGCACCGTTTGTTGTTGGTTACACTGCTAAGAAATGAGACGATCGCCCAAGAACTGACACCCGGCAGATGTGGATTTTCTGTCAATATCATCTCCACCATAATTTCGATCAGCAAAAGCATATAGGTCAAACTCTGAGTTTTTGGGGGTACCAAAGACCTAGCTTTGATTGCCCCTTCAAATATCTAAATATACTTTTAACATCAATTAAATGAGAGAGTTTAGGGTTAGCCTGGAAACGGGGGCATTGACAGACAGCGAACATGATGTCAGGGTGACTTGCGGTGAGATACATCAAGGACTCAATCATCGATCGATGGTATGTTTGGTCTACGGGACTCCTTTCAGGATCAAAAGATATAAGAGGTCTTTCCACCATAGAATTTGTCGCACTCTTGGTATCTTGAAATTCAAATTTCGCAAGCATATCTTCCACATACTTTCCTTGATGCAAAAAAATACCTGTCGAACTCTGACGAACCTGCAACCCAAGAAACGTGTCACTTACCCTAACGAACTCATTTCAAACCGCTTCTTCATCACCTCTTCTAACTCAGAGAAAAACTCAGCACTAGTAGACTCAAATGTAATGTCATCCACATAAATTTGAACCATAATCAAATCTTTCCCAACGGTTTTAAGGAAAAGAGTTTGATAAATGGTCCCTCTTTTATAATCGTGACCTAGAAGATGAGCCGTCAAAGTAGCGTCCCATGCCCGCAGAGCTTGATGAAGACCATACATTGCCTTATCTAATTTGTAGACATGAGTGGGATTCTTTGAGTCAACAAACACCGATGGCAGATCCACATAAATCTCCTCCTTAATTTCACCATACACAAACGCGGTTTTAACATCCATCTGATAGACTGTAAAACCCATGAACGACACATATGCCAGAAAAATCCGAATGGCTTCAAGTCTAGCTAAGGGAGCATACACTTCAGTGTAATCTAAACCTTCAACCTGACGAAAGCCACAAACAACAAGTCGTGCCTTGTTTCTAACAATAACTCCCATGTCATCTTGCTTGTTTCGGAAAACCGATATTGTATCCAACGCTTTCTTTCCCACCGACAGCTCAATCAACCTCCAAACCTTTAGCTTATCAAACTGATTCAATTCTTCATTCATAGCATCCACCCAGCTTGTTTCTTGAACAGCCATTATTTTGGACTTCCGCTCAATCTGAGAGATAAAACAAGAAAACAAGCAACTGCTAATGTGTCCGGTCTGACTTCTGGTGGACACACCTAATTCAAGAGGACTTATGACATTCTCAATTGGATGATTTCGCTGAATTCTTGATGGAATTGATTGTTCGGGAACATCACTGGTAGAGGGTAAGTTTGATAAATTTTCAATGACTTCAGTGAGGGGATTCTTCCATTCAGATGTCGCCGTACTATGTGAGTACAAGGTGCTGGTAACGTATACATTAGGAATGACATCTGGGAATAAGGTTCTTTCGAAATCTGATGGATAGGACTCTCCCCCTCAACTATTGGAGAATTTTTTGCTGAAGTTGGTGTGGGCACAGTTTCAGTAACCTTCTCTGGCTAATTGACTAACACTGGCTGAATAATGTCGGGTGAGTCTAAGGAATCATCATCCAGAACTGGAGATATATGAGAGACAACAGGAAAATCTTCTTTCTCAGGATATACAGTATTAGCACCCGAAATTTCTGTATCGATGACGGGAAACACATTGAAAGGTTTGAAGAGTTCATTATAATCGAACAACCAGTCGGGTTCAACCCGGGCATCGGTTACGTTTTCTTCCATCCAACATACATCATATGATTCTACTATCAGCTTGGTTGACTTGTTGTAGACACTTTTAGCAGTACGACCAGCATATCCGACAAAATAGCAATCATCAGCTTTGGCCCCAAATTTTGGACTCGATTCAAGATTCAGTAGAGTACACGGACAACCAAACACCCTAAAATGTGCTACCGTGGGCTTGTGACCATAGACAATCTCATATGGATTTTTCAGTTACGGCTTGTTGATCAACATACGAATTTGAACGTAACACGCCGTATTAACAGCTTCTGCCCAAAAGAATAATGGCAGTTTTGAATCACATAACATGGTTCTCGCTCCCTCAATAAGAGTCCTGTTTCTTCGTTAGCGACACCATTCTGTTGCGGTGTCCGAGCAGAACTATATTGTCGAAGAATCCCCTTTTTTGCACAGAAATAATTCAATGAAGCATTCTTGAACTCTATGCCATTATCACAATGAATGCCCTTTAGCTTTAGGTTAAGCTGGTTCTCCATAAGTACCACGATCCTTTTGATAAAATCCAAGTAAACCGTGAGTAGTCATCAGTAATAACGATACAATAAGAACTGCGAGAAAGACTCAAAACATGAACAGGACCGAACAGGTCGATGTGCAATAACTGAATCACTGATGAAATGGTATTAATCAATTTTGACATATAACTTTTCGATTATGTTTACCCAAGGCACAAGCCACACACTTTTCAATAGTAACAAAATCTTTGACGGGTAAACCACACACCAAATCGTTTTTAGCAATACAGTTTAAATTCTTAACATTTGCATAACCGAGACGACGATACCAAAGCATGGAATTATGTTCTAACACTGTAGAAAATAAACAGGTTATTTCATCAGGAACATTTTTGTTCATGTCGATCACATAAGCATAATCTTTTCTTTCCGATCGAACAAGAATCCAGTCTTCTAGTATAATGATACTAGGTTTTAAGATCAGACACTCTTTATTAGTGAAATGAGTTGAGAAACCTTTATCACGGATCTGTGAAATGCTCAACAGACTGTGCTTTAACTCAAGAACAAAGTTAACATTCTCAAATTTTAGAACACCATTACATATTGTACCCTTCTGCGTAATCTTCCCTTTCTCTCCTCCCGCAAAGGAAACATACCCACCGTCTAAGATTTGAATGTCATGTATTTGAGAAATGTCTCCTGTCATGTGCTGGGAACAGCCACTATCAACATACCAGGGTCTGATGATATTCTTCCATAGCTGTTCCTGCACGATGTGTGAGATTAGTTAGACTTTGGTACCCAGTCCATAGTTACATTGGGTGAACCTGATTCATCTAAACTTGTCTCAGGTTACCATGACATGTCTTTTTTTATCATCTAATATAGAGTTCGATGCCTCTTTTATAGGAGACTTAGGCAACCATTCATGTCTACCATTGTAAGATTTGACATTATTTGTACGAATGGATGACTTGGTCTCTGATTTTCAAGTGGGAGACACAAATGACTTTGTCTTTCTCACTTGTTTTGGTTTGAAAGCCGAGTTCGTTCTCAAAACCAAAGAAGTGTTTCTACCAATTTCACAAAACATGTTAGGCTTGGTATGATGAGGACTAAACCTACCAGATTTGTTTTTGTTCCAATCACCGTCAGAGGGATTAGCCTGGTGATACCTGAAATTTTGTTGATAGGTATTGCTTGGCATATTCCTCTTATAGAATCCATAGTAAGGGACATATGGACGGTGTGGACAATTTCTAGCTATATGACCAAGATTGCCTTAATTAAAACAAGTTTGACATTTTATATATAATTTATTTTGGTCAACTCCCTGTCTGGACCAGTTGTGTGGACCAGTTTGCTTTGTTTGGTGTTTACTGCTTGACACATGGTTTGACTTATTACCCTGTTTGTCATTAAAGCATCCCTCTTTAACAAACTTAGGCAATGACTATTTATTAGAATTTTTTTAATTTTTAAACTTATTAAAAATCACATTACCAAAATCAACCACACAATTATCTTTTCTCTTAAAAACAGAGCCCACACAAACAGTTGGAATAACATAATTCAAAACAGGTAATTTTAAAGGAACATCAGAATTAATGCCTTTATGATTGAAACACATGAATCATTATCCTCATCAGTCCAGTCCTCAATGATTACTTTATCTGCACATGAGGCAAAAACGTTAGAATTGTTCACTTCTGAAGTAGACGCAGTAGCCTTTACTGAGTCGACTTTGTCATTTTTAGCTGGTTTACCATACTTGATGTCTTTTACATTTTCTTCCTGCTCTTTTGTAAGAGGAAGACCAACATAGTTGTCATTGTATGGTAGGGGTACTTGACTATATCCTATACCCTCACCTTCATTTTTTTTCCACCATAATTGATTTTCAATCATTGAATTGACTACTTTAGTGGAACCATCGAATTTTCTAAAATCCAATTCAGCCCGTTTAAATTTATTGGTTAGATTTAAAATTTCTAACTTAGATGCTTCCATTTCAGCAGTTAATTTAATAATTTTCTGTTTAGCATCAAGGTGGTGACAACAGTTTAAACCAAAATCAGACTTGAGTTTATAAAAATGCCTTTTATATGCTTCTATTTTATCTAGGAAGGCTCTTTCATTTTTCTTAAGTTTATGGTTTTCAGATTTCACAACTTCTATTTCTCTAAGCAAGTTACTATTATGAGATTTGTAGAGATCTACTTTATTAATACAAGCTTGAGAACATAATGAACTTACCTCAGATGAGATGGAAGAAGTGAAGGCCATAAACGCAAATTGAAGTTCCTTAACTTGTTCCTCAGCAGCATTTTCTTCCTCAGCATCTTCAACACGAGCAAAATTAGCAGTCTGATTACTTACGGTGAGAGCAGCCATCTGATCAGTCCAGGAGAATTGCTGAGCTACCAAACCCCGTTCACCGTCATCCTAACTAGTCCCACTTTCTCCTCTAGCACTTCCCACTGGTACTAGCGCTCTTTCCATGTTTCCTTCCTTTGTTGGATTGGTGCATTCACGAGCAAAGTGACCCGGCTCATGACAGTTATAGCACCTCAGAGTATCCTTGTTAAAACCCAGCTTCTGATTATTTGGCACATTCCAATTATTTCTGCTCGTTCTCTTAGTAAATTTCTTAGCCCGAAACACTGCCATTGCGATTTGCCAAGAGATATCATTTCTTCTACATCATCAGGGTGAATTTGATCAAACTCAGTAGCTACTACTGGTTGAATCATATCTCCAGCAAGAAACGTGTTGTAGCAATTCATGAATCCCGGCATCAAGGCCATATTCTCTTGAGTTTCCTTTGAGATAAAAGGAATATGACTGGAATTCTGACTAGCAGATACACCAGATGTTTGAGGTTTAACAGTAAGAGCGAGTGGTTGAGCAAGTTTAGCAAAGAACACTGAATCCGGTTTTGGTGAAGCTTGAGAGAATTGACCCTGAGTGGATTTAAACAATGAAAAGTTGCATTGAGGTTGAAACTGTTGTTGCCCTTGAGTAGGTTTAAACATTGAGAAGTTGTCCTGTGAAATGAGTGCGATGTTTGAAGCAACATTGTAGCTAGCTGCATTTTAGGAGTTTGCATGGTTTATAGCACGTTGCTTGTCATCCATGTCACAAGCTTTGATAATTGCCATAACTTCAGAAAGTGTTAGCTTGTTAAGATCTTTCGTCTTCATGATTACTGCAACGTTCATGTCCCAAATCTGAGGCAAGAAATTCACCAACTTATTGCTAGTTTCAGCTGTTGTTAGATTGATACTTGCAGATCTCATCTAAGTCAAAAGAGCTATGAACCTATGCAGCTGTGTTTCCAATGACTCTCCCAGAGCGTGATTAAACATGTTAAATTTTTGTCGCAACAAATCTTGCTGATTTCTCCTCATGTCCTCATTACCCTCATACACTTCAATCAGGGCTTCCCATAGTGGCTTAGCATATTGCAGTTCTCTAAAAGCCAAGGCAATCTCAGGTGAGAGTGCCATAGGTAACGTTGACGGTGCCTTTTCATCTTCTTCTACTTTCTCAAAATCAGCATCATCATGCAGTTCAACAAGCTTCACCGCACCTTCCTGAGAGTTCTCACGTTGATAGGTGATAATTTGAGGACCTCTAACGATACTTCTCCAAACCTTAGCATCTTTCATATTAACATATTTTTCAAATCTGAACTTCCACTAGCTAAACCCTTCATGAGACAACAAACGAGGTATACGAGAGGTTGTTCCCATTATCGAGTTCAATTCTTGATGTAGTGTAGCATTAGATGATCCATTACCACTTGTTATTTGTTCCATCTCAAACAGTGACAGTAACAATCAATTGAGTCCAAGTATTTCCCAAAGCCTAAGTAACAGTAACAGTAACAGTCAATTGAGTCCATATATTTCCCAAAGCCCAATAAATCAGGCCCACGTGCAGTTCAGCCGAGAACACTAAGGTTGGGCAGAGAACACTGTGACACCGAAAACACAAGTGTTGACCGAAAACAACCTTTGACCAATTACTGAGAACACTATAGTGAGGCCGAGAACACCTGAATGAGGCCGAAAACATTGAGATCAAGCCAAAAACCCAGAATGATTTGGCAAGATCCTTTAAATGATCCCGAGAACTATCTAAAGGCCATAAACTAGCAAATCAGTTGGCAGTAACAGACTCTCGAGTTTAGTGGGATTTGTTTTGTTTCCAAAAATGCAATCAATCTTTCACCAAAAATAACACCTTCTCTTCTCCAATAAGCTACTCGCCGGAAAAGAAGTAACCTAAAACACCAAACACACCAAAGAAATAAAAATCTTGAATCGTTTGATATCAAACCCGAGCCTTGAATGGTTCAAACGGCTCTGATGCCAGTTGTTATTCCTATAAACGGATCTTTCAATATGATACCAAAGATCTCAATGTTATTGCCGAATAATACATGAGATGATTCAAGAAACACGATTTGGAATGTTTAGACAACACCAACAATGCTTCAAAATATACGTATATTGAACGTCATATGCTTAAGCATTTACAATACTCGTTCCACCACATACAAAAGTGAACGGCCTACTTCGCCCTATATATAACATAACTATATATAGCAAGACTACAACCTAGCCCAAAACAAGCCCGAGCCCACCGAGATCATAAGTCGATCTCGGTTTACACACATACACACGACACAAAGATATAACAAACATATACTAAGTACAAACCAACTAAATATAGACCCAACATAAATTTCTGGAAAAAAATTGCAAGAATTCTTTTATGTGAGTGTAGTATACGAGGTGAACGAATGAGCCTATTCGTTCACCCCCTGTTCATTATAAGGGACAAACCTTGCACACATTCCCAGACAACAAATGGACCCATTCGTTAATTCAAAATTAACGAATGGTTCTTATTCGTTGGTTCATTCGTTAATCCCGTTAACGAATGAATGATAAGTTGAATTTGATAATAAAAACTCCGATTCGTTCTTCATTCGTTATCAATATTGATGATGAATGGGTTCCTACATTATCAGTGTTGCGGAAGCGAATGATGATATCGAATAGACTTATTCGTTATCCAAATTTAAAAATAAATGACTCTCATTCGTTATCGGTAAAGATAACGAATGGACTCTATTCTTTATGACTTCTCATAACGAATAGCCATTAAATAACCAAATTAAAATGAAACCTTTTCATCTTAACTTTCACGTATTAAATAATGCATCGAGCCCCGTGTCCCGATGAACTTTAACTTAATATTCTTACCACTCGGAGTAAAAGGCAATACCTTAATGTGCTTTACGTTCAAAACCCATAAGTTAAGAGTATTAACTTAAAACAATTAAATAAAATACGAAAAATCTTTTTGGCATTTACTTTTTCAAATATGTACCCTTTAGCCGAAAATTGAAAATAAAATAAAGTAGGAAAAAAATAGAAAACACAATATTTTTGGATTTTTGAATATTTTCGAATTAAAATGCAAATAGAATCAAAGACAAATATGAAGATTATTCTACGAAAGCAGTACATATTTTTGTGAGTTGAGCAGAGAATCATATTGATCAAATCGTCCGTCCATCGCAGCTTTATATTTTAGCTTTATTATGACTGGTGTTAAGTCGGTCATAAATATTGTTGTCCACTTAAATCTTATAACCCACCTTCGAGTTTTGTTTGTGATATGATTTAATTTTCAATTAGGGCCCAGAATATCAGAAACTATCAGCCTCTAATCTCAATTCAGACTTAATTTGAATTTTATCGTGTCATTCCAACTTGACTTAAACCATTATGCTGCAGATCAAAATATAGATTTTTGTAGATTTATTAGCAATCTAAGCTCATAATCCTCACTACAAAGTATACCCCCGTTATCAAGCAATATACCAAGTTTCCTCTACAGTGAATGATTATGCACCAGTTTATTTGTAGGCTTACATACATTGTATCCCCTGGAATCCATGTCTTACTTGTATTAAGACGCACACAAGGGAGGAACAATGTATGACTAACAGCGGATTTTGATCAAGTCAGTAATGAATTTGTATAATGTACAGTAGTGATCAAGTTTAATGACTTTGGTTTTGCTCTAAAAGCTTTAGAAATATTCATGTTTATGAATACACAAATAATTAAGCCGCATAAAGACTCATAGTGTCTAGAAACCGGATGCATTCCATCAATACAAGATTTGAGGTCATAAAACCATACACCATTGCAGTGTTAACCATAAACCATATACAATTTATTTAGAATTTTTGTTTTTGGTGATCAAATAAACATAAGGCTTGAGTATAACATTCTATTACATTTCTACTTTCATTACCGAAACTTTTGGAAGAGACTAACACCTCTTTCAATTTGGCAGTTTTTTTTGTTGATATCACATACTATACCTTAATGGTTTGTTTAAGACCTATAAAGGCACCAATGCAAATAAGCACATAGTCTTTTAAGCCTATTTCTTTCTGGATATGGGACTAGATGATCAATGTACTATCATTTTCTCTTTTTGCTACAAAACTCATTTTTCATCATCGTACTCAGTATATCCCACCAATAGCAATGCTATGGTAGGGTCTGAGGAGGGTAAGATGTAGACAGCCTTACCTCTATCCCATAGGGATAGAGAGGCTGCTTCTGGTGAGACCCCCGGCTCGATAGTAGTTTTGAATCAAGCCTTGGACATAAGACACATAACACTCAATCATCGAGACACCGGCTGATTGGTGCATGTGCCCTTGTCTTTCGGCTATCAACGCCACCACATGATGCCTGATTAACCTTCCGCAATTTTAAAAAGTTATTTTCACGTGATTAGTAAAATAACGTCAAAATTAGTGCAATTTTACTTTTGCCCACCCAAGGGTTCACACATATATACATTATATGTGCGCACCGCAAGCAGGGCGTTCAAAACTCATTTTTTAGGAGCATTTTTATTCAGTCGCCCCAGTCACTTTCAGTCTATAGATAAATGACTATCCTATAAATCTACAAGTAGATATCAAGACCACACATGTAAATATGTTCCACAAACTTAAATGACCGGCATAATTTTCAGCGAAAGAATTAAATAAAAACACACGACATTCGCCACAGTTACTTTCCATTTTCAGGTAAATGTCTCTCCCAAATATCTACAAGTAAATATCAGGATCAAAAATATACAAGTGTATGTCCTTTAAATTTGTGAAACTGGCATAACTTAAGCGAAAGAGTGTAAAAATATTTTCGAACTTTTTGAAATATTTGAATATTTTTAGTTTTTCTCTATACATACTGAAATCACAATATTTTTGTACTTTCAACATTTTTGATGTTTTTGGATTTTTTATATATATATATATATAGAAATCACAATATTGTATTTTCAACATTTTTATGTTTTTGGCTCTGATACCACTTGTTGAACACACAGACGAGCTTTAAGCCATTGATTTCATTATAACGATGGACCTTTTTTAAATTAACGAATGGCCTCCATTCGTTAAACTCCCGTAACGAATGGCTACAGTAGCATAACAAATGGGTTGTTGGATCTGCAACTGTTCACCGAAAAAATGTTTATAACCAGAAAAATCAGTTACTATGCTGGAAAATACTGTTACATCGCTAGATTCTGCAAATCCAAGCTTCATCCATGGTGAAATCATCAAAACACCATAATTAATCATGAAATTCACACCTAATACTTGGAATTTCATCACAACCCAAATCTATCATCGATTTAACTTAACAACCACTAATTCAACACCAATTGAATCAAACAGTAATATGCTCTTCAATGGTGAAACCTTCAATTCACCATAATTAAACACCAAAATCAACAGAAGGCTTCGTATTACCTCAACAAACACGAATCTACCATCAATTCCATCAATAACTCCTTAATTTGATCCAAATCTGACCAAATTATGCCAAAACCCAATGAAAACAAAGAACACCATCTCAGATCTGAATCAAACTTTAAATTGATGCATCGAGAGCAGCCACCTACTCTGATACCAATTGTGAAAATGCTATATGAGCCAATATCTAGCCGCTAACATTGATACATCAATACGATAAACACGAGATCGATACGTTAAATACTATTCATTACGTTAATGGTGGAATACATACATACATTATGGAGAATAAATCCAGCATGGTAACGGCATGAAATAACTTAGGCACGGATCTCTACTAAATTATGAACATGAGCTGCCTATTTATAAGCCATCAGCTCCCATTCGTTAAGTTGGTCTCATTCGTTATACTGTAGTAACGAATGAGACACCATTGGTTATGCCTTCATAACGAATGGTAATACCTTAACGAAAAATCCATCATTCGTTATATCTTCGTAAGAATGGGCCTCCATTTTCTATACAATCCATAGCGAATGGGTTGTTATTAACTTAACGAGTAGCATAGTAAACTAAGGAATGGACCCATTCGCTATACAATCCATAGCAATGGACATTTTACATTAAATATACAGACTAAACTATCTATAAATTATTCGATTGGCCCCGGACAACAAATCATGCACTAACACAACAGTTATTTAAAATTTTACATGTAAAATAACAATTTTCATTGCCAATTTACACATAAAAAAACAAATCTTATTAACGTTTTACATGTAAACAATTGTTCTTTAAGGTTTTACATGTAAAATAACATTTTTCATTAACACTTTATAAAATAACACTTTTCATTAACATTTTACGCATAAAGTAACAAATCTCATTAACATTTTACATGTAAAACAACAGTTATATAAGATTTTACATGTAAATAATAGTATTTTACATGTAAAATAATACTTCTCATTAATGTTTTACACGTAAAACAAAAAATCTCATTAACATTTTACAGTATAACAAGAGTACATTAAAATTTTACATGTAAAAATTAATATTTTACATGTAAAACAACAATTCTTTAATATTTTAAATGTAAAACAACACATTTCATTATAATTTAAATGTAAATTCAATAATATATATATATATATATATATATATATTAAAAAACAACCTACGGTTATCTCATAGAATTTAGTGTTGATGAAAATTAACAAGTTATGTTTTTACGCGTATACAAGACAATGCGAGTTTTAATTTGGCGGTTATAATATATTTACGCATTTTCCTTTCCCGTTGTCTTTCCACCATCACGTGTACAAGAAAAGCTCCCACCCCTCCTTGATCTAAAAAAACCTAACCTCGAATCCGGAAAAGCTAGATCCCCAAAAAAAACCTATCCTTAAATGTTAAACTAAACCCCAAGGCTAAACAGATTTTTTCTTTAGAATGAGGGATGTTAGATAAACATTTTGATTTTTTTTTTTTTTTTTGGTTTTATAATTTTTTTAATTATTTTTAGAAAGATAAACCGATATTTTTTTTTGTAACGGGGGATGATAGATAAACACTTTGTTTTTTTTTCTTTTTTGTTATTTTTTTTGTTTTTTATAATTCTTTGATTATTTTTTTTATTATTTTTTGGAGAGCTTTTGTTTTCTTATAAAAATGATGTGATGTAGGTGATTGAAGATGCATAAGGATGTGTGGGAAAGGATTAAGCCCCAGTTACCTACTTTTTTGTATTTTCCCAATGAACCCACACACACACACATATATATATGAACTTGTAACTATAAACGTGTTCTTTTAAATGCATTTTCCAATGTAAGTTAAAAGAATTATAATTTAATGGGTAAAGTGTCATCGTCCTTGTGGTTTGACAAATAATGCGAAGTTAGTCCAAAAATTTTATTTTTTGCATAGGGACTGTCCCTCCATGTTTCCCAATTCCTGCCAATTACATCCAAAACACTTACTACCTTAAATATAATCGTTAACTCAAGGGGGTAAACATGTATTTTCACTTTTTCATTATGATAATACTTCTTTTTACTTAATATAATCCCAATTCCCTGGACCCAAAACCCTAAACACTTCTTCAATTATTAAGAGACAAAATATATCTACAACTCCCTCAATCGTCTTCGTCAAACACCGCTTGTATGCAACAACCATCGATCATATTCGTTGAAGATGACTGAAATGTGGTATGTTCGGAAGGCAGATTCTTGCTTTTAATCCTACTCACGATTACAATTTGTTCATCCAATACCCAAATCTTAAAAAATAGGTTTTCTTTACACAAATCTTTGATTTTTTTATCTATATTATGATTGCAGCAAAAAACCCATGTCGGTTTACACTGAAGTTCCATCATGGTGGTGATTTCAAAACTTCTCTAGTGATTAGATATGACAGGGGTAATGTGGTCTATGTTGACAAGGTTACTTTTGACCTTTTTTCTTTAATTATTATACACGATATCACTTCTTCAATTATTAAGAGACAAAATCTAACTACGACTCCCTCAATTGTCTTCGTCAAACACCGCTTGTATGCAACAACCATCGATCATCTTCGTTGATGATGACTGAAATTTGGTATGTTCGGAACGCAGATTCTTGCTTTGATCCTACTCACGATTACGGTTTGTTCATCTACTACCCAAATCTTAAAAAATAGGTTTTCCTTACACAAATCTTTGATTTTTTTTATCTATACTATGATTGCAACACAAAACTTATGTCGGTTTACACTTAAGTTCCATCATGGTGGTGATTTCAACACTTCTATAGTGATTAGATACGACACGGGTAATGTATTCTATGTTGACAAGGTTACTTCTGACCTTTTTTCTTTGATTATTATAGACGATATGGTGGACAAACTTGGTTATCCAAAAGATGATGTAGCATCATACCATTTTAGGGTTCCAGGAGAAGATTTCGAACTTGGTTTAAGACCATTAAAAATGATAGTGATGCTCTTAATCTGATCCAGTATGCTGAAACAAATAAAGTTATTGAATTATATGTGGAGCATGTGAGAAGATCCAAAAAGAATTCAGATAGTAAAGTTGAGGACAATAATAATGGGAATAGTATTATAGTTGAAGTTGATGATAGTGAAAGTGGAAGTGATGAGGGTAGTTTTGTGGGTAGTGATGAGGATAGTGATGAAGGGAGTGAAGAGGTTAGTGATGAAGGGATTGATGAGGTTAGTGATAAAGGGAGTGATGAGAGGAGTGAAGATCAAGATGCAAACTTTATAGTAGATGAGGAGAACTTAGTAGAAGATTTTAACGTAGATATGGATCTATTTAGGGCTGCTGTTGACTTTGACATTAGTGATCAAGGGGAGAAAAATGATGAACCTGAAGATGGTGATTAGGCAGATTTAGAAGGGTTTGATAGCCTAACTGAAACTGATAATGATACCTCATTACAAAGCGTTATCAGGAATGTTATGAGGAAGACGAAAATGGAAAAACTAAATAAGGATTGCCCCTTCTATGTTAGGCAATGTTTCACTGATAAAGAAGTCATAAAGGAAGTTGTGAAGGATTATGCAGTACATTCAAGAAGACAGTTGTGCTTTTCAAAAAGAAAATGACCGCTCTAGATTATGTGTGATTTGTTTAGGAATAAATCAAGTCTTACTAGTTATGATAATACAAAAGATGGGGTGTTCAAGAAACATGGTGAAACCAGGGGTAGTTCTGTGAAACCAAAGAAAGAAGGTATGGCATTAAAGTGAAGTTCAATCAAAACCAAAAAAGTAAGTGATACATCCAAGGGCAATTCTGAAAAAAAACAAGTGGGAAGGGCACTTTTGTCAAAACCAAAGTAACACCTGCCCCTAGAAAAAAGCTTCCTAATCCAACTTGGCCCTGGCTTTTACATGTTTCTTATATGGGGAGTAGTGGTTGGGTTGTTAAAAGGTAAACAATGAGCACCAATGTTTGCAAGCAAGGGATGTTAATTTGTGCACAGTTGGTTGGTTGGCCAAGAAGATTGAACCAATCATAAGAACCAACCCTTTCATCAAACCAAGAATTCTGCTAGAGGATCTACAAAAGAAATTTCAAGTCCAAATTTCTCATAATCAGATTTTTAGGGCTAAGGAGATGGAAAATGAGAAGGTTCTTGGATATTATAAGGCACAATATGGGAGTCTAGGGACTATATTGAGGAGCTGATTAGATCTAATCCAGGAACAACTTTCAAGATAGATGTTGAACCATTTACTAATCCCAGTAGTTCAACAAGGCAATTCAGGAGGATTTACATATGCTTAGGTGCTTTGAAGGCATGGTTTAAGGTAGCTGGGAGAGATATTTTGGGGCTTGATGGGTGTTTTATGAAGGGACTGTTCCCTAGGAACGTTTTATCAGCAATAGGAATGGATGAAAACAATGGGATATACCTGGTTTCATACGCATTGGTTGAGGCTGAGACTACTGCTAGTTGGAAATGGTTTTTGGAGCGGTTAGGAAATGATTTGGATTTGTAAGCTAACAATAATTTCATATTTATAAGTGACAGGCAAAAGGTATGCAGTTGTTTTATTTGTACTTTGTTAAAACTGTTTTGTTAAAACTGTTGCTTTGATAGGGCATAATACATGCTATGAAGAACGTGTTTCCAAGTGCTGAGAATAGGTATTGTTTCAGGCATATACATGAAAATATGAAGCCAAAGCGGAGAGGCGTGATCTTTAGAGACATGTTGTGGAGCTGTGCTACTGCAACAACAACACAATACTTTGACAAGGCTATGAAGGTAGTCTTGATGGAAGATAAAGCCCTTCATGAGTGGTTGAACAATATTCCTTCAAAACATTGGTTAAGAGCCTTTTTTTAGTGGTATGTAATTCTAGCCCTATATAAACCAATAATGTTTTGATTAATGATTTGTCTAACTTGAAATTTTGTAATTATTGTATTTAGGCTAAAGTGTGATGTGGTGTTGAACAACATCTGTGAGGTTTTCAACAAGGAATTGGTTTATGGAAGGGACAAGCTTATCGTTACTTGCCTTGAGTTCATTTGGAAATATCTAATGAAAAGGATGGTTTTAGTAAATAAGCAAATTGCTAAATGTTAAGGCCTATTAACACCAGCTGTTACAAATTCATTTGACATGATCAAGACTGAAGCCAATCTGTATAGTGTGATTTGGAGTGGTGGTACAAAGTATCAAGTGACTGGGCCTAACTAACACCAAAAATATGTTAATCTTTATGAGATGCCTTGCTCATGTAGAAAATGGGAACTGTAGGCATGCAAAGGCATGTATTTGGAATATGGCTAAGCATGGTATGGGTGATGGTATCCCAGTAAAATGGGCGGATAAAGCTTACTTGTTGGAGACATAGAAAAAGGTTTATGAGCATACCATTTACCCAATTAATGGCATTGACATGTGGCCAGTTTTTTAATGCCCATTTACCTTAACACCTCCAAGGAATCACAAGGAAATTGGCAGACCAAAGAAAAAGAGAAAGAAATCTGCCGTGGAAGTTGAAGAATTAAATCAAAGTATGTCAACCACTGGAAAAATGCCAAAGACGACAGGTACAGTTACATGCGATATTTGCAAGAAGAAAGGCATAAAAAAAGGAGTTGCACTGTTAGAAGACAAGGTGGGGCTGCACAGGGAGGGGCTGAACAACAAGTTGGGGCTACAGTTTAGGTGTGCTTTGGTTATGTATATAGTATGAAATTTTTGTCTTTTGTTGTTGAAACTTCTGTCTTTAAGTGGTGTTATGTTTATATCTTATGTTTAGAAACTTAATTTGCTATGCGGCTGTTTAAGGATGTTTTTAGTTTGATGGTTACAAGTGTATTTTGCTACAATGGATGGATAGTTTGTAATATGGATAAATGGTTTATGTATATGTAATATGAATGGATGGTTTGTCTTTTGGTATTACCTGTAGAATTTGTTAAATTGAAGATGTTTAATTTGAGGTAAAATGACATTTGTCCAATGGCAAACACTTCCAAGTTTATGTGGACGTTCCCAAATCGGGTATTTTTTAAACCCGGAACCGTGTAAGAACCGGTTCGGGTAGGGTATGGTTGGGTTTTGACGGGGTATTTTCGTTTCCAGGTCGGGTACGGGTAGGAACCGGTTTCGGGTCGGGTTCAGACCTGACCTTTTCGTGCACCTCTATGTTTATGGACATATACTAATGCATGATGCATAATATACAGTTTATGGAGATAATTATGAGATTATAATAATACATTCGTTATGCATAATGCATAATATATAGTTTAGATAATGAAGTTATTTATTTTGACAAGGCTGCTAATAAGTAGGGGTAAAAACAAGCAGCGTCGCTCGCAAGTTACTTGAGCTTAAATGAGCCCGAGCCAAGCTCGAGCTTGAAAAAAAAATGAAGATTGAAATAGAGAAATGAGCCGAGCACTGTGAATGTTAAATGAGCCGAGCTCCGGCTCGGATTGGCTCTTTTGCACCCCTAAGTTTAACAATGGAGCTTTTATATTATTAATTATTGTTGCATTAATATGGGGTGTTATTTGTTTTGAAATATTATAGTTGTAGTAACATGAGGTTTTATTATTGTTGCGGTAACATGACCTCTTTGTACACACTAACTTCTTTATGCCCTCGCGCATTAACATGAAAACAAATGTTGTAGTAACATGACCTCTTTATGACCTGACTATAACATCAAAATATCACTTGCATTAACATCTAAACATCAATTGCACTAACATTACTTGCATTATAACATTGTTACATGAGCAAAGTACAAGTCTAATACTTGCATTACTTGGAACATCAAAACACTATTTGCCACATGCTAACACTTTTGTCAATGAAACATATAATACAAAATGAAGAACACCCAACTAAAGCATAACATTAGTTTAAGTCTCTTGTTTTACACTACCAATTGCCTTCCAATCAATTGAAGATTCTTGTTTTGGTTGTCCATAGTTATTGCTTTTTCTTCATGCCGCTTAATCGAGTTCAAAATTCCAGTAATGACAGTAGCAGCTCTTTCACACAATGCAGGCTCAGCCAAACATACGAATCCACAGCTTCATCCCTCCTTCCATAAAATGTGTTATCCAATCAAAAATTAGGTTAAAAAATGTTCATTTTTTGTGTAATTTGAACTTACCTGTTTGTTGCAGCAGTAAAGACGACGAGCTGGGTTCAACGATGTCGAAGGCGTGCGAATAACATTTCCCACACCACACACGCAGAGAACCATGGTCGATTGTCGAGCTCTACTTGAAATTTGATGAAATCGATTCATGGGATTGCATGAAATTAGGGTTTGTTCGTGTTTCAGGTCTAGGGGATTGGTATTGGGATTATATTAAGTAAAAAGAAGTATAATATAAATGAAAGGTGAAAAGGCATCTTTTCCCCCTGAGTTAACGATTATATTAGTGTTTTGGATGTAATTGGCAGGAATTGGGAAAGTTGGAGGGTCCCTATACAAAAAATAAACTTTTTGGAATAAATTCGTATTGTTTGTCAAACCACAAGGACTAAAATGACACTTTAATCCAATTTAATAGATAAACAAATACCAAATTCTCATACCGTAAGGTCTCATCAATAATAATAATAATAATAATAATAATAATAATAATAATGCATGGTAATAACTCTTGTCGTATTTGGTGTAGTACCACTTCTGCAACTTAAAATAAAAGAAATATTTAACGCGGCCATAAATAACCCAAATCCGTCATTTGCAATTTTTTACGTACTTTTTCGTTTATAACTTATTAAACATTTAAAACTAGGGACTTTTGTCGACATATCCCGATGAGCTCGACCGTTTCTATCTTAATTCTTATCTTCATTTCGTCTTCGTTAATCCAATCGTTCAAGTGAGTTTACATACCCCATTTTCCATCTTTTATAATTTGGGGTTAGCATGTATACCTTATTCACCTTTACTAATGTTTTATTTCCACATCTATTCAAAACACAATTCAATATATGTTTATGTGTGATTATTGCATCCGCTGCGATTAAGCTCTATGTGCTTAATTGTTTATTTTACGTTTGGTGGTTGGCATCTCATCCTCAACTATTCTCATCTCGTATGATCATACACTTACCCAAGTAAATTGATTTTGTATCATTAAGAACGGATCCACGTCTATTAATTTGTTTACATTTTCATAAGATTTGCAATGCTCACTATTTACATATGAATGGTTATTTACCTATATATATATATATAACTAAAACGAACGTATTTTCACCAACATTCGTGTTGACAAACTCTATTTTTATACATGCTACATGTACAAGTAATTGATATTGTTTAAGATCGAAGATATTAGTTTTTACCTTAGGATATTTATTCAAAATACAAAAGTATGATGTATTTGTTTTGTTTATTGAACTTGTATACTTGTTAATGAAATTAAATAATGATTTTCGCTTTAATTAGTGTCTATGTGCTCTATGTGCTTAATTGTTTAATTTATGTTTGGTGGTTGGCATCTCATCCTCATCTATTCTCATCTAGTATGATCATACACTTACACAAGTATATTGATTTTGTATCATTAAGAAAGGGTCCACATCCATTTAGTTGTTTACATTTTCATAAGATTTGCAATGCTCACCATTTACATATGAATTGTGACTTACCTATCTATATATATAAAACTAAGACTGATGTATTCTCACCAAAATTCGTGTTGACAAAATCTATTTTTATGCATGCTTTGGATATTTATTCAAAATACAAAAGTATGATGTATTTGTTTTGTTTATTGAACTTGTGTGCTTGTTAATGAAATTAAATAATGATTATCTGACAGGGGATAATCAAGTTTCTTTAACTGGTCGATGTACCCTTTCAATTTAACTACATGTGTACTAACAGAAGATCCATGTTCCATTCTTCAGCTTATAAGCTGCTTCATGGTGTCAAAGCGTTCTTGACGAGCTTGTTTCTGGAACATGCCTTTGAGTTTCTCAAACAAATCATAGGCGACGGTGGCAATAGCTTCCGGCGGACAAGTGGTCGGTGGAGGTGCTAGATGGAGAGAAGAGATGGAGAGCTTCTTGGTGGCTAGGGTTTTTGTTATAAAACTTATATCTTCCAACTAATTATCAGGTTAACTAATTATATTAGTTAGGCCTAACCGAGCCACCAAGTCCATCTCTAACTATATAGCCCAGTCCACTATATGTTATAATCTAGTTAATAATTCCCAATATCGATTAACTAGTTTAAGCGGTTTTATGCTCGTTACCCAAGGTGTAACTCTCACCGGTCGTAACTCGGTCGGCCGCGTTGACTTAACAGAACCGGTCCACAATATCCAACAATTATAATGTGGTTTGTATATAATATGTGGATTTTTAAAATATTTTAAATATTTGTTAAAATACGGTCGCCTCGTGTTTAAAAAGCGTTCGCTTTTGCGCTTTTCGCCTCAGCTGAAGACCTCTTGGCTTTTGTTCAGCTCGCCCTTTTTTATTCCAAGGTCGGAGAAAAAACACTCAATGCTACAGCTTTTTCGGCGACTCCCTAACAACACCAATTAACATTCGTTTTGCTTCAAAGAGGAACCAGTTGTTCCTTATATTTACACACGTTTATAGTTGCTTACAGATTAACAACAATGACTAAATTTTTGATACTGGTGTGGTGGTTGTAGCCTTCTTTTAGAATTGTAGGTCGTCATGATTTGCTACTGACTATCAATGGCTTTTGATTCATTAAATAGATAGTTCAAGAGCAAAATCAATTCAGTAAGTTCAAATGTCCAAAATTGAAACCAAAGTCAATGGCGTCATGTGATTTCAACACACAATGAGTTTTAGTAAATGGAATATGTATTTTTATAATTTAATTCGAATAAAAGGTAAAATAGTCATATTTAATTTTAATTAAATGGGTATGTATATATTTTATATATGTATATAAGAAAAGGGATTTATGTAATCAAAAAATTTGGTTGGGTATATATTTAATTAACCAAGTCAGCAACGGGATATATGTAATTTGCCCAGATTGTTTTAACACAAATCAACTATTGATACATGTGTAATACGCAGTTAGGAATTCACATTATACTGTAATAGATCAGTACACGTGTTTCAATAGTCGATTTGTGTAATAAAATAAAATGAAAATTCTAGGATATGCAACTTACATATAATACAAATATAAAGCAATTGAAAAAAAAAATGTTAGACGGACTTCTTTTGAGTTTTCACAAGTCATAAGAGTTCTCAAAAAAACCTAAATACATATGCACGCACAAATATGTATGTATATATATATAGATAACACATTGTGAAATAACTCAACCATATAGCTTGACATTAAGAACTGGTTATTACTCGTAAAAGATTTGGTTTTGAAACTGAAAAAGAGGTAGCTGCCCAACTTGTTGGTCGTTTGTCTTCTGTTTCGATGCAAACACTGCATTTTCAATCGGTGAAATTAAAAAAATGATAACACTAAATACAATAGTGTATTTACGTTCGTTACAAAATAAGTTCTAAACCGGCATCAAGTATCTGTTCAAAACTTTCAAAAAAGCTGAATACAAATGTGTACATTTTGATTAAAATAAAAGTCTTTTCAATGTTAATACCTGAGACATTCGAGATCTCCCGATGCACAAACATGCCATGCACTAAACCTCTCACTCCAAGTAGTTGTTAAATTGTAGGTAAATCAAATGGACAATGGCGGTCTCCTTGTGAAATGGTCGGGCTTGTTCACCAAAATACACAAGGATTAAAGGCAAAATGGCCAATGGGCCAAAACATTTCCAGTCATGCAAGTCAAATCAACCTATATACATTTTTTCCCATACTTATTTAGTAAGATGGTGTTGGCCTATATATATATATATATATATATACACACACACATACACAAACTAATAGGTTACCCGTGTAATGCGGTGGGATCTGAAAACGACTTGTAATATAGACCGTGTTAAAGCAGGCTAAGGTGAATCTGTATGTGCAAGTGAACTATTGATGTACACTTACTTATAAAACATCAAATCTTTTAAAGAAAAGATAATGCTTATTGTTGTACTTTTTACACTCAGTTTCTTTTACAATTCTATATCCAAATGTAAAAATAAAAAACTCCCACTTGTAGTAGACGAAAAATTATGCCATTTGAACATGTCTTACATGTTAAGAGTTATTTACAACTGGCACACCCCATTCACTGTTTGTTGTTGATGATTGTGTGGTTAGCGTCCTCAATGGAAATTTTTCTAACCTTTCTGTCAAGGCAGCACACAGATTTGATAACACATTGTGAAATATCTCGTATGATGTGAGGTTATATAGTTAGACATCAAGAACGGTTTATTACTCATAAAAGATTTGGTTTTGAAACCAAAAAAGAGGTAGCTGCCCAACTTGTTAATTGTTTGTCTTCTATTTCGATGCAAACACTGCATTTTCAATCGGTGAGATTTAAAAAATGATAAAACAAAAAAAATAGTATATTTACGATCGTTACAAAATAAGTGCTAAACCGGCATCAAGTATGTGTTCAAAACTTTTAAAAAAGCTAAATACAAATGTGTACAACTTGATTAAAATAAAAGTCTTTTCAATGTTAATAGCTGAGACATTCGAGATCTCCCGATGCACAAACATGCCATGCGCTGGACCTCTCGATCCAAGTAGTTTTTAAATTGTAGGTAAATCAAATGGGCAATGGCGGTCTACTTGTGAAATGGTCGGGCCTGTTCACCAAAATACACAAGGATTAAAGGCAAAATGGGCAACGGGCCAAAACATTTCCAGTCATGCAAGTCAAATCAACCTATCTACATTTTTTCCATCCTTATTCAGTAAGATGGTGTTGACCATTGTGGTTTGATAATTTAACAAAATGCATTGGCACTCTTGGGTATTTTAAAACCAGCATATAACATCAAGTGGTCAAAATAAAAATAACAATTAAAAAACATACCGAATAAACACGAACATGTCATGTACCTGTCCATTCATTGACCTTTAACCAAACAAACGACCGGACACAACAATTAAACGAACATGACTTTCTTGTTCGTGTTCATTCTTTAAGAGAATAAGTGTGTTCATGTTTGTTTATGTTCATATGTTTGTAGTATAAACAAACGGTTTATGAACATAAATGAGCGAGCATAACTAAAAATAGATGAACCGACATAACTGAAAATAGACGAACGTCAAAACTTGATTTAGCTAGATATTTAAATAAAACCAACACCAGGCCTCTTTAAATGGATATTGAGTCCTAACCAAGCTGAGATCCTTGGCTCAGGCTAAGTTCATCTGTGTTTACAACCTGAGCCGGCTCGGCTCGTTCATAGCCACAGCCGGCTCGGCTTTTTTGTAAACTTACCAACCAATTCAGCACATTATCATTTGGTAATATTTATCATAATTTATATATAACTATTATAATTATGTAAAAATGTACTTAAAAGTATTAAATATTAATTATATAAACATTGGCTCATTTGGCTAGTGAGCCTACTGGAGCTCAATATGTTCGACTCATTTATTAAACAAGCTTATTCTTAATCTCGAGTTGAGCCCAAGCTCGTTTAAGTTACAAAAGCTTGAATCCGGCTAGTTAATCATTTAGTTAATTCTATCCTGATTTATATAAAGTAATTATTATTCGGATATGAACAAAAACATATAACAATCGTAAACCTCACAACTTTGTATGTGGATATGAACCAAAAACTTTTCTTACTCAACTTAACTTGGTAATATCACTCAGCCTTGACAGAAAAGGATACCCAATATGCACAAACAAATAACAATCGTAAACCTCACAAGGAAAACTGAAAACATTTATTGAAATAAAAAGTTATTACTTCTATATGTATTACTATGTTGCCCTTCCTGTTAGCAAGTCGTTAGATCACAACCTACAACAATATTGACTGTCCGGTTAGGGATTCGATGGCAAATGAAGATCTTGTAGCCTTATCTAAACTTATGCAAATACCTCTTCTTAAATAACTAAAAACACACATATTTCTATTAAAAAATTTGTGCATCGATTCAGACTTGGACCAAACAGGCCAGACCCGAAACACCTGAAGACCCGTTTAGTTGAAATTAGTGCCCAACTTGCCCTTATGCAATTAAGCGGTTTATTAATAATTTAGACTAAATTCCCTTTCCACTAATCTACACTTTTGAAGTATCTCAATCAAATTAACAACGAGAACCGTCAAACTAATTAAGCAATGGAGGCACACCAAAGGCACCGGTATCCAAACCTCATGCTGCATTATGAAAAAAAATATTAATAATATGAAGTCCACTTTTAAATGACAAATAGGTAAATCTAGATATCGAACTTTGAAGAGGTTTCATAAAATACTCAAATCTATTTAATTTTTTACGAATAAAACAACTTTTATAACTTTCAAGAACAAACACGACTCGTTAGCTAAATGTGTTCGCGGGTCCAAATGATTTTAAAAAAATAATTTGCAGCAACGATAACAAACATGTTCATTTCCTTTTAACAGGAAAATTTTTCCGTTTAATAGGTCATGTTCATGTTCGGTTAAAGTTGAATGAACAAACACGAACACGACAAACCTATATAGCATTAACTGACAAATCTATGTCTTCTTAAAGTGCTTGTAACTCATCTGCAGCTCGAACCAACATTTCATTTACATGACACATGAACATTACATGTCAGAAAAGAAACAGAACTGAATCTTCGTAACAAAATTACAGAAAATTTCAAAAAATCTCAAAAATAAAAAAATTGAGCTAAAGAAATCATCATGCATTTCTGCTTTGAATATTTGACAATCACTTTAGCATGATGACAAAAGAAAAGAATCACATATGCAAATTCATGTCACCATATCTTACAAACCATAAAATATCAATTACCATGCTTTATAGGTAGGACATTTCCAAACAATCGGATATATCATTACAAACGGTTGTTGACATTTCTTCTGCATCTGTAGATACACAAAAGTTTCATTATTTAACTAATGATTAAAATAAAAAAATAATGTAAGGCCCCGCTACCGGTGCCCTACATTGGCGTCGGATTGTCCTCAATGTGAAAAGATTCATTAAAAGATAAAAATTCTAATTAAGTATGGTGGGTTAAAATGGAGAGGTACTTCCCTAAGGGCTAACGAAATTTCGACAGAGCGTCCCCTGTTTATCATCCGTTTTCCTGTTTTGTACCTGTAGAATATAAAACTGCAAACAACCACAAACAACCAAGCATAATTTGCTGAAAATTGGGTATGGAATCATCCATCCCCTTGCCCGAATGGGCTAAATAAGTACCTACTAATAATGTCTTGGCACCCGCGGCCATAAAAGTATCCAACCAACCAAACAAGCAAACAAGTAAACGACGGAATGTAAATTGTTCAAACAGACATAATAATAATAATAATAATAATAATAATAATAATAATAATAATAATAATAATAATAATAATAATAATAATAATAATAATAATAATAATAATAATAATAATAATAATGTCATGAAACGACTACCAACCCATGTCCATGCTCGTACCCAGCCTACCAGTGTCGCGGCTCATCAGTTACCCTTATCCGGGTCAAATGGTCCCCACTGCTTGTCCATGCGATAGCCCAAACGATCAATCTCTCACCTCGTCTCTGCATATTCGGCTACCCATTGTGCATCGGAGGCAGCCATCTGCTCTGTGATCCTGTCAAACAAGGCGGTGGTTCTTTTTGAGAACTGATCAATTAAGCCATATAGGCCCTCGAATGAGTATCTGCTATCGTGTGACGAACTAGGGCCGGCCCCTATGAAGATGGGCCTCCTCTCTGATGGTAGGTGCGGCGGAGGTACTGTCTGGGCGGTGATCCTCTCCTCTTGGGCACATCCTGGAGTAACATCTCTACCGGGTCTTCTAGGTTCCAAACCTGGTTATACTTATCAAAGAATCTCCACACATCCGGGTGTTGACCGATTCGATGAACCATCTGCATACTAATACAATAATCAATGGTTAGAGCAATCGAATCTGGGCTGCGGGTACCTTCTCTGTCTACACCATAAGCCCCATAGAGGTTGTAGATCCATGGCCCGCCAAAGATCGGTGTGTTTCCTCGGGCATTTGCATTTTTCGTGAACAGCTTGCAGAATAAATACGTGATGTTGCATGGGACGTTGTTCTTCATGCAATAAAGTGCCCAAAGATCCTTTAAATTAACTACCCCTTCACTTTGACCTCTAGCAGTGACAGTGTGACTGAGCAGGCGGTGAATGTATCTCATAAGTGGGTCACGTAGTGCCGTGCTCGTTGAAACCCTTGCATTATAGTCTTCTGTCCCATAGCTCAGTTGTTCCCATGCGTGTAATCGTGTGCTCCCAGATTCAGCATCATCATCATTATCACCATCTTCGTCTGTAAGGTTGTCTTTGGTTCAAACCAGATTTCTCTGTCGGTTTCCGCAGCCGTGTATATTCCCAGATCAATCCCAAGTTGGGTGAAAGAAGTTGAGTGCCATTCACCCCCACATCTGAACTCAATGGCGTCCTCATCCCACATGTGTGGATTCTTGGTCTTTATATGGAAAGAAGATAAAAATTCCTTTGTAAGTTCAGTTATTGCCTCTCCTGTTTGACCAAGAACTAGTCTCCATGGTCCTCTCACAATGGTCTTGTAGCGGTTCCATTGGTTTACTTGTTTCAATGTCTCTTTGCAGGCATAGAAGTTCGCTTCTGGAAATCGACGGTTGAGGTAGGTTAATCTTGTGTTGGCCCGTCTATTCATTGAATACGCCCGGGAAAGACCAGAAATGCATGAACATAATCCACATACTCGGCCATCTACATTTATATCCAAGTCAGTCAAAATTTAACAAAAATTATTCATATGCTGGATCAGAGAGTAAGGCACTGTACCGTGCTTTTAGAAGCACGGCCCGTGCTGTTACTATTCATCAGTTTATATCAATTTTGACTTTCTGTTGACCAAAAGGTGACCACGAGTCGTGTTTTTTAATGCACGGTTCGTGTTTTTAATCCTAATTTTGACTTTATCCAAATTCGAACCTTGGTTTCTAACCGGTTATACCATTTTGGTTTATTAGTTTGTTGGATATTCAACCCAAGATCCAAACCCGAATGGTTCCTTTCAACCAATCTTTAACAAACAACTATTCAATAAATCATTATCTTAAACTAATAGAATAACCCATATAGTTTTCGGGTTTAGACCCGATTTAATCAATTTGAGAGATTTTAGGGTTAAACTAGTCCTAGAAAGATGAATTTGAACAATATAATCGTTAAATTAACATACCTTTGGTTCGAGATCGAATATTCAATGCAGAAATTAGTGACATAGGGGATGGGTCGGCGGTTCTTGTTTAGGGACGAAGTTGTTTTAATAATTAAAAATTTGTAACTGCACTGACCATAAAAACACAACCTGTGCTTTTAGAAGCACGGTACCGTGCTGCATATTGCAGACAGATTCTTTTATTTTATGCAATTTATTTGTCTAGTTGGTTCGTTTTTTTAACTGATTTTCTTTGTGGGTTAGATTACAATAGTAATTAAAAGTCCCAAATTTCATTAAAACATAAAACATAGTTAAACACAATGGAAGGAAAAGTACGACACCAATTCTAGATCTTAACACATAACACTAGCAAGAGCAACTTCGACGAAAGACAAAGTCGGGACTTCAACGAGCACCATTCCCTAACAGGTCTTGAATGTGTGGTGGGGCTCGCTTGACTTTTTGTCGAGCTTTCAATCTCCTGGTTAAGAGAGTTGAGCTTGAAAGCCACATCCTTGTTGTGGCTAGCCACAACATGGAAGTTTTCAAACCGAAGCAGTTCGACTTTCTTGATTAGCTCGATTACGCGAGCTTCAGTTAGGATGTTGCTTTCGACATGGTCTCGTATGATGCATTGTAGCCTCATGACCTCCTCCTCAAGATTTGAGGAAGACTCATGTTGCTTGCCTTTCCTCACTGGCCTCCATTCAACTTTCTTGCTTTCCATTTTAGTAATATTGTGTTTGGTATGAATGGAATAATGATTTTTAGCATGCATTATATAGAGACTGGAAAGTCAAACACGACCCCATGCTTTTTAGAAGCACGGCCCCATGCTGCTAGAGGAATAAATGTTTCTGAGTCAGATAATTGTACGGAGTCAGCGCGTATCATGCTAAAGATTTTAGGGTGACCACGGTCCCATGCTCCTTGAAGCACTGCCCGTGCTTTTAGTCACTGAGATTTTCTTTTATTTTTCAGCAAAACACGAGAGTCAGAATTTTTAGAATGATGTTTAGTATGTTATTTTAAGAGTTTGGTCATCCTAAAAATTACTTTTCATTAAATTTAAAGGTCCTAAAACAAATACGGGATAAGCCCGGTTTTCCTAGAAATATGAAAATATTCGGGTTAAGCCCGAAATTCCTAGCACAATGTGCGTAATGCACTTGTTTACACATGAGAATTGAAAATTAAGGTTCCTAAATTTCCCCGAAAGGTTCTCCTCCGCCGAATGCCCCTGGTGGTGGAAATTATGTGAAACCGAGAACTTGAAACTGGATTTGTTCGTTAATTTCTCGAAGTTCCATTTTCATGTTTTCCACAGATTCTGTGAGTTGAACGAGACGCATCTCAGCAACGAGATTCATTTTGGTGAATTCCTTGACGAGTTCTTGAAGTTTCAAGAGAAGCTCGGTTTTGGCAACATGGCGGGCATCGTTTCTCGGTTGTCGAGGAATGGGAATTGCTTCGCTCATTTCAGTAGGCATGTTGAATTTTTAAAGAGGAGTGAATTGGTTTTGGTTGGTGCAAGGAATGCATTGGCAAGTGGTGCCTTTTATAGCCAACCAGATACCTAAGCACGGCCCCATGCTTTTGGAAGCACGGCCCGTGTTTTCGCTCTCACGATTCTGTTACAAACTAGTCTGGCTGGGATTTTTGCAGCGAAGATTCCGGCCCTCATATTGTGGCACGGCACCGTGCTTTCTTAAGCACGCCCCCGTGTTTCTGTGTTTTGTTTTGTTTTTTTTTTAAGAAAAACAAATATTTACAAGGACTAGTTTGTGGAGGTCTTGGCCAGACCTTGTTCTCTTATATTTCTATTTAGGGAGTCGGAGGATTACTACCTCCGAGATTTCTTCAAATGGTACATCGATATATGGTCTTAATCGATGTCCATTGACTTTAAACTTTTGGCCACGAGAATTTGAAATCTCAACTATCCCATAGTCAAAGACTGATTCAACTATGTATGGGCCTGTCCATCTTGATTTCAATTTTCCTGGGAATAGACGTAAACGTGCGTTGTATAACAATACTCGATAGCCAACTTGAACTTTTTGTTTCCTTTTAAATTGGCGTTGTGCAGACGTTTAGTCTTTTCTTTGTAAGACCAAGAATTTTCATAGGCCAATGTTCTTAGTTCTTCGAGTTCATGAATTTGATCTTCCCGGTTTATGGTGGCGGACATTAGATCGAAGTTCACTGCTCTGAGAGCCCAGTAGGCTTTGTGTTTTAATTCTACTGGTAGATTACATGCTTTCCCATAAATAAGTTTGAAGGGTGTTGTTCCTATGGGGGTTTTGTAGGCTGTCCTAAGGGCCCACAAAGCGTCATGTAACTTATCTGCCCAGTTTTTGCGATTCATACCTATGGTTCTTTCTCAAATCCTTTTAAGTCCTCTATTCGAGACCTTTACTTGCCCACTGGTCTGAGGGTGATATGGTGTTGCCAGTCAGTGGTGAACTCCATATCGTGCTAAGACTTTATCCATTAGAGCATTACAGAAGTGAGTACCTCTGTCGCTAATTAGGGCTTTTGGAGTACCGAATCGTGAGAATAACCTTTTCAGAAATCGTACAACTACTCGAGCATCGTTAGTGGGAAGAGCTTGTGCTTCCACCCATTTAGATACGTAGTGGACTGCTACGAGGATGTACTTGTTTCCAAAGGAGTTAGGAAATGGGCCCATGAAATCTATTCCCCATACATCAAAGACTTCACAAATTTGAATGCCTTTCTGAGCAATCTCATTTTTGGTTGAGATGTTTCCGGCTCTTTGACAAGCATCGCATGCTTGGATCAAAGCATGTGTGTCTTTGTATATGGTGGGCCTGAAAAATCCTGCATCAAACACCTTTCTAACCGTAGTGGCGGTATCGTGGTGTCCACCAGTAGGTCCTTCATGGCAGTGTTTGAGAATATCTATGGCTTCCTTTCCTGCTACACACCTACCCACAACCTGATCGGCACCTATGCTAAATAAGTAGGGATCTTCCCAGAAGTAGAACTTAAGGTCAGAAAAGAATTTCTTCCATTGTTGATGAGTAGCCCTTTTCTTAGGATTCTACAAGCTAGATAGTTTACGAAGTCGGCAAACCAAGGACTTTCGCCTTTCCCCTGTATGACTGCTTGGATATGCATGCGAACTTCATGTGGAAAATTATCATTGATAATTTTTTTGTAATGTTCTTCTGAAGTTGGGCATTCTAAGCGTGAGAGATGGTATGCGGCTACATTCTCTGATCCTTTCTTATCTTTAACTTCGATGCCAAATTCTTGGAGTAAGAGAATCCATCGGATAAGTCTAGGTTTTGCATCTTGCTTGTTGAAGAGATATCGTATGGCTGCATTGTCGGTGTAAACTATGGTTTTGAAAAAAACTAGGTAGGATCTAAATTTTTAAAAAGCAAAGAGTACTTCTAGTATCTCTTTTTCCGTTGTGGTGTAATTTTCTTGTGCATCGTTGAGAGTTTTATTGGCATAGTAAATTTGGTGAAAGTGTTTTTCTTTGCGTTGTCCGAGTACGGCTACAACTGCAAAGTCTCTTGCATCGCACATGATCTCGAATGGAAGGGTCCAATCGGGTGTAGTCATGATTGGTGCATTGACAAGTTTGTCTTTCAATATGTTGAATGATTCAACGCATTCTTCAGAGAAGACGAAGGGTGCGTCTTTCTCCAGAAGTTTGGTCATAAGCCCAGCAATTTCGGAGAAGTCTTTTATAAAATGAAGGTAGAATTCTGCGTGACCTAGAAAACTTCTAATGCCTTTACTGAAGTTGGGTGCGGAAGCTTGAAGATAGTTTCTATTTTTGCTTTATCGACTTCTAATCCCTTTTGAGAAATCTTGTGGCCGAGAACGATGCCTTCTTTAACCATAAAGTGACATTTCTCCTAGTTGAGCACTAGATTTACTTCCTCACACCTGGCTAACATTTTGTCAAGGTTTTTTAAGCAATGATCGAAAGAGTCTCCAAAGACTGAGAAATCGTACACGAATACTTCCATAGAGTGTTTGATCATTTCGTGAAAGATGGCCACCATACAACGCTGGAAGGTGGCTGGAGCACTACATAGTCTAAATGGCATTCTTTAGTAGGTGAAGGTTCCATATGGACATGTAAAAGTGGTTTTCTCCTGATCTTCAGGAGCGATGGGAATTTGGAAATATTCGGAAAATCCATCAAGAAAATAGTTGAACGTTTTTCCAGATAACGTTCAAGCATTTGATCGATGAAAGGAAGTGGAAAATGATCTTTTCTTATGGCGTCATTAAGTATCTGGTAGTCAATGCAAACTCGCCAGCCTGTGATGGTTCTCATTGGTAGTAGCTCATCTTTTTCGTTCTTTACAACTATCATTCCTCCCTTCTTGGGTACTACTTGAACTGGACTAATCCAAGGTGAATCTGAGATTGGGTAGATTAATCTGGCATCAAGGAGTTTGATTACTTCTTTCTTCACCACATCTTGCATGTTGGGATTGAGACGTCTTTGATGTTGGACCACGGGTTTGTATTCTTCTTCTATGAGGATTTTGTGAGTGCAAAAGGAGGGACTGATGCCCTTAATATCAATGATCTTCCATGCGATGGCCTTCTTATGGTTCTTAAGAATCTAAAGAAGTTCGTCTTTCTCTTCTTTAGAAAGGTGAGATGAAATAATTATTGGGAGTTGAGAGTTTTCTTCCAGAAATGCGTATTCGAGATGGCTTGGAAGTTCTTTTAACTCTAAGGCTGGTGGTTCTTCGATTGATGGTTTTGATTTTTCGTTACAGTCGGTGATCTCATAGACTACTTCCGATGCTTCGTAATAGTAATCATTGAGATTTTCGTTTTCTAAAATGGGTACGGTGATGGTTTTGTCAAAGACTTGTGTTTCTATTGGGTTAGTGATGGAGGAATCTCGCATATAGCAACTCACGATAGTATCTATGATATCGACACAATATAACATGTCATCGCGATGTTGCGAATATTGCATAGATTTCCTTATGTCAAAAGTCATTGCCTCGTCATTGACCCTAAGAGTGAATTTACCGGTGCAAACGTCAATAATAGCCTTTGCAGTGGCTAAGAAGGGTCTTTCTAAAATCAGAGGCACACTTTTGTCTTCCTCCATGTCTAGAATTACAAAATCTACTGGGAAAACAAACTTGTCAATTTTGACGAGCAAGTTTTCAATAATGCCCCGAGGATATTTAACGGATCGGTCAGCTAACTGAATGCTCATGCGGGTGGGTTTTGTTTCTCCTATCCCTAGTTTTGCAAAGACCGCATAAGGCATTATATTAATACTAGCTCCTAGGTCAGCCAAGGCATTGCTAACAGACAAATTTCCTATGAGAAAAGGGATAGTAAATCTCCCTTGTTTGGTCATTTTTGTTGGCAGCTAGCTTTGGAGGACTGCTGAGGATTCTTCACTCAGGGTGACATGCGAGAGCTCCTCCAGCTTCCTCTTATTTGTCAGTACTTTTTTGAGAAACTTAGCAAATTTTGGCTTTTTAGCGATGTCTTCGATGAGAGGGATGTTGATGTGGAGTTGTTTGAAGAGTTCTAAAAACTTCCCATACTGAGCTTCCAATCTCTCCTGCTTCAGTCGTCCAGGGTATTGAATAGGAGGAGTATAAGTTCGGATTGGCTCCTTGGGTTGTACGGTGCCCGTTGGGATCAGTCTTTCCTGCGTTTTTATCAGGGGATTCCTTTTCCGTAACCGGTTCTGGAGTTGGTGAGGCAAAAGTGGTTGTACCACTTCTGAGTGTAACAACGTTAGCTGTCGCATTCGGGCTGGTGATTGTGTTTCTTGGAAGAGCGCCGAGTGTTCTCTCGGATAATTGTCGGGGAATTAGTCCGATTTGAAAATCTAGATTCTGTAATGATGCTTGTTGACTTTTTAAGTCGGATTCATGTTTTAACAATACTCCGCTTATGTCAACAGCTCTTGAGTCGGCCTTGTTCTCTTCTTCATTTGCTTTGGTCATGATTTGAATCAACATTTCTTCGATTTTTGAGTAGCTTGAGTTTTGAAGGCTACTGGAGCTTTGATCTTGGAATTGGGGTTTAGGTTGGAAAGATTGATTCATCGGTCTTTTTTCGAATCCGAGTAAGGGTTGAGTGTTACCTCCATCTTTCCAACTGAAATTCGGGTGGTTTCTCTATCCTGGATTGTATTTATTGCTGAAAGTGTTATTTTGTCGAGCGATGAAATCGACTTCTTCAATATCCATGATGACTTGTTTACAATCACTTGTCTTATGACTTCCTCCACAAGTGTCACAGGTGAGTCTGGTTTTTGATAGCCTGGCTTGAAGTTGTTCGAATTTTTTAGAAAGGGCTTCAAGCTGTGCCGTGACAAGAGTGTTAGAATCAACGTGGTGTATTCCTTTATGGGTTTGTGTAGATCTTGGTGGGTTGTAAGCGAAACTCTTCTTTGCGTCTTTCTCTAGGACTTCAAATGCTTCGTTAGGTGATTTGGATCCCAGGTCCCCACCTACGATTTGGTCGATGGCCTGTTTGTTTTTACTAGATTGTGCGTCAAAGAAAGTTTGTACTTGTAACCATACACTCAGTCCATGGTGTGGGCATCTTCGTAGAAGACTTTTGTATCTTTCTCATGCTGCATGTAACGATTGATCATTATCGGTCTGGAATCCGGTAATGCTGGCTCGGTATTAGGTAGTTTTGTCAGGCGGAAAATATTTGAGGAGAAACTGTTCAACCATCTGGTTCCAAGTGGTGATGGAACCAAAGGAAAGAGATTCTATCCATTCTAGAGCTTGACCCCTTAGAGAGAAAGGGAAGAGTTTGAGTTTGTTTGATCGTCTGAACAGTTTTGAATTTTAAAGGTTCCGCAAATTCATAAGAATCGAGATATATGAGAAAGAGGGTCTTTTTCGAGGAGACAATGAAATTGAACTGAATTTTCCACCATATGAATGGTGCTTGAATTGATTTCAAAATTTTCGGTGATTTCGGGTGGAGCCACTCCATTGCCGTAGCCTTCGAGAGTTGGCTTGGCATATTGGCTCATGTTTGGCTCATTGTTCTTGGCCTCCATCATTTCTTCTACTTGATTTTCTCTTGATGTGGTGGCGTCTACTGATTCGTCTTTGATTGCTTCGGCGGTTTCAGCAGTCCGTTTACATGCTCATCGATGAAAGAGTCGTTCCGGTTCAGAAATTGGAGAAACAAGCTCAGGCTCAAAAGTAGAGGACATAAATGGGACTAAATCAAAGTTAAAACTAAAGTAAAAGTTAGTTAAAGTTAAACTACGAGTTAGGCTAAGCTATTTTAAATTAAACTAAGCTCTAAATTAATTAAGATAAAGTAAAGGTTAGGTACATAAAGGTTAAAATTAGGCTAGCCGTAAAATTATATAGTTTAGTAGTTAGTAAAAAAAATATAAAATGAAAGTTAAATATTTGTACAATTATAGATAATGATTAAATTAAAACTTGGATCGTTCTTAGAAACGTACCGTGTCCCCGGCAACGGCGCCAAAAACTTGATGTGATGCGTGCGTAGCGGTTAAATATAAAAGATGAAATGATTTAGCTTTTGCACAAGATCGTGTTTTAAATTTATATAAGTGATTTCTACTAAGACTAAGCACACACAAAATAAGCAAGTGTACCTATCGTATATGTAGAATAGTATTGGTAAGAACCAAGTATCGATCCGTGGACACAAAAGTTTCTAATAATAAATTGTTGTTTTATTTTAATCGGAGGTTTTAATCATTTTGGGGTTAATTTTTAAACTTTTTATAAAATATAAATACTTATATATAATATATAGGTGACCAAGACGAGAACTTCTAAACAAGTAGTTCAATTATATGAAGGTTACCATCTAAGATCAAGAATCCAGTCCATTTTATCATGGATGATTAATATGTAAACATGTGATAAACTTGCCGTAATAATATATGATAGATAGCTCCTCATTTGTAAGTGAGAATCTATGACATAAAAGCAAGTAGCATGCGCATTTTAAAGTCGACCCTTTCCTAATGTCATGCTACCACAAGAATGTCAATTTAAGTTGGCAAGTCGTTTAGTAAAGTAGAAAGATTAGGATTGACTTCGATTTCTCAAATACCAATTCTAACAACTTCGGGTGGTTATAGTTTATCACATAACCTCCCCTTGGTTGATTTAAGTAGGTTATAATTACACATTCCGTTAACGTATGATTTCTTTAACTAGCATGATGTCCTAAGCAATTGCGTTAGCGCTGCCATTTTCGGATTATCAAAGCTTAGAGAAATAGATCATAACTTATATCTCATCATTTCTAAGTACAATATAAGGATCTATGTTTCGATAAGTTTTCAAAGTATTTCTATCTTTCAAGAACATGAATCGATCATGAATGATTTCCAATATAATTGACAATCACCAACTTTGAATTATTGAATTAAGATGGAGAAACATTTCTCATAAAAAGATAATTGCAAGATAACCATGTACTTTACTAAACTAAACCACATGTTTTATATAATTATCAAGTAAAACAAAGCTTCTTCATAGATTTTAGATGGTAAGTGGAGTTTAGCTCATAATGAGCATAGTTGTGAACATTAGAATGGATGATGATAACAAACACATGATTAAACTAGAACAATCTAACCAAATGTGGATAAATCTTCCTTCTTAATGATAATGATGATGGATGATGATGATGGTTAATGGTGATAACCTCCAAGCCTTCAAACTCTTCACTAGATCTTCAATATGAGTGTTAGTGGGTGTTTTTATAAGTGAAAACCGTATAGAACTCTCTTCAAGGCACACCAAATGAGTGCAACATGAACCACTATTTATAGGCAGTTTGGGGTGAGAAGCACGGCCTCGTGCCTTGGTGGGCACGCCCCTGTTCTTTATTACGACATGTGCCAAATTCGTTTTGTCTTTTTCTTGAAGGTGACCACAGGCCCGTGCTTTTGTTCACAGTTTTTGTCTTTTTTTGTAGATTTTTATATTTTCTGGTGTTCATAAGCATGGGGGCGTGTTTCTTGAGGCATGGGGGTGTGTTACTTGCGTTTTCTTCCATTTTTCTTTGTCTTTTCGTTTATTTCTTCGTTTGGGGCTCGGTTTCACCTGAAATTGTATTTTATTATGATAAGTAGCCTTCTGTGCTGTGTTATTTGATAGAAATTGCAGTTTTTAGAGATTATTTGATGATATAAAGATGTATAATTTTATGTACATCAACACCCCTTAACAATACTAACATAAAACAACTGTGACGAGCCACTTATTCTCCCGCAACCTTCTCAGTGACTGATAAACTATCCTTTTACGCGTCTCCCCTTCTTCCCCCCACTGCCATGGCTTCTCCATAATCTCTAGCTATGTGACCTGACTTACCAAACGATTCCTGAAATCTGTTAAATTTTCTAAATGGTCAAAATATCATTAAATATCCCCTGTAAAATTTCCAGAACGTAACTCTTTGGCTGAAAAACATTTTTGTGCATAATTGGGCTGTTAAAACTTGCTTAAACAAAAATGGATGAACCATACTTACACTTCTCCAATTGATCCCAAATTTTCTGTGTGATCTATAAATGACATTTCCAATTTCTGCACAAAATTTATTAATTTTTCCAGCAGTTTAACTATTTTTCATAATAAATCCCCAATAAACGGTAATAAAATCACCTGATATTCCCTGTTTATCAAAAATTACCAAATTTGGACAGGGACTCTCTTATATGTTCCCTAATTATTCTAAAGGTTTTATAGTCTAATAAAAAGTACGTCACAATCAAAGCACAAATATCCCTTAACGAGTATTTCGGTTATTACCTTCACGTTTTTCAGTTGTTTAAGCCCTTTTCTCGTGTTTCTGGGTTCTTAATTAGCTAAATAGTATATCAAAATATCATATGCAACAAAACCAAGAATAAATCATCAATCATCAAGCCTTGGTAATTAGGGTTTTGGTTAGGGTTTCAAAACGAGTTTTCAAACCGTAAAAAGGCGATAAACGTTCTAATCTGTGTTTTTGCCCCAAAAACCTTATGTTTTTTATTACTAACCATGTTTAATATCCAAGTATGTTTTTTGATCATTTTAAAGGGGTTTGGATGGTTAAACATGGTTTTCTTTAATCAAAACATGATTGCTTATGTTTAAACATGTTTTATCTTGCATAAAACCATCAAAAATTTGATGTTTTACCTTAAATTATTAACAAGGGTAATGATAATCAGCTGGCCAGAAGTATCTATGAGATATTTTGCACAAATAATTGTTAAAGAAGCTTGAAATTGAAGATAAATAAAATGTGGGTAGGTCCCTATGACCCCCTCATTTGGCGACTAGCTGCCTCGTTTGTCGTGCCCAAGTGAATTCCCAAGTCCAAATTTAGTTCGGTTTCGGTTTTTTATGCAAAAAATAGTTTGGGTTCGAAAAATAGCGCAAAAACGAGTGTTTTTCGACTCAATTTGTAAAACAAGAAAAACATACTAGCTCGTTGTAAAAATCCAAAATATTTTCACGAATTGCTTAAAACATCCAATTTAAGTTTTCTGTAACTCTTTTTCGGCTTGACAGATGTTACAATGTTTTTTTGGCACATATGATCGAGTTTAAGTTCATAGCGTATAGTTAAACGAAAATCTTTTCGTTTAAGTGGTTGTGCATATACTAGGGCTATAATATCAATATGTTAGTTACTATAATATATATAACACTTTTATATGGTCCCCTAGTATATCAGGGTCATAATCAGTATGGTGGTTAATCATTTACTCAATACGAATCAACCAGTTAACTGTTTACTAGTTACGTAGAAAATCACGAATGTCACACAAGGAATAAATCAGAAACAATAACATGATTTGATGTCTTATTGCAGTAGAATAAAGTTCATTCGGTACTTCAACCACATATAAATAATGCCACGACCATCAATCAGGAATTTTTCCGAGGTATAATAGCTAGCAATTCTTCAAATCTTATTACAAGTGGATCGTTGACACCGGTAGTAATGATCATATGTGCCATGATAATAATTTGTTTTCAAACGTTTCTTTTTCTCAAAATCTTCATCACTCTTCCTAATGGCACATCCATCACAGTCCATCAATATTTGATTGTTCATTTGACTGATAATATTTCTTTGTCAAATGTTCTTTTAGTGCCACATTTTTGAAATAATCTTCTTTCCTTGATTATGTTCTGATACTTGATCGTATTGTTCTTTTCTCTAAAAACATTTGTGTCTTGTAGGTGCCTTTTCTGAAGAGCCCACAAGTTCTTGGTGATATGCTGAATGGCCTTTCTCTTCTCGAAGCCACTAAGCATTTCTCTATGAGTTCTTTTGTTTTGAATAATACTAGATGGATGCCCGCGCGATGCAGTGGGAAGTACAAACCTTGATAATTAATCACGAAATAGATTTATGGGTGTTCACTGTTCCGTTTGTAATCGTGAAACCGTTTTATTGGTATAGGTAGATTAATAATTCTTATTTTAAACTCAATTTAGTATCGAAGTACAAACGAAACTGGAACCTAATTATTGCTAATGGTTTGGTTTTGTTGAGTTAAATTTTCAACGGTCCGGTTTTAATTTTCGGCGACAAAAGCGTTGCTAACAGCTTGACGCACGGTTTAATTTAAAACCATCAAAACCGAACAACAAACACATATACGTAAAATGTTATTTTTAACTGCAACAAAAAAACTATGACAATATCATACTCAAATTAAAGATATTTAAATGCTCGTTTTTATGGTGCAGTTTTTTAAAAAAAATATTAACGTACGAAAAAGTAATGACCGTTTAAAAATCGCGAGGGTATTTGGGTTAAAAATCAAAATATAAAGAATATATACATAAAAGATGAAGGATCAAAGTTGATACTATTCTTTAATTTTACAAAAGTTAATTAAATTTAAGGGGTAAATGTTGTAAATATTTTGAAAAATTTTGAAACGCACGTGAGTTTTTATGTTAGAAAGATTATTTTGTCCTTCTTTACACTTGTACTTTATGCTTGAAACTTTGTAAATTACTTAAAATCACCGTCTTAATTTGCCCTTCATTGCCATATTATATATAGTATAGATTTGTAATTCTTTTGTAAGTTGTGAAAATTGTACCAAGCTACAAACTGAAACAATTACCTTTCATTTCTAACGCTTCTTTGAGATATATTGAGCATTGTGATATTTGTCATAAGGTACGACAACGTAAACCGCCGTTTCCTATTGGTATCACATCAACAAGTAAAAATTTTAACCTGATTCATATTGATGTTTTGGGGCCTTATCCCACATCTACATACAATGGCTTTAGCTATTGTATAACCATCGTGGATGATTGCAACAAAACCACATGAACATATTTTCTTTCAACTAAAAGCAATGATATTCCCATACCTCAGTATTTTTTTGAAATTGTTAACAACCGGTTTGGCACCAATGTGAAATGAATCAGATCTGATAATGCCTTTGAACTGGGGTTTGGATTAATTCGAAGAGCATATTTATTGAGTAAAGGCATTATTCATTAGACCACTTGTCTGGATGTTCCTAAAAAAACGGTATTGTTGAAAGAAAGCATAATGTAAGATCATGATCCTCATCATGCAAAACATCATGTACGTGAACACGTAATGATTAAGATCGATTCATTTATATTTACTATACGATACGATATAACGGAATTATATCATAAAGATTTTACAACACAATCACACGTAAGCTTCAATATATTGATATAAAAATGAGAGTACAAAACTGATCAGAATGTCAATTGTTACAAAATCAAACATGAAAGCCCTATTTATACAGTCTACAGTGACAGCGCATAAGTATAGGCACCGCATATGCTTATACATCTGTATAAGCTTATACTCCTGCTGACTTATACGCTATACTTAACATAATATCAAATAATAACAATTCAGCCCCTTACAATCATATAAATGAAAATATTAGCCCACTAGACCTAGCATTAGACATTAATGCTCTAACAAACTCCCCCTTGGATATTGCTAGGTCTTCAATCAATACCCAAAACTCTCTTCCGATATTCCTTCATTGCTTACTCAAACGCCGGCTTTGTAGATCCTTGTTGAGATGTAGGCCTGGACACACCCACGTCTTTATATTAAAATCTATTCTAAGAAGCCTACACAACTCGATCTTGAAGCTTAGCTTCCAATTCAGCTTCAAGCTTCTCTGGCTCTTCACTAACCGCCCTCCAATTAGTATCCCATCATCTACCAGAATTTATTTTCTTATCAAAGCATAAGTCCACAACCTTTTGAAACCGGTTGGCTTGAGACTTTACTTTCTCGTCATTACATTGAATTTTGTTTACATGCAGTATCTCAATATCTTTCCACGAACAGTTAATCAACCACATTGGATCATATACTCTAATCACATCATACTTTTCATTCCCACGATCCAAGTATATTCTCTCTTCACCAGTCAACGCCAAATAAGACCAACAAAGGAAGTAAGGATGAAAATCCTATTCCATTGGGTACAACGATATAGTACGAAGCGAATCTAGCCTTGTATACCTCAAAGTTCTAATCAATTCCCCATCAAGATTTTCATGATTTCTCGATTTGGTAACAGAGGTGTCCATTTCTTGAAACCACGTTTAGCCTCGTTTACCATAAACTCCCAAATATCTTTCACCAGACCACTCTTCGGTTTATACAACAAATCATAATGCATACAGGTATCATACGCATCAAACCACAACAGGATTTCAATTCCATCAAACTATTGAAGTATTGCACTCCAAATAGTCTACGAATTCCAATATTCTTGATTTTACTTAGATAAGCAATACTCAAACACTTACACATTGCCACATCCTTTTCAATCTTCTGATAATACTTAACAAGATTTTTGAAAACTTTCTTGGGAATTTCAACACGATCAGGAAACCAACTCTTCATTTCTTCTTCACTGAACTTCTTAGCTTGTTTTTTTGGATTTGGTTCCATTTCTATCTCCTCATAAACACTTCATCAAAGTATCAAATTCTTCTTGTTCTCCAACATACTTGACTACTTCTGGTTAATCAATAAACTCGACATCAGTATTCAACAAATCAGCATCAATATCAGGTTCAGGAATATCTTTATGGAAATCGAAAGTCAAGTCATCCATCAATACTTCCAAAATTTTTGGCAAAGCAGATTTATCAACCGGAATCTTCTTCTTCTAGTTCATCTTCCATATTTGTAACACGGAAATTAGAAGTAATCAAATCTTCTAACTCCTCAACAGTTTTATCAGTCGGTGCATTTTTAGATTTTGACTCCTGTTTTTTTGGGTAAAGGGTTCTACCCGGTTAAATTCATTCCACACAACCAATAAAGAACAAGTAATATGACAAAGTGGCATATTAGTTCTCAAGTATGACATGCCATACAAGAGTAAACAAAACCAAAACCACCAAACAATGGTAAACACTGCTAAAGCCTACACAAGAACCAAAGAAACAAACATAACAAAAACAAATCAACCATTATCATCAATTTGGTGTGAAACTCCTCTCGGAAGGTGCCAATCATCGAGAACCCGATTGACCCGTTCAGAATTCTTGAACTTTAGAGTCATTAGCTTTAGGCGAGTACCCTTAATGATTTCATCAGCAACAATCTTTGGAGTCTTCAAAGAGTTCCTGAAAAGCCGGTTATTTCGTTCCTTCCAAATTACGTAAACCGAAGCCCCAAGTAACAGCCGATTAATAACATTATCAATAGAGTTGGACAAACCAAATTGAGACACATATTGCAGAATATTCGCCCAACCATTCATGCACCCCTGAAACTTACCTTTCATTTTGACAATACTCCAAACCTCAGAAGAGAACTTACACTCAAAGAAGAGATGATTACGAGAATCCGGCTCTCCATTACATAAAAGGCAGCAATACAGGTTATGATTTGGATACCCACCAATATTCCACCCCATTATACGATTCTGCGTGCTCAATCTATCATGAAGCATAATCCACAACATAAAGGAGTGTTTTGGAACACATTGAGAGAACCAAACAACATGCATCCAAGAAACCTTATGAGCCGGTATTCGAAGAAGTTGCCATATTCCTGAAGCCGAGAACTTCATTGAAGTCCCATTCTCATCCATTACCACGATCTTGTCCCTCATTTCCGGATAAATACTCACCCCTTTTAAGTTCGAAAGAATTGGGAAACTCGAAATCCAATCAGGCGGCCATACCCAGTTATTATGAAGAACAACATCACTGACACAGGTTTTTAATGTCAAACCAGCCCCATGTATTGCTCTCGGGTTAATATAATCACTTAAAGGACATAAATCATCCCATTTATCATACCAAAGTCAAGTAGATCTCCCATTACCGATTTCATGCCATATAAAATGTCTAATACGGGGACGAAACTGAAGAATCTTCCTCCACCCCCATGTACAAGAGTTAGGAATCTGCAAGCTCCAGAAATTTCGCCCCTTCATTTTATACTCATGCATCCATTTAACCCACAACGACTTACGATCATTGATTAAACTCCAAATATGATAAACCAGAAGAGAGTTATTGACATCCCGGATACGCCGGATACCCAAACCACCTTCACTTTTCGGCTGACAAACAATATCCCAAGAAACTTTATGCTTTCCCTTTTTGTGTCCAAAGTCCCAAAGGAAATTTTTAATCCGTTTTTCAAGATCAGCAATAAGTCTAGAAGGAAGTAAGAAAACAGCAGACCAGTAAATATATAAGGACGACAGAACAGACCTGACCAGCTGAAGTTTACCCGCAAAAGATAAAGTTTTATTCTTCCAATCTCCAATCCGATTATCCATACGATCCAGCAACCTCTTACAATCACGGTAATTTAGCCTCGTAGAAATACGAGGAACTCCCAAGTATTTAACCGGGAGTCTACCTTCAACGAAGGGCATAATATTCAAAATCCCACTTTTAACGCGATCCGAAACATTACAGAAAAACGCGGTACTTTTCGGTACACTAGGAGTAAGCCCGGACATATCTTTGAAATCATTGAGAGCCCCCATAATAGTTTTAGCAGAATCCACATCGCCTCGAGCAAACAGGAACAAATCATCCGCAAAGCAAATATTGATAATATTTAATTTTTCACAATGACGATGAAAACGAAATGAGCGTTCAATACGAACCTTTCGATGCAGAATCAACGTGAGAACTTGCATAACCAACGTGAAAATATAAGTAGACATCGGATCACCCTGTCTTAGACCTCTTTTACCACTAAAGAACCCGTGTAAGTTCCCATTTATGGATATCGAAAAAGAAGAAGTGGTTATGCATTCCATTATCCAATGAATCATCCTATCGTGGAAACCATATCCATATAGAATATCACGAATGAAGTCCCAACTGACCGTATCATAAGCTTTCTGAATATCAACTTTAAAAGCACATCTAGGCGGACCGTTATTAGTGTGATAATTATGCATTAATTCTTGGGTCAAAAGGATGTTATTAGAAATTCTACGCCCAGGAACAAACGCAGACTGATTGATATCAATTAACGACTCCAAACCCTTCATCATACGAACCGAGATAATCTTGGTAATGCATTTATATAAAGTGTTGCAGCACGAGATGGGACGAAAATCATTAGGAGTAAAAGTGGTGGTCACTTTGGGAATAAGGGCAATAATAGTGTGGTTAACCTGTTTAAGGAGACTTCCTTTTCTGAAAAATTCATGAACCGCCAAACAAACATCTTTCCCAACAATATCCCAAGAACTTTTAAAGAAGGCCGAGGAAAAACCATCAGGCCCCTGCGCTTTGTTATTCCCAATAGAGAAAAAAGCTTCCTTGATTTCCAAATCAGATATAGGTCTAACCATCAGCTCCGCCTGAGAGGCCGAGAGCTTAGTAATAAAAATCTGATTATCTGGTTTTCTCAATGGTTGCATATCCGAACCAAAAATGTTCATAAAATGATTAACAAACACCGAAGGAACATCCGATCCCTCATATAATTGGCCCTGAACATCACTTATAGTATCAATACGACATCTATGGTTCCGCATTTTCAAGGAATTGTGAAAATACACAGTGTTAGAATCACCAAGCTTTAACCAATCGACTTTAGCTTTTTGTTTTAGGAATTCTTCATCATCTTTAGTTGCCTCATGATAAGCCTTAAGATAATTACTCTGCTCCCGAATCAACTCCAAATTAGTAGGGTCAATGTCAAGACGGGTTTGACAAGCATCAAGAAGGGTTCTTAGATCATTAACTTTCTTGTGGAGATTGCCTTGTCGATGCAGCAAAGAACGGATTGGATGTTTTAAGTTTTGGAGTTTCTTTACCACGTGAAACATGTAATAACCATTCACCTCAATTTTCCAGCCGTTAGCAATAATATCATTATAACCCGGTTTACCAATTAAGAAATTAGGGAATTTAAACGGTTTAGGCTTACCTTTAATAAGAGAGGGGAATTTCAATAAACATGGAGAGTGGTATGAAATCCGGTATGGAAGGAACACCGCCGTTGAATCATTAAAAATATCCATGAATTTAGAGTTTCCCATCACCCTATCAAGCTTTTTGAAAAGACCCATACCCTTTCTCGGTTTATTGTTCCAAGTGAATTGGAGCCCGACCCCATTTATATCCTCAACTTCAATGTTCTTAACACAAGCACGAAAATCAAGCATCCCAGTGGATATTTTGGAAGAACCATGTAAGCTGTCTTCCAAATTAAGAGCACAATTAAAATCTCCAAGTAAAGCCCAAGGTTTACCACGAGTGAAATGTTTATGAACTGCAAGATTATGCCATAACTCCCTTCTTTTCAAATAACAATTTTCAGCATACACGAAAGAACAATACATCGCCTTATTATCCAACTTAAACTTTAACTGAACGTGAAGAACCTGGTTCGAATAATCAATAACCATTAGATCAACCAAATCCGTATTCCACCCCACAATAATCCGAGTACCTTTATCACAAACACTACCATTACTAGTCCAATCCCAAGTGTTACAAATCTTCTTACAAACATCAAAAACCGAATTTAATTGTACGTGAGACTCAAGAATAGCACACACCTGAATATTATTATCCTGGATTACCTTACGAACCTCTTTTTGTTTAGGAGGGCGGTTCAACCCTCTTATATTCCATGTAGCAATAGTACCCATTAAACACCCAATTCACCGGGTGTGCTTGCACCCTCAGAACCAATATCCGCTTTCATACTGTTAGCCACATCCGTAAAAAGCTCCTCCACATCATCCTCATCTTCATCACTTTCTGGTTCATCCACCAAACTACCAAACCGGTTACTAGTTTGGACATAATGCTTTTCCTTTGACTCAACCCCCACAGCCATAGAAGTTGTAGGTTTACCCACGGGATGATTAGTGTCTTGTTTTTGAGTGGATGGTTTATTTACAGGTTGTGTCACAGCAGGTTTAGCTACCGGTCGATAGACAAGATTATGTTTCTTGACTTGCGTAATAACTTTTTTCTTTCCCTTCACCTTCTGGAAACCATCATCATTAGTGACTTTCATTGGTTCTTCTTTTAACTTTTTATCATGAACTTGTTTCGGGCATTGAGTGTTCGAATGGCCAAACACTTGACATAAGGAACATCTGGGGGGCTCCCAATCATATTCAATCTTAATCTCCGAGATCTTGTTTGTCTCCCCCCACGTATTCGGAACAGCAACAACCAGCTTCCTTTTAATGTCCTGATTTGCATGAAGTTCAACTTGAACTCTAGCAAAACTACTTCTTCCCCACGATTCCTTACACATATTGGCAGTGTAAGAATCAACACTTATCGGATCCCCAATTCTTGAAGCGAGCAAACTTAGACACTCCTCAGTAAAGGCACCCAGAGGAATATTCTGTAATCTGACCCAAACCGGAACAGACCGTATATCCTTCTTTTCCAAATCTGACTCCATAGTCCAAATATTAAGAATAATGGGGACATTCCTAATCATCCAAGGACCATCCTCAATCAGCTGCATCATCCCAACTTCCGTATGAAACTTGAAAAAGAAAAACCCTTTCGCATTCATCATAAGTCTCGTAAGCCCATATTTGTTCCAATTTTTCTTAGCAAAGTACTCAACAACCGGAAACGGAAGTCTGTTACCCAAAAAATAACCAAACAAAGTATTAGTAAACCTATCGTTAACTTTCTTGACAGATTCAACCGGGATAACCACATCAACTCCTTCCATTGTTGACTCCACATTTAATTTTCTTAATGTTACGTTATTTGTCTTGTTTTCAAGTTGGACAACACTCACATACGAAGGCTTAGAATTTTCCATATGTTTCTCCATTCCTTCATCCCTTTGAATATTTAAAGACTCAGATCCAAAAACCTTGTTATCATCCGAACCAAAGGCTGAAAAACCTCCATCTTGTTGAATAGTTAATGAATTAGATCCAAGAACCTTATTATCATTAGAAGCCACGGCTGAACAACCACCATCTTTGTTGATTACATCATTTAAAGGAACATTGAATGTTGTGTTTGCAGCAAACGAAACAGTTTTCAGAGCCCCCCTACGAGGAAGAACCCCATCAATGTTCGTAACTCGATTGGCTGAAAACCCTTGCTTGATACGATCAACAAATCCATTACCACCCTTCTGCTCCATGCAAAACCCTAACCCGAAAAACACCCAAGAACAAGAGCTAAGAACAAGAACGAAAATTCCAATCAACAAATAACACCCAAGAACAAGAACCAAAATTCCAAACAAACCAAGAACGGCTGTTTGAAAACCCTAGTACTCGTTAATAAGCAAGAACATGGCTGCACCAAAAAGAAACCCTAATCGGCCAAGAAAACCAAGATTCATGCAGCAATACACCAAGAAACTGCCAAGAAAACCCTAAAAACGGCCAAGAAACCAAGAAACGGCCAAGAAAACCCTTAATCGGCCAAGAAGAACACGGCTGCACCAAGAATCATGCAGCAAAAAACCAAGAAACGGCTAAGAAAACCCTAATCGGAACACGGCTGCACCAAGAACCCTAATCTTGATTAACCACAAGATCCTTAATCAGTTAATAGGATTTGTATCGATCTAACTAAACTATATCAAATAGCCGTGATCAATAACAAACCTACTAATCAATCAGAACCAAGGATTAGATCCAGATTCATGCAGCAAAAACCAAGAAACGGCCAAGAACCCTAATCGGTTCTCTCTCTCTCTCTCTTTGAATGCAGCTTCTTTTTGGTTTATTAATACTTCTTGGGATAACAAACAACAATATTTGACTCCTGTTGTGGATCATCTTTTTGAACATCACAACCAACAGACTCAAATTTCTTCTCAGACTCACCAGTAAGAGCACCAGCACCATCTTGCGGTGTGTCATCATCATCCAAGTAATCAAAATCATCATAATCACAAAATCTACCATTTCCTCATCTTTTTTATCCTCTTCCTCCTCAACAACCTTTACATCATTCGCAACTGGAATTGGTTGTTCAACAGGTTAGAAACTTGTACATCCATATGACTAGACTCACCAGCTTGCATAGAAGCTTCAACCACTTTTTCAATAATAGGCTCTTCGATTTTATATTTGCCTTTATCAGTCGCCTTTTCCGAGTCATATTCTACACGAAAAGATGCCTCTGCTATACCAATATATCCAGCATACACTCTTTTAAACACGGTGTTTCCAGCTTCTGCTCGATCGACCTCAGAGTTTAAATGTATACCCAACTTCTGCTTAATTGTTACAATGTGTTTCATGTGTTCCACAAGAAAATCGTCAGATAATTTCCTTTTGCGTTCACTGTCGTCCAACCTCTTCTTGATTTCAATGTTATCGGCTAGTAAACGGGTATTTTCATCAACAAGACTATTGATATTCACATCTTGATTTGAAACTTTTTCCTTCAACATCTCAACATCTTCTTTTGAAGGACCATCAATCTGCATAAACACATCAGAAAATGATTGTTGCGAAGCTTTAGGATCTGAAGTTTGAAAAACTTTGGGACAACTTTCAGTATTTCCTGATGCACAAACTTATCAATTTTTGGTGTAAACTTTGGAGTCTTCATTAAATGATCAATTGCATAATCTAAATTCACGTCAAACTCAGGCGTTTTCTCAATTACAGGTGCTTTAACCAGCTCTGGATTTTTATCAATAGAAGTTCCTTGAATAACTTCATCATCGGGCTCATCAACTAAACATCTATCAATCACAGACCTCTTTACCATGTGCTTTATACGTCTTTTCTTCTTTGGTTGATCTATTTTAGGAACATAAGGTTCATCATCATCAGAATTTTTCTTTGTTCTTCGTTCCGTACAAAAATCATGCATTTCTGAGGATCAGCGAATACTTTCTTAGGAACTTCATTATCAGACTCTGTTTCTTCATCATCAACAGGTTTATCCACAACTGTTCTTATTGAACTAGAACGGGAGTAGGAGGACTAACAACCTCAGTTTTAACTACACGCTTACGCTTCTTCTTTAGCTTTTGAGAACTTTCAGCTTTATCATCCTCAACTTTCACAAACCATTAACCTCCCAAAGCAACAAAACTTTGCATTCTCACATTCTCATTTTCCTTGTTAGAGTCACTATCATCCATTCTCCACTATTAATCGAAGAAGCCACATAATTAGGATTCAAAAAGTGCCCAAATAAAGCTATGAATTTAGGAATTTGATCCTCATCCTTTTTCCAGTAAGTTTTATGCTTAGCACACCCAATGACAGACATGTGAGCTAGCTTCATCAACTCCCCAGACTTATCAATATTAGGAAATTGGTGATCCATAATCAGCTGAATAAATCTTGGATACATCAACCATTTGTTGTCAAAATAAAGCTTCATGTGCTCAAAGATAACTTTGGAAAAGTTATACTTTAAGTTCAAGCTCAAAGCATTCATCATGCACATCTGATAATCAAGAATTTCTTCATATCCACCCTTCCTGTGCCCAAAGCAGTGTACTATATCACATGTACCAACAAATTATAAGGCCTTGATAACACAGTCTTCAAGAACCCTCTATCCAAATCATTATGTTACCCATCTTAAGCAAACAACCTTTCACCATTCGCTCATCCAATGATGTAGGATCAGTAGATTCGTCTCCAAGTTCAAAAACATCTCTTAATACTTGCTTAGAAACGATAATCTCCTTCTTTTTGACAACAAACTTTATGCATTCTCCTACAAGTTATGCATTATTCCAAAACTCAGCAACCAGCTCCTTGATAATTATAGTGTTCACTGTGATTTCTTTGAAGATCCTTGATCTCTCGAAGAATGGTAAAATGACTCGAAATGGTTCCATCTTGTCATCAGAACCATCAAGAAAAGCAAAGATGTTATGGTTCGCATCAAAATCCTTGATTTTCAACATCTGCACACACACAATCAAACAAACAGATAACATGTTTAGAAAAGTTCATAACAATTCAAATGTAAACGTATAAGCATGATAACAACGTCTAAGGTCTATCATTAACGTATAAGATCCATTCACGTATAAGATCCATCAGCGTATAATTCACGTATAAATGCAATCTGTACACGTGTAACCTCATCAACGTATAAGTTTCAACATCCGGATAAGTTCAACTTAATGGATAAGTCCAGATGAGCATTTTAGTAGATGAACGTATAAGTAAAAAGATCTTATACGCCATATAAGTTTATCAAACTTATACGCCGTATAAGTATTCTTCATACTTATGCGTTCAACAGTCAAACTAGGAAAAACAACAATTGAACAAATCAGAAAACAATCGATATGGGTTTTTGAACGAACAGGTTAGGAATCCCATCGACAATCACAAACAAACCAAACCCCAATGAATACAGATCCAGTTAAGTCCAAAGATCAAAAATTTTTCACAACAAGGCATACCCCCGTTATCAAGAAACACACCAAGCTTCCTTTGCCAAGAATGAGTATGCACAATTTCATCTGTCGGCTTACATACATTGTATTCCCCTGGGGCTTGTTTCATAATGGTATTAAGGCACGCGAAAGGGAGGAACAATGTATGACCAACATTTTTGATCAAGTCAGTAGTGAAATTTTGTACATTTTTATATAGCGAACAAGTTTAATGACTTATCAGGGGTTCGCTCGCTTGTGCAGGATTTAAAATATTCTTTGGAATACCCAGATGAAAACCGCAAAAAAACCTCATGGCTGTAGAAACCTAATGCATCCCATTAATACAGGAATGAAGGCCATAAAACCAAACACCATTGAAGTGTAGACCGTGTACTAGACGCTTAAAACGCTTTATTAACACTTTATTTTGGAGATCTACTGAAACATAAGGCAAGGCTTGAGTATGACAGACTATTACAACTCTGCCTTCATTACCAAGACTTTTGTTAGAATACTAACCCATATTTGAACATGACAATTTATATTTATATCACTTATTCCCTTACTTGTTTGGTCAAAAGCTTACCCATACACCGAACATTAAGCAATAGACTTTTATTCTTCAATTTACCGGATTTGGAACAAGACAATCAATGTACTATCATCTTCCTTTTATGCTTCAAAACTCACTTTGAGGAGCAATTTTCTATAGTTTTTGAATTTTTCACATTTTTCAATGTTTTTGGCTTTTTAAGAATTTTTCACATTTTTCAATATTTTTGGCTTTTAAGAATTTTTCAAATGTTTTTTTAGATTTTACTAACCGCCCCAGTTACTTTCCAATCTCAGGTAAATGGCTCTCCCGAATATCTACAAGTAAATATTAGGACCAAACATATACAAGTATATGTCCTTTAAATGTGAGTAACTAACATAATTTTCAGCGAAAGGTTTTGTTTGAATGTTTTGAGTTTCTTTATACAAAATGAAATCACAATATTTTTGTATTTTTCCAAACCCATTTCCCCCCCCCCTCCCCCCCTAAAATCAAAAACCATTTAAAGAAAAAATTTACAAATAAAATTTAACCTGCTGAACAGTTAATCAAAGGTCGGAATCCATAACCTCGGTATCACTCATTTTCCCACCGCCCATAGACTTTATACCATTAAGCCCCAACAAATAAAAAATCTATTTTTATCGAAAGCTTTAGTAAAAAGATCAGCTTTTTGTTTATTGGTGTGAATTTTATCTAAGCTAATCAACTTCTTCTCGCAACAATCACAGATGAAGTGATAACGTATGTCAAGATGTTCAGTTTTAGAGTGACTTATCGGGTTTTCAGTTATGGAAATGGCAGTGGTATTATCTACAAAAATAGGAGTAGTAAGAAAATTCAAACCGTAGTCGCGCATTTGTTGTTGGATCCACAAAACCTGGGAACAATAGCTAGAAGCAGCTACATATTCAGCCTCACAAGTCGTCTTCTTCTTACTTTGCCATGTCACCAACCTGCTACCAAAGAATTGACAGCCGGCAGTGGTAGATTTGGCGTTCAGCTTGCAGCTACCATAGTCAGAATCAGAAAATGCTCTCATCTCAAATACATCGTCTCGAGGATACCAAAGACCAGCCCATGGATTCCTCTTAAGATACCGAAGTATCCGCTTCACCAACGCTAGGTAAGAGACCCTTGGACTGGATTGATATCAGGCACAAAGACACGTCGGATACATGATATCTGGCCTAGAAGTAGTAAAACCTTCTCCCCGGTGGGATCAGAACCAATTCCATGATTAACCAGAATATAAGTGCTACTCGGCGATGAGTCAACCATGTTGAATTTTTCAAGGATATCTTTGACATATTTTGTCTGGTGAATAAAGATCCCATCAGACTTTTGTTCGAATTTAATAACTTCAACTCTCCCATAGTGCTCATTTAGAATTTCGACTTCATAACCTCCTCAAAATCTTTGCACGATACATCATCCGTTGACCGAAAAATGTTATCGTCCACATAGACCAGGACTATCAGCAAATGACCATCCACTTCCTTTGTGAAGAGTGTACAATCAACGGTGCCACGAACAAACTATTGTCTAAAAGATGTTGAGACAATGTGTCATACCAAGCTCTCGGGGCATGATGTAGACCATACAGAGCTTTGTCGAGTATATATACTTTGTCTTTGTAAATCGGATCGATAAACACTGGTGGTTGTCCTACAAAGACTTCTTCACCTAATTTACCGTTACGGGAAGCAGACTTAACATCCAACTGGTAGACCTTGAATCCCTTCCAAGATGCAAAGGCTAAGAAAATTCTAATTGCTTCAAATCTAGCAACGGGAGCATAGACTACGTTAAAATCAATTCCTTCCCTTTGATTATAACCAAGAACCACAAATCGAGCCTTGTTTCTGACAATGATACCATTTTCGTCCCTTTTACACAAGAAAACCCACTTGGTATTAATGCATCGTTTGTTATATGGTAGATCAACAAGTTTCTGTACTCCAAGCTTTTCAAATTGCGGAAATTCTTCTTGCATTGCATTGACCCAACTCTCTTCAGTTAAATCTTGTTTATATGTCTTCTATTCAATTTGTGAAATGAAACATTTGAACGAGAACTGGTTCAGAAGAGGAGCAACTTGAGAATAGTAACAACTTTGGTTAATCTGACTTCAAGTACGAACACCAGAATTAAGATCTCCAATTATATTCTCTTCCGGGTGATGTGATAACATTCAAGGCATAACTTCAACAGGAACAACCACATCATTTGGAAGATTTGTGACATTTTCATCATTGGTCACCACATCAGAAAGCATAGAATTAGTAACAACAGGATCAGGTTTCGGTTGAATGAACGACTCAATCACAACAGTATGATCTTCACCATCATCATCAAAAGAAGGTGTAGCCGGAGTATCATCGACATGGTCATCAACATCAAGAATCGGATCTTCGTTAAAGATTGGAACTTCTAGTGTAACATTGTCTTCATGAAGAACTTCACCAGAATATTGTTGAAATAACATTGTGCCCATTTAATCAGTTTATTTCTTCTTCAGGAAATGAAAAACAACTCCAAAAGTTGTCATAGTCAAACATCCACGAATCACCTTTTCTTTGAATAGGAGTAGCATACCTTTGACAGTCCACATGTTGTACTTGAACAATACGGTTGATGCTAAGTAAAAATACTCGTCTTAAAGGACTAGCATAACCCACGAAGAAACCTTCAACAGACTTGGCACCGAATTTACCATCAAGATCCAGAACAGTACATTGAGATCATTTTCTCTTGGTGATTTCATCAAGATACACTCTTCTGGAATCTTATACTCAGGCTTAAGAATCAAAAAATCTTGATTTGTAAAATGTGTTGAAAAACATTTGTCACACATTCGATATATGCTCAGGAATTTATCTCAAGCTCAGTGATGTAATTCACATTTTCGAATAGTACTTTCCCATTCGATAATGTCTCTTCTCCAACAATTTGTCCTCCTTGATTTCCTGCATATCCCACATACCCTCCTCGAATAGATTGAACATTCTTTAGCAGATGGAGAGTTCCAGTCATGTGTCGAGAGGCTCCACTATCCATTATCCAACGCGAGTCATTGGATCTTGAAAGCCCCTACAAAAACAAGCAGTTAGTGAAACTAGGAAACCCAAGCCTTCATGGTCTTGGGTTGTTTCATTTTCTTATTTAAAACTTCCTCCAAATCATATTCATAATCAGACAATGAATCATCAGACGAACATGAACTCGATGAAACAAAAACTTGTTTATCAACTTGATTAACAACTTCATTTAAAGACTCAACAGCCTGTTCATCAACTTGATTAACAATTTCAGTTATAGACTCAGTAGCTTGGTTCCCAGTCGGATTAACAACTTATTTAATCGGTGGTTTATCGTTTTCATTACTTTTAACCTTTTCCACCCAGTTCTGACCAACAAAACTTTTCTTTTTATAAAAACCATCATTTTTCTTAGCATTTGAAGATTCACCCACTTCAAAAATATTTTTGACATATTCCTTGTCTACACCTCTTTTACAAATCTTGACTTGTGGAGGTGTAGGTATAACCACATGAACTTTAACATATGGTTTTTTGTTCACCACATGTTTTCCTTCTTGACAAAATCTTTTAGAACAAATGTCCTTCTTCATTATAACAAAAACACTTCCTTCTATCAACAAATTTGTTAATAGAAAGAACATGATTCTCTTGACTCTCTCTTTCAGCTTTGAGTTTATAAAACTCATCATTTGATTTCCTTATAAAGATAGCCTCTTTTTGTTCCTCAGAGGTATCACCTTTAACAAAAATAATATTTTGAAAATCATCTTGTGGTTTTACTACCTTTTGATTATCCTCTTTGAAACCAATACCCTTTCTTTTAAAAGAAAAACTGGTTTTAGCAAATCTAGAATTCTAATTACCAGTTTTACAATTTGTTTGGGGTTTAGTTTTCTCAATTTATTACCAATTTTAACACTTTCATTGCATGAACTTTCTGATTCAAACAGTTTAAATTTAGCAGCTTTCTTACCTATTTCACTATCACATTCAGAACTACGAACAGATGGAACAACTTGCTCATCACAAGAATTATCATGTTGTGGTGAATCATACACCACGTTCAACGCCTTAAGAAGTCCTTCAGGTTCTGTTGGAACATAATAACTCCAAATTGGTAGCTGAACAACATGATATTTTGGAATCTCTTTCGGAACAATGTGATCCAAAACATATTGAGAAGCGGAATAACTTTTAAATTTTGTTTCAATTCTTTCAATCTCAATTTTAGTCAATTGCAATTATGCTTTCAATTTCGCTTTCACATCCACGTGTCTATTGATGGTAATTTGCTTATCTTCAACCGTGTGAGTGATCATAGAAATCGTTTTTTCATCTTGCAAAATTTTATTCCACAAATTTTCCTCACACGATTGAAGTTTGTCATAAGCTTCTTTCTCTTTGATAATCAAGAAACATTTTTTCATAATCATTTTTTAGCAAATTAAAATCTGTTATCAACGAATAAATAACAAATTCCTTTTCTTCATGTGATTCACAAATGTGTTTAATTTCTTCAGGAAAAAATTTTACATGGCCATTCATGTTTGCTTGAAGAATAGGTTCATTTCCTTCATCATGAATTACTTCTTGATCCGAATCTCCACTAGCTTCACTCTTTGATGTATCTTGAACTCCATCAGTCTCTCTAGTCTCCTCCACTAGCTCATCATCAATTCCAAAGTCAATATTTCCATGTGGAACTTCTTCGCCATTAGGAATTGATTCAAAAACTTTTAGAAGAATCCTCTGTAGTAGTAGAAATCTCTTCATCATCACTCATTCTTTCGGTGATATCAACATTTTCGGCATCATTCTTGTCCGCTTGTTCTTTAACTTCTGAACATTCACCCACTATTTCTACCACTTTATCTTTATGAACCATAGAATTCTAGTTAAACCCTTCATCCAGTTGAGCATGGAATGCCTTTGAGGACGAAGCTTCATGTCTATTTGATGTCTCAGCTTGTGTAGGCGAACTTTGATGATGTATTGCTTGCCGGTTGTAGTCTCGGCCAAACAGATTAGGACTTGAATCTCCAACTTCAGGATTGGTAAACTCTCTCTTGAGATGTCCCTTTTCTTTGCATCGAAAGAATCTTACCATAGATTTATCAAAACCGATATTAACAGTGGTTCCATCCAAAAAATTCTTCCCAGTGATTTCCCTAAATCTTTTTGCTCTCCTCACCACACTTGTCATTAACCAACGAATGTCAAGAATTTCCATCTCCTCATGGTCGATTTGATCATAATCGTTTTTAGTCATATTATAATTCCCAATATGACCAGCAATCAAACACTCATACGACTCCAAGATGGGTCCTAAAAAGGCCATGTGCTCTTGAACATTCTCCACAGTAAGTCAATTGTTGTTTTTAATATTCACAAGAATATTGCATTGGACACCATCAGATGGACAACTCGTGGTCTTTGGTAATTGATCAGGAACAACATATGTTGCCGAATTAGTTCCAAGATAAGAGCTTGTAATGTGATGTATGTTAGACGGTTTACTTGATTAAGAATTCCCATAAAAACTACTATCAGTAACATAAGCAGTTTGGATCTTCTAGCTCGGGGCAATCACAGTTTGTGAAGAATTAAAATATAAACCAATGTCTTGAACAACTGATGAATTCATCATTTTCTGTTTCTTTCTTAGCTCAAGTTCATGTGCTTCTAACTTCTCAATGAAACGAGCTAAAGTCAATATTGCATAATTGATTGGATTTGAATGTTGAATTATTATAAAGGTTTTCCATTCATCAGGCAAAGCATCAGCCAACTTGTCAATATATTCATACTCTTCTTTATCGATTCCCAATCTTTTCATTTTATTCACAGGATGAAAATATCTCTCAATCAGTTGAGGCATCGTTTCACCTTTGACCATGGTGAAAATGTAAGCAAACTCATCTTTGACTTTCTCATGTCGGCATTATAGATCTTTGTTTAGAAGAGCCTCCCATATTGAATGTCTTGCAGTAATTGAAAGATCTCAGACTTGATTGATTGTTGAAACAAATTCATCATCTTTTTCTCACGAATGAATCTAGCCTTATCAGCCGCAGGTATTTGAGATAATCTATGACTTGTGCCAATTTCATTTCTCGGAATTATGTTTTCAATTTCAACAGCTTCCCAAGTGTCATACTTCACAGCTTGTACATACACTTCAAACTTATCGACCCAATTAGAATAATCATCCATCCGAAGTAACTTCGGGGGCTTGGTTGATGTCTCCATTTCATTTTCCAAGTCAATTTTCTGAATGATCGGTGAAGCATGTGTAACAAATGCATTTAAATCTTCCATTTTTGAAAAATCAATAACAAGCGTATATCCTAGATCAGCGTATAACCTTCTTATAATTTTTCAATCCGTATATCTTATACGGATAATACTTTTCCCATATAACCTTGAACAACGTATAACTCTGTCAACGTATAACCTTCAAAACCACGTATAAAACCCTTACACACGGATAACCTTTTATCAGCGTATAACTTCTTATGCGTTGAAACCAGCGTATAACCCTTGTGCGTCCAAAAACCAAACGGATACCCAAGTCAATGTATAACAACCTTATACGCCAAAACTTTATACACCGTATATCCTCTTATACGCCCACCTTACACGGATGAAAACAACTTATACGGATGATAGCAAACTTATACGGCAGTAAGGACTGTTCTTCATTTGGAATCCAAAACTTGATTTTGAGCTTGAATTAGTTCAATTCACTCTTGCAGAAAGAACTAATAGGTAACCACGATCATAATGACCAAATGAATTGAAAAACCGTCCAAAATCCAGAGTGAAATCAATGAATAAGTAAACGGGTAACTTTTGGACTTTTGAAACTTCAAATCTTCATCAATTGACCTTGAATGTGTCGTAATTAGTTGTAAATGTGAGCCTTACGCTCTGATACCACTTGTAAGATAATGATCCTCATAATGCAAAACATCATGTATGTGAACCCATAATGATTCGGATCGATTCGTTTATATTTACTATATGTTACAACACAATCACACATAAGCTTCAATATATTGATATAACAATGAGAGTACAAAACTGATCAGAATGTTAAGTGTTACAAAATCAAACATGAAAGCCCTATTTATACAGTCTACAGTTACCTCACATACGTATAGGCACCGTATAAGCTTATACGAACGTATATGCTTATAAGACTGTTGACTTATACGCTACACTTAACATAATATCAAATAATGACAATTCACCCCCTTACAATCATTCGAATGACAATATTAGCCCACTAGACCTAGCATTCGACATTAATGCTATAACATTAAGGGCTCTTAAGTTTCAATCAAAACTCATGGTCAGCTTTTGGGTGATTGTGTGTTAACTACAACACATTTAATCAATCGGTTTCCTACCAAAATTCTTACCAATAAAACCCCTTATGAGATTTTAACATGAAAGGTTCCTTCTTATGCTCACATGAAGTCGTTTGGTTGTCTTGCTTATTCTTCCACATTATCTCATAGAAGAGACAAATTCAAACCAAAGGTTGCATCGTGTCTTAGTCTGGGTTATCCTTTTGGTAAAAAGTTTTACAAATTATATGATCTTGACACGAACAAGGTTATCATCTCAAGAGACGTTGTTTTCATTGAAGCTTTATTTCCTTCAATACTAAATCCAAAGAAAGTTTCATTTTCCCATCTAGTGACCTTATCAATCAATTTTTTGATGATCCGTCATCTACTCCTCCTCCTGTTCATGTTCCTAATTTTCCATCTTCCGTTACTCGTAATCCTTCTCATTTCGTTCCTATTTATGATTCTATTCCTATTGATCAATATGTTCGAAGATCTTTGAGAACTTCTGTTTTGCCTTCATACTTGAATGACAATGTTTTGTAATCACTCTAAATCTTCTTACCATTGTTTCCATACGATCAGTAATTCTTTATCCTCTCCTATATTTTGTCCTTCTTCTCATCTTCTTCCTTCAAATCAGTCTCTCATGCAGGTGATCTCAAATTTGCATGATCCTACTTTGTATAAGGAAGCTTCCAGCATTCCTGCATGACAAAATTCCATGAAAGATGAGTTTCAGGCTCTTGAAAATACTAATACTTGGGTTGTTGTTGCCCCCCCCCCCCCGAAAAGAAATCTATTAAATGCAAATGGGTGTTTAAGCACAAAATAGATGGGACGGTTGAGCATTGTAAAGCAATATTAGTGGTGAGAGGCGATACTCAAAAAGCGGGGATTGATTATAATGAATGTTTTTCTCATGTTATCAAGATGACCACCATTAGAAGCCTTGTAGTTGTTGTCACAATACATAGTTGGACTCTTTTCCAACTTGATGTTAATAATGTTTTTCTTCATGGGAATTTAGAAGGATATCTATATGCTACCACCACCTGGTATGCAACTCCCTAATAATCAGGTGCTTAAACTTCAGAAATCCTTATATGGTTTAAAACAGGCATCTCGACAATGGTATGGGAAATTTTCTTCTGCATTAAAGTCAAGAGGGTATGTGGGTAAATGATTATTCTTTGTTTTCAAAGTCTATGTGATCATCAATGGTTTACGTCGATGTATACATTGATGACAGTTTAGTTACTAGGAACAATTTGGAAGAGATCAATAATCTAAAGAGTTTCTTGGATTCATCTATCAAAATCAAAAATCTAGGAAGTGTCAATTATTTTTTTGAAATGGAGGTTATTTACACTACAAAATGTGTTATCATGTGTCAACACAAGTTTGTTAAGGGCATGCTTTCCGAATTTGATACTTCCAATCATTATGTTGCCAACTTTCCATTGCCTCATCATTTACAACTTAAAGCCCGTGAGGTACTTGTTCTTGTTGAACCTTATACATACAGGACACTTGTTGGTAAACTTAATTACCTTACTCACACAAGACCTGATATTGCATTTTCTATTCAACTTATGAGTCAATTCATTTAAGATCTGAGGATATTTCATTGGAATGTAGTGCTTCATACTCTTTCATATGTCAAAGGAACCTTATCTCAAGGATTATTCTTCAACAACAATCCTTCCTTTGCTTTGCAAGCATTCTGTGATTCGGATTGGGCAACTTGTCCGAATACTCGTCGATCGGTCAGTGGTTTTTATGTTTCCCTTGGGGGCTCTCTGATTTCATGGAAATCTAGAAAGCTCAGCTGAAGCTAAGTATAGATCTCTTCGCCATGTGATTGCCGAACTTGCATGGTTGACAAGACTTCTCTTGGAGTTTAATGTTCCTAACATTACTCCTTTCGCACTCAAATGTGATAGTCAGGCCGCAATCTATATTGCAAAGAATCCGGTCTTTCATGAGCGAACTAAGCACATTGAAATCGATTGTCATTTTGTTCGCGAGAAGTTACAAGAGGGCATTACCTAGGATTTTTCCTCTACTCCTCAAAAATTATATCAACCATGCGAGACCTACACGATCTCACCTAGGATTTTTCCTCTACTCCTCATCTTGTGCATTACCTACGAACCCCTATCAAGGGGGCATTACCACCAACTTTCAAGCTATATCCTATAACTGACACTCAACCAACAAAGGCCATGAAACAATAATTCACTAATAAAAATATGCACATGAAGGAACCGGCCCCGACCACGATAAAATATTGGACTGCCAGTGCCGAAGAAGAAACGTTAACAAAAGTGTGGGCCTTCGTTTCAAAGGACCTCGTAAATTTTATTTTAATATTTATATAATATATGTTTTTGTTTTAACAAAATGTAAACATATATTATTAGTATAAATAAACAATAATGCGCAAAAATGAGAGGCTTTCTACACAAGAGTGAACGAACGTTTTTATTTATTCAAAAATGTGAACCATACCGAAGTTAGCATCAAATCACTTTGAAGTGGCGTGAATTTGAATAAAAGAGCACACGGTTTAACGGCATCTAGAACAACATTAGCAACAGCCCCAGAAGCGGTTGGAGCAATAACGATATCATGACGAAAGCACAATGGAAATACTCAAGCAATAAGGGTCCAAATTTTACTCATTTTGCGTTTTGGCGCATTGTCAAGGATAGATCGAAATGACACGCGGTGCCCACTGTGGCTCAATACATTAGTGGTGGTGGCTTGAAATTCAAAAACCTCCAAAGACAACGATTTTGGCTCGATCGACTCCGACACCAATTGTCAACAAGATTTGAACATGGATGATTTAGATGACATCGTAGAGTTAAACGAATCGATCTGCCCTCCCGGGAGGGACAAAAGCTAACGAGCAGCGGAAAGCTCGTCATCAAATTTAAAGGTTGATAGATTGGAATCGTTTTCAAACAAGTTAGAACTTTTAGGACCAACTATAAAGAAATTGAGAAGCAGAAAATTAAAATGAGAGAAAAATGACGGAGGAGGCAAAGAAGCGGGATGAGGAAGTGGCGACGAAGTCGGACCTTAAAATCCTCCAAACTAACATCGATTTCTCAAACGAAAAATGTAGACGGGCATTGGAGGCTTTGCCAGTCCAATTCGCTGACACCTATGTTTAATTATATATATATAGGTTTAAGTTCAAGAAACAAATCAAATTATTGCAAGAAATGAGAAAAATGTATTCAACCAATAAGAAATTTTCTATTTTTTTTCTTCTTTTTAAATGGAGGGGTAGGAAGGTAAAATCTGATGCGTACTGAGTGTCTTGATGTCCTTCTCATGAAATTTCAACAGATCCTTAGGGTCAACAAAGCGATATTGACCTTTCCCCTTTTGTAGCTTGACAACAGCTGTGGCAGTAAAGGGATCAAAGAACCAGAATCTCATGTTATCCAATGTACCATCGGGAATGGCACCTGGTACAGGAATGTAAGTAGCTTTCTTTATGGGAGGCCACATCACATTCACCATAGTTTTCTCAGTTCATGGATCCAAGACTCCTTTGGCTTTCTTCAGGAAAGATTCAGCAGTTGGCATATTTGGAAAGCCTTTATCAACTTGACGCTTGAGAAAGTTCCAGAAATCTGTGCCCCGTTTTTCGTGTGATGGATTTGAAAACGGAGCATTTATTAAGTCACTCAAATCAACTTTAATCCAAGAACCATATTCCTTCATTTTTTATAGTATTCCATTGTCCCTGACTTTCTCTTGACCCATCACATGTTCTTATCTGCATCAAAACCCCAGGATAGAACTCCAGATCGATCACCATATTTATCAGAGAAACCCTTTTGAATCGTAACAACATATCTCTCTGGGTGATCCGAAGACACAACATTTTGATCTGAATTCTTCATTACCAGCAGCTTCTTCTTTCCCTTCTCAAGAAGTTTCTTCTTAATTCTGTCAAACTTTTCTTTTGTAACAGATGGTGCATCCAAGTAACGTTTCAGAGAATCTGATTCTTCTTGTCGACTGACACCAATGTTATCGTCTGGATGAGCATTAGAATCTTTGTCTTGATCATTAGTGGGAGTTTGATATACCATATCTTCATTACTTTTGAAATCATCTCCAAACTTCTGAAATAGCTATTGTTGGAGATCGAGATACATAGCTGTTAGACCTCCCATTCCGGACTGTAGTTCTTTAATTTTGGAGTCTTTAATCACTGAATCCTGTTCGAGTTCAAAAACTCGACGTTGTAGCGCCTCGACATCCATAGGAGCACTCTCGAGAACCACTCCTTTTTCCTTGTTCTGAAGATAGTTTTCCTGCATAGCAAGAATTTGAGCGACCTTTTCAGAAACACTGGAACTTGACTGACCTTGATCAAATTGGCCGGCTGAGCCAGAGGGAATATCTTCAGTATCAGTGTGTGGAATCTCTGTTTCAAAATCAAGATCATCACCGAAATCACTGTACAACAGCTCCATAAATTTTGGCTCAGTAGTAGATGCAACTGGTTCAGTTTGTGACTCTAGGGCTTGTGATTCTGGTTGATCGGTGATTTGTTGATGGCTGGTGGTTGATTCTGGTGGTGGTGCGATTGTTGGTGTTGGTGTAGCTTCGGTTGTTTTGACTTCACTGACCAACTCGCTTGATCTCAAATCATTCCTTTTTCTTTTACGATCAATGAGATCAGCAATTGGTTCTTCAACATAATCTTCCTTAATGTTTTCAGTAACTGTCTGAGGAGGCTTCAGAGCAGTTGACTGAAATAGAACTTTAGCAGCTTCGAGGGCTTTTAATCTTTCATCATCTGTAAGAGTACTAGGCTGACGGAGCTCTTCTTCATCATCTTCATCATCTGAGATCTCAAATGTAGCAGCACGTGGTTGAGCGGGTACCACGTGTTCATCAGCAACCTGAGCTATGACAGGCTCAGCTTCGGTCTTAACAAAATGACCGAATTTTTCTAGGGGTCTCAATCCCCTGTAAACCACTTTGGCTCCTTTTCTTGACTGCTTCATTAACCCAAAAGAATTGGGTCCCATAGTTTTCATATCCAAAGTCTCAACAGTTTTAACCACGTCGGTGTAATGAGAGTCAAAAATCATCTGCAAAAACCTTGGGTACATCAAAAACATCTCCTTCTTCTTTGCCCTGAGATTGCTCATCATTTCGTTGAAGACGAACTTGGAATAATTGTAATTCCAACCCATGATTAGAGCAGCAACGATAGACATTTGGGTGTGACTGATTTCATCTGAACCCTCCTTTCTTCCTGAGATGCATGTGAAGAATGTGTGCAATAGGTATCTCCAGTACGGGTGAAACAGTTTCTTGATTGCCGGTGGATAAGTGCCTTTATACCCCATTCTTGTTATTACTTCAGTAACTTCGGCTGTAGAGTATTCTGTTGGGTAGTCGGGTTGATCCCCAAACAGAAGTACCTCTCTGATAATGGCTTCTGTAACACTAACAAGCTTCATCTGTATTTTGGAGTTGATTGAAATAACTCCATCTGCCCCTTGAGAATTGATCTTTGCATTCTTCCAGAAATTAGTAACCATCTTCTTGTAGATGACAGGATTCTCACGAAGAGCATGAGAGATCCTGCAAGTATTAAGTCCAACAATCATCGACTTGAACTCCTTGTGAGCCAGTGGCGGATCATACAAGTGACTAGCTATATTATGAGTATCTACACTCTTTAACGGATTTTGATCAGCCATATCTGCACCAAACTTAACAAGTTAGATAATAGTAATGGACATTTAAACCATAAATTTAGATACACTTGGATTATTAAGAAAAGGTGGGCTCAAAAGAACTTGTGACAGTCCAGGCTAACTTGGAGTGGCCCAAAATTATACCACAAAGAGGATCTGGGCCCAAACAGTGAGAATTGGGCCTGGCAGGGGGGATCTCGGTCAAGTAAGAGAGTTCTCGGTCAACGGAAGTCAACGAAAATTAACCGAGAACAAGGTTCTCGGTCAGCATGATCAACCGAGAACAGAGGTTCTCGGTCAGCATATTTAACTGAGAACACAGGAATTCTCTGTCAAGAATGACCGAGAACAGAAAGTTGACAATATATGGGAGTTCTCGGTCAATGAAAGTCAAACCGAGAACTCCTTGCCAGCTGGGGCAGAGAACCCCTTGGATTCCACCTTGGAATATGTAACATCTTCTTCAACCTACCGAGATCCCCAAAAACCGTCATTAAACCTGCAAATAATCCACAGGTAATCAACCGAAAACCCATAATTAGCACTAAGAAATCCACCGAAATTCCTAAATAGGCAAGAATCCACCATTGTTTCATCAACTCAAGTTACAGTAGCCTTAGACAACACACAGTCAGTACATGAATCCCAAGTATCATCCTCGTTTAGTACCTGCTAGTTAAAAATAAACACTTTTAAACTGAGATTAATTGAAAAGGATCAAGTCACGACACAGATGTTTGAGAGAAGAGATCTCGGCTAGGATAGATGAAGGGTTGAAATTATGAGAAGGAACCCTTGAAAAAAGTTATTTATACCAGGGCCAAGTGGGCCGAAAGTTCCTTAACGGGCTCAAATAAGCCAAAAACCAAAGACCATCCCAACCAAGTTAATAACCCATTATAAAAAGATCCAAATCTTTCAAGATCCAAGTTTAAGAAGAGACACTATTTACAAAAACGTTTCGAGAAAAGTAATTTCGAGGAAAGGTAATATTAGCCAAGACAAAATAAAAAAAGATAAAAAATGAATAAAACAGAAATAAATTTTCACACACAAGTAAAACAACTCCCTTTATTTTTAACATCGGGATCAAATTTCAGTTCTTCGTAAAGTTGCCGCCCTTTTATGGAAAGATCCGAACATGGAATCATATCGTTTAAGAGGCTGTCACAAGGATTCATGTTCAGCATTATTATGACTTTAAGAGACAGATTGATAGCGTGTATCCCATACTTAGCATGATCTTTCATCGCATCAGTGATATGATTAAGGTTCAGTTAGGCATAAAGCTTAGATGGACATCACTCATGGACCTGTGATGCCTCCTATCTCTTCTCAAAGCGTGTTTGGCTTTCCCCAGATCACCCCAATTTGACTCCAACTCCCTAGTGCTTGATCAAAATAATTTTATACAAAGCATGGCTTAGTTTTAAGGTTGAACGTTGGACTTAGTGCCAGTAAACTGACAGGCCTTTCATTCGAGACATGGCAGGACTTACTTGTGTGCCCCCATCTCTGTAGTTCTAGTTTGACCCTTTAAGCCTTGATAAAGAGATAGCTTTAATAAACATAAATAAATTCAATCAATTTTTTTTTAATAATACAAATAATAACAATAGCTTGACCATACAATATTTTGGTGATCAAGACACTAGCGGGCTCGTGTATGACTGGGTAATTGCTTTTCTGCCTATCATTCGGAGAGATGCATCTGGAGACATGCACCTGTCTTCAAAATGACTCTCCACATCACTTTAACTTTTACGCATCGTGGAAAGTACCATACACATCAATGACTGTTCTAGAGCCTTTTAAGCTTAACAACTTTGCCCGTTAGGCACACAGAAACAATTTATCTATCACTTTCCAAAGGTTGGATCAATTTCCATTTGAAAATATTTTAAAGCTTCTAAAAGGCTATTAACTGAATAGTATTATCACTTCCCGGAGAGTTAAGTAAAACACACGTGTTAAACATTCAGTGGTTAACCGGTCACTTTAAGCTTTCAGGTTAATGGTTATCCATTGTAACCACAAGTGGTTAACCGGGCCAAACATGCATGAAAACACATGTCCTTCCAATTCAGAGTTACCGACATAATTTTAAGTGAAAGAAAACGAAACACAAAAACATATCATAATCGCCCCGGGTGCTTTCAGTCATTAGGTAAATGGCTATCCTGTGAAACTACAAGTAGAACACCGGACCAACCATATACAAGTATATGTCCTTCAAACTTGAGCAACCGACAAAATTTTAAGCGAAAATGAATCTTGAAAAACTCAATTTTTTTTAATTGAAGACAACGCACACACACTGTTTTTGTCTTTTTGATTTTTCTCCCCCAAAATTTGTGCAAAAACTAACCAAAAATGTATAAATTTATTCCCAAAAAGACTCAATCCTCGAAACGTAGCATTTTAAGAAAACTCACAAGCACGTTAAATTTTGCTGTTCCGACCAGTTTTGTAAATAAGTCCGCTACGTTATTATCTGTGTGGACCTGTTCAAGATGAATCAATTTTCGATCGAAACAGTCACGAATAAAATGAATTTTAATATTGATGTGCTTGGTTTTAGAATGTTAGACTGGGTTTTTCACAATAGCAATGGCTGCATCATTATCACAGAAAATAGGAGTGTCAAGAAATTCCGAACCGTAATCCAGCAACTGATTTTGCATCTAGATAACCTGAGAGCAGCAAGCGGATGCCGCAACATACTCTGCTTCGGCCGTCGAGGTGGACACTGTTTGTTGTTTCTTACACTGCCATGAGATGAGCTGATCTCCGAGAAACTGGCAGCCAACTGACGTGGATTTCCTGTCATTGTCATCTCCACCATAATTGCTATCAGCAAAAGCATAAAGATCAAATTATGATTGTTTGGGATACCAAAGACCTAACTTTTGGTTGTCCCTTCAGATATCTAAAAATACGTTTAACAACAATTAAATGAGAGAGTTTAGGATTAGCCTGGAAGCGAGCACATTGGCAGACTGCGAACATTATGTCAGGACGGCTGGCTGTGAGATACATCAGAGACCCGATCATCGATCGATTGTATGTTTGATCTACGGGACTCCTCTCAAGATCGGATGACAATAGCGGTCTTTCTGCCATTGGAGTATTAGCACTCTTGGAATCTTGAAGCTCAAAATTAGCCAACATATCTTCAACATACTTTCCTTGATGTAACATAATTCCCGTTGGACTTTGCCGAACCTGTAACCCTAGAAATGTTGTCATTTCACCCAACGAGCTCATCTCAAATCTTTTCTTCATAACGCTTTCAAATTCTTTACACAAGTCAGCACTGGTGGAACCAAAGATGATGTCATCAACATAAATCTAGACCATAATCAAATCCTTTCCAACAGTTTTTCGGAACAAAGTTTGATCAATCGTTCCCCGCTTGTAACCGTGGTCAAGTAGGTGCGCGGTCAGTGTAGCATACCACGCCCGTGGAGCCTGATGTAACCCGTACAGAGCCTTGTCTAACTTGTAAACATGATTTGGCTTCTTAGAGTCAACGAAACCCGGTGGCTGATCAACATAAATTTCTTCTTTGACCTCCCCGTACAAAAACACGGTTTTAACATCCATCTGATATACTGTGAAACCCATATACGACGCATATGCCAGAAAAATTCTAATTGCCTCAAGTCTAGCCACTGGAGCATAGACTTCTGTGTAATCTAACCCTCTACCTGGAGAAATCCGCGAACTACCAGTCGAGCCTTATTACGAACAATAACCCCGGTGTCATCTTGCTTGTTTCTAAATACCCATCTTGTATCAAGAGCTTTCTTCCCTTCTGGTAGTTTAACCAATCTCCATACTTTCAACTTATCAAATTGATTCAGTTCTTCATGCATGGCGTCAACCCAACTAGGTTCTTGAAGCGCTATTTCAACACTCTTTGGCTCGATTTGAGATATGAAACAGGAAAACATACAACTGTTTATATGTCCGGTCTGACTTCTGGTGGACACACCTGCTTCAATGGGACCGATAATGTTTTCAATCAGATGATTCTTCTGGATTCTTGACGGAATTAGCTGATCAGAAACATCACTGTTAGGTTGAAGATTTGTTACGTTCTCCCCAGAATCAGTGAGGGGGGTTTTCCATCCAAACGTTGTTGTACTGTGAGAGTACGAGGTGCCGGCAACGTATTCATCTGGAATGGCGTCGGGAAATAATGTGCTCCCGAATATCTGACGAACGGAACTCTCCCCCTCAACATTGGCAGTATTCTCAGACGAGATTGGTTGTGAATGATCGGTCTCTGAAGATTGGATAGGCTGATTATCGGTTGTGGTCGAAGCACTAGTCATCTCAATAACCTCATCATCTAGTGACGAAGAAATATGAAACAGTGACTGAGAACTGTCTTGAGTAATCTCCACTGTGGAACCACCTTGAGAGTCTGTGATGATGACTGGAAACACGTTAAAAGGCTTGAAGAATTCATTGTATTCGAATAACCAATCAGGACCAACACGGGCATCAGTCTCATTTTCTTTTAACCAACGAACTTCATAAGATTCTATAATCTGTTTAGTGGACTTGTTGTAAACCCTGTAAGCTGTATTTCCCGCATATCCAACGAAGTAACACTCATCTGCTACAGATCCAAACTTAGGAGTGGTTTTTAGATTTAGTAACGTGCACGGACACCCGAAAGCTCTGAAATGTGCGATAGTGGGTTGATGACCATAAACGATCTCATACGGAGTCTTCATCTTGGACTTATTGATTATCACCCGGTTCTGAACATAACAGGCCGTATTGATGGCTTCGGCCCTGAAAAACAATGGCAGTTTGGAGTCAAATAACATCGTTCCCGCTGCCTCGATCAAGGTTTTGTTTCTTCTTTCAGCGACACCATTTTGTTGCGGTGTCCTTGGAGCGCTGTACTGACGAAGCACCCCCTTTTCTGAGCAAAAATGATTTAGAACTGCATTCTTGAATTCCGTTCCATTGTCACACCTGATTCCTTTCAGCTTTAGGTTCAGTTGATTCTCCATTAATACCACAAACTTCTTGATCAGATCTGCAGTTTCGCTCTTATTTGACAAGAAAAACACCCATGTATAACGTGAGTAATCATCAGTAATAACGAGACAATAAGAACTACGAGACAAGCTTAAAACATGAACCGGCCCAAATAGGTCCATATGAAGTAACTGAAAGACTGACGAGATGGTATTAATTAACTTAGGCTTATGAGATTTTCGATGATGTTTTCCCAAAGCGCAAGCCACACATTTTTCAACTGTCACAAAATCTTTGATTGGTAAACCACGCACTAGATTGTTTTTAGCAAGACGATTCAGATTTTTAGTATTTGCATGACCAAGCCTACGATGACAAAGCATCGCATTATGTTCTGACACTTTTGAGAATAAACAGGTAATTTCGTCAGGAACATTCTTATTCATGTCGATCACATAAGCATTATCTTTTCGTTGTGATCGAACAAGAATCCATTCTTCTGGTATGATTATACCAGGTTTCAGAATCAAGCACTCCTTTTTAGTAAAATGAGTTGAAAAATCTTTTTCACAAATTTACGACACGCTTAAAAGACCGTGCTTCAATTCTGGAACAAAATTAACATTTTCAAACTTCAACACACTGTTACTTACAGTACCTTTTTGAGTGATCTTTCCTTTCTCTCCTCCCGCAAAGGACACATTCCCACCATTAAAAGTATGAATGTCGTGTAGCTGGGTGATGTCCCCTGTCATGTGCCTGGAACAGCCACTATCTACATACCAAGGTCTGATGATATTCCTCCATAGCTGTCCCTGCACGAAGCGCGGGATTAATTAGATTTTGGTACACAGTCCATCCTTACACTGGGTGACCCTGACTCATCTATGATCGACACTGACTGCCATGACATGTCCTTTTGATCATCAAAAATAGAATGATTTGATGCCTTCGCCGGAGACTTAGGCAACCATTTATGTCTGTAAGATTTGGAATTATAAGTACGAATGGCTGTCATGATCTCTGGTGTTTTAGACGTAGAATGATGATGAAACCGTCTTCTTCTCCTGTTTAGGTCTAGTGTCAGTGTTTATATGAAATTTTGAACTTGAAACACCCTTACTAACCCCTCTTTTGATCATGTTGGGTTTGGTCGGATGAGGACTAAACTTGCCAGATTTGTTTCGATTCCAATCATCGTCAAAGGAACTAGCAAAATAATGTCTAAACCCTTGCCTATATGCATTATGTGGCACATATGGCATATTCCTTTGATAATATCCATAGTATGGACTGTACGGACGATGTGGACAGTTTCTGGCAATATGACCAGGAGTGCCACAGTTAAAACATGTCTGACGTTTTATGAAAAATTCACTCTGGTCAGCTCCTTGTCTGGACTGGTTGTGTGGACCAGTCTGTTTAGATTTGCGAGAATTCACATTTTCCTTTTAGAACTTATCACCTTGTTTTTCATTAGAGCATCCCTCCTTGACAAACTTAGGTGCAACATATTTTTCTGATGTTTTTGAATTTTTTGAGACTTTGTTTTTATTAGAAATCACATTATTAAAGTTTGAGGTTTCAACCGAATCAGTCACACAAGTATCCTTGCTCTTTAAAACCGAGCCCACACAAACAGTCGGAATAACAGAATTCAAAACAGGAAGTTCTAAAGAAACATTAGAAATAAAATTATTATCAAAATCAAAGCTAGGGTCGTCATCCTCATTAGTCCACTCATTCACAATTATTTTTCTGCACATGAAGTAGACACATTAGAATCGTTCATATTTAAGGTGGATGGACCAGTATTCGCAGAGCCAGTCCCATCATCCTTATCTTGTTTTCCATATTTCATGTCCTTTATCTTTTCTTCCTGTTCTTTAGTAACAGGAGTGGGGACATAATTGTGGTTGTATGGTGGGGGAACTTGACTGTATCCTATTCCCTCACCTTCATTTTCCTTCCACCATAGTTGGTTATCAATCATTGAGTTAACTACCTTACTGGAGCCATCGAATTTTTTAAAATCAAGTTCAGCCTTTTCAAACTTGCTAGTTAGATTAAAGATTTCAAGCTTAGAGGCTTCCAGTTTGGCAGTTAACTCAGCAATTTCTTGTTTGGCATCACGATGGTGACAGCTCTTTATGCTAAAATCAGACTTAAGTTTCTTAATGTCTTTGTTAAGAGATTCAATTTTGTCTACAAATCCCTTTTCATTTTTCTTAAGCTTAAAATTTTCTGATTTTATTCTCTCCATATCTCTAATTAGGCTATCGTTATGAAGCTTAAACATTTCTATTTTTTTCACCACAATTTAAAGAGCATGGTTGAAAACATACCTCAGATGGATCTAGAGAAGTGAATGCCATGTAAGCGAACTGGAGTTCCTTGACCTTCTCCTCAGTAGTGTTTTCCTGTTCGGAGTCTTCAACTGTGGCGAAATTTGCAGTTTGATTCCCAATGTTAAGCGCAGCCATCTGACCTTCCCACGAGAACGTTTGAGCAACCATACCTCTTTCACCATTTCCCGAATTGCCTCCAACCTCACCCCGAGCATTTCCAACTGGAACCAATGCCCTTTCTATATTTCCATATTTGGCTGGATTATTTCATTCACAAGCAAAATGATTTGGCTCGTGACAATTGAAGCATCTGAGGGTCTCTTTGTTAAAACCCACCTTTTGGTTATTAGGCATGTTCCAATTGTTTCTACCCTTCCTCTTAGTAAACTTCTTTGCACGGAAAACAGCCACGGCAATTTGCCACAGATGTCCATTTCTTCAACATCATCGGGATGAATCTGATCTAGTTCAGCAGTAACAACCGGCTGAACCAATTCTTCGGCCAGAAAGGCATGATAACAATTCATAAATCCTGCCATTAGAGCAATATTCTCTTGAGTTTCTTTTGGTATAGTGGGGATCTGGTTGGAGTTCGCACTGGGAGAAGTTTTACCAGAAGCATTTGTAGACTAACTAGATTTTGTGAAAAAGGCAGGTGCCGGACTTGGCGAGCTAGATGATGATGATTGACCTAGAGTGGACGAAAACATCTGAAAGTTTCCCTGTGGTGTTTGTTGAGTAGGCTTGAATAGTGAAAAGCTATCTTGAGACATAAGTGCACTGTTAGAAGCAACATTATATCCCGCAGCACTGTAAGAACTAGTGTGATTTATTGCTCGCTGTTTATCGTTCATATCACAAGCTTTAATGGTGGCTATCATTTCAGTCATGCTCATTCTGTTCAGATCCTTGGTCTTTTTGATGACCGCAACATTCATGTCCCAATTTTTCGGCAGGGAATTCACCAGCTTGTTGTTAATTTCTGGGGTTTGAAGAAAGATTTCTGCAGTTCTCATTTCAGTTGTGAGAGATATGAACCTTTGAAGTTGGGATTCCAGTGTTTCTCCCAAGACATGATTGAACATATTAAATTTTTGTCGCAACAGATCTTGGCGACTTCTCTTCATATCCTCATTTCCTTCATAAACCTCTATCAATGCGGCTCACAATTCCTTAGCTGTTTGGAGTTCTCTAAATTGAAGGGAAATCTCGGGTGAAAGTGCCATGGTTAAAGTAGAGAGCGATTTTTCATCTTCTTCAACCATAGCAAAATCATCATCATTGTAGTCAGCAACCGGCTTTATAGGAACCTCGTCTGAATTTTCCCTTTGATAAATGATCCTTTGAGGTCCCCTCACAATGCTTCTCCAAATTTTCGCATCTTTCATTTTGGCATAGTGTTCAAAACGGAATTTCCACTCACTGAACCCCTCGTGAGACAATAAACGGGGTATACGAGTAGCAGTGCCCATGATGGAGTCAAGTTCTTGGTGAAGTGACGAGTTGATGAAGTTGCTGCCATTGGTTAACTGGGCCATTTCAAATCTGTTACTTATTTATTTTAGGTCCAATTAAAAATTAAGTCCAAGAAGGCAAAGCCCAAACTAACAGTCTGGGTTGAATACACTGAGACACGTTGACCGAGAACCTAGAGTCAACCGAGAACTAAATGTTGACCAAACCTTTGACCGAGAACTCAGTTGGTTAACCAGAATTGATCGAAAACCACTCTTGTTTACTAATTCCTTGACTGAAAACCACCCTTGACCGAGAACTGAGTTTGTTGACCAAATTAGTTGACCAAAATCACTAATATGCCGAGAACACTATCTTGCCGAAAACTATGTAGGCTGAGAACATAATATTGCCAAACCCACAATGTTGTCGAGAACTATGTAGGCCGAGAACACAATATTGCCGAGAACACAATGTTGCCGAGAACTATGTAAGCCGAAATCCTGAGAAAACTTCAAATGAATTGTAGCAACTTTCCAACTATTGTGGGATTTGATTTAATTTTTCAAGTCAAACCAAATTTTTATCTAAAAATAAAATGATCTTTCTTCTCCGAACACTGCCTCGTCGGAAATATTCACCAAATTCTTGATATCTTGAATCCGTTGATATCACAATAACGAGCCTGAATTCGTCAAAGGCTCTGATACCATTTGTAAGTCCCGAATCTGGATCACTACAATATGATATCAACTAAACGAATATTGGTGCGGAATACCAATACTCAGTGACTCAAGAACACGAATAAGAACAGTAGAAGTAACACGGGATTGCTTCAAAACACACGTATATTATTGAATACGTCGGGTGCTTAAGCACTTACAATACTTGATAATAATAAGAATGAACAACCTTAACCCTATACATCACATCTCTATATATAGGGATGACAACCAAAGGTCGGCCCAAACACCAAAAAGCCCACCGAGAACACAAGAGTGTTCTCGGTTTACATATGCACCCAAAACCCAAGCCCAATAGCTAGAACTAAGTACAAACAAGCTCAAACCACAAAACTAGGCCCAACAAAACTTGGTAAGATAGTCCTTCGTATCAATGGTGAGCACTTGCAACCAAAGGTTTGGGGAAGTTTTGTTATGACATTTGTTGAGAAGAACCCGTTTCTGAACATAGAAGGTTAAATTAATGGATTTTGCCCAAAAAGTAACATGTAGATATGAATCTGGTAACGTGGTCCTTGTAGCCTCAATTGTCACACTCCCATTCTAGGCCTAGGAGTGTGAACCATATTTGGTACCATGTTTGTATATAAAACAGAGTAGCGGTGTCACACCCCGTTAAGCGAATTGCGGAAGCGTAAAACGGAAATGCAACAGATACATCTGGTATCAAATACATTGTTCATAAAGAAACATTACTAACTAATTTAGAATTTATTACATCGTTCTAACATCTTTTACAAACTAGGTGATACAATTTAACCTGTTCTTCAATCACCTTACTTCTAACTCAAATGCCCACGACATCAATAACCAATCAGACACGTAACGCAAAGGAAATTACTTCTCATATCTGATTACCTGAAAAGCATGTTAAAACAGGTCAACTACAAATAGTTGGTGAGTTTTATAAGTTTTAACGAAATCAGTTCTGCGCACCATACAGTCATAGTTTGTATGTACACGCGTATGTAAAAATATGTATTTACGGTTGTATAAATGTGTACAACCATATCCTTGTGTGTGCATATGCACACATGTAAGTTTATAATAAAAATTCGAAATTTCGGTAAAATCGTGATTGTTTGTTCGTACTACCTGTTTCCAATTTCCGTGTTTAACCAACCACTGTGACCCCTTTCTCCCACAACGGTTCCACATAAATTCAACCACTGTGGCCCCCCTTCCGCCCACAACGGTTCCGCGTTAACATCAACCACTGTGGTCCCCCTTCCACCCACAATGATTCCATGTAAACTCAAACATTATATAGTGTACACGCAAATAATTAGTATATTCTACACATAGTACTTCCTACGGCTAATCACATAGCATGTATATAGACACATATAGTATTTATCACGTATCACCAAATACTGTGGCTCCCCATCCGCCCACAATACGCATAATCACATTATTTTCTTAACATTCATGTCATAATCAAGTTAGTTCGTTTAATAAGTTGCAGCAGAACTTGGCTCATAGGCCATACTCTACTTTAGTTTAGTAAGTTGCAGCAGAACTTGGCTCATAGGCCATACTCAACTTTAGTTTATAAGTTGCAGCAGAACTTGGCTCATAGGCCATACTCAACTTTAGTTTATTACTATTGTGGCCCCCCTTCTGCCCACAACAGCCCCATAATCATCACATACAACGTTATCCCCATGGCCATTACATACCACGTTGTCTCCCAAATTAGTTATGTTTAACATTACATAACGTGTTTGTATAAACATGCTGTCACGTGTATTTCATTATGTTTTGCAATTCGTATAATCTCCACTCAATATATCAATCAACGATAATAATCAACTTTCATTAGCACGTAGTCAATCAATATGCCTGTAGGGACTTTTCATATATAAATGTTCAGATATTTTATATCATGATCCGTGTTTAGATAAATAACGTGTATAAACATGCTTTCCACCCCAAAAGTTCGTAAAATAGTTTAAAGAGTGGGATCATGAAACTCACCTTATCGTAGTTCGCACAGAAATTATGTATCAATAGGTCAGGTGCCTCGCTTATAGCCTGATTCCTAAAAACGGTATCGTACTGTTAATACTAGTACAGTGTTTAAACCAAATCGGGCTGTATAACTAATCTGGGTATAGCTGTTAGGCCCAGAACATGACCATAGTCTAAGATTGTAACGTTGTATACAATGAAATAATTAAAATAAGACTTGGCTCAATTTCACCATTTCCCGATCCTAGCCAAGTTGATCGTTTATGCGTTTCGGGATTAGGTAAGATCACATAAACTTAAGTAAATATATTGATTGATAAAATGATTTGATTTATGGAAGAATTTTAAGGTTTCGGTATCTGGTTTGATTGCAGGGTTCGTTTCCGTTTTCACACGGGTTTGATTATACAAAACGCGTACAATCCACCCGAATTGTCCGGAATTCTCGTAAAAAGTTCGTTTTTATCAATTTCATTCAAAAATACGATATTTGACCACTTTTGACATTTTGACATACCAGTCAGTCCGTTAAACACAAAACTGCCGGTTTCGTTAAAACAATTACAATTTAAATCTTCGATTAATCATAACTAAATATGTGCTTATATATAAATTATGTAAATTTTTGTAAAAATACATTAAAATATGGAGAATTTTATAAAAATATTTTCTGAAATTTTATGATTAACTATTTATTTATAAAAATTCATTTAATATGTTATAACCGTATAATAAATGGCCCGTTTATATCAAACAACCTCCGAAAAATCCGATAATTTTTACAAATGGCTTCAATGTTATTAAATTGCCCCTGCAAAGTCTCCGGAACCTAACTCTTTTGAAAAAATGCCTTTTTGTGCGTTTTTCGGCTGTTAAAATTCGGTTAAATTATAATTTTACAAACCATACTTAGGCATTTCCAATGATCCCCAAACTTTACCAGTGATCTTACCATCACATATTAATCTCCAAAACCAAGTTTCATAATTTTTCAATATGTTTAACTATTTTTCCCAAATAAACGCTCATAAACGGAAATAAATTCACCAAATATTCTCCGTTTATCAAAAAATTACCAAATTTGAACAGGGACTCATTTAAATGATCCCTAATGTCTCTGAAAATTTTCACAAGCTAACAAGAAGCACGTCACAACCTAATACTAAACAGCCCTTAAACGAGTGTTACGGTTTTACCTTGTCCGTTTTCGATGAGTTTTGCTAGCTTAAACGACTTTCCGGGTCTCGGGTTGCAAACTCAGTGTATCTAAATATCATATAACTTCAAACCAAGCATAAATCATCCATGTGACAGCCTTGATAATTAGGGTTTCGGTTTTGGGTTCAAACCGAACTTTCAAACCGTAAAAACGTTGTATTCATGTCCTAATCCGCCTTTTTGACCAAAAAAGTATATGTTCCTGGGTTGTAAACATGTTTAACACCAAAACATGATTTTACTTAATTTTTATGGTTTTTGAATGGTTAAAAATGTTTAAAACTAATCAAGGATTAATTTTTCATGGTGAAACTATGTTAATCATGGTTAAAATCAATGTAAAAATCAATATTTACCTTAGGGTTTGGGCTGGAGGAAGAAGAAGAACAGCTGAAAATGAGTTTTCTGGAACTTTTTTGCCAAAATATCTTATGTATTATACTATATACTATGTACTAGAATAAAGTGGGGTATTTTGCCCCTTGCGGCCGTAAGTATAAGGGGCCCATTGGGCCTCTTTTTGGCCCAATGGTGCCTCGGTTTTCGTGCCACACGTAAACATCGGTCCAAAATTTAATTCGGGTTTGGTTTTTCGCAAGAAAACTACTTCGAGTGCGAAAACCAGCGCGAAAACGAGTGTTTTTCAGCTTCTTTTTGTAAAGTAAGAAAAACGTACTGACTCGTTGTAAAATTCCAAAATATTTTCACGGATTGCTTAGAACATGTCATATAAGTGTTTTATAAATCTTTTTCGGCTTAACGGATGCTACAATGCTCGTTTTGATATTAACGATTGCGTTTAAGCTTATAGCGTATCGATAAAAGAAACCTTTTTCGTTTAAAGAGTTTTAAACGTACCGGGGCCTAAATATCAATATGTTAGCCTCTATAATATATATATAACTCGTATATGACCCCTCGGTATATATACGGGTCATAATTAGTATCGGTCGGTTACTCGTTTAAGCACTACGAATTAACCGATTTATCGTTTACTTGTTAGGTAATGAATATAGTATACCTCGTTTTGTCACGAATGTCACATATATCGCTTATAGATAGCACCCTGGGATATCCGGACCATAACCAGACCCGTTTGGTTATTCGTTTGTTCGTTACGCAATAAGCGGTTAAACGCTTATTCGAGTTTGTAAGTACTAAGGTGTACTCGGTTTTGCCACGGATGTCACATTCTCCCCCAGTTAAGAAATTTTGTCCCCGAAATTCAATATGCCAAATATGTTCTTTTTGGGGAAAATTTTATAATCATTTGTTTCGGAATTCGTTTTTCTGTTTCCGAACACGTTTGATTCCCCGTTGTGGATTCCACTGAATTTTATTCAATGAGATTTTATTGTGTCGCAACTGTTTGATTTTCCCCGCTCAGAATTTTCACGAGTCTTTTTATAGAGTTTAGTTGTATAAAAGTTTTCAATTAATACTAATTCTGCCCTGTCAGTAAGGCACTCGTTTTGATTCGATATATGAAATATCGGGAGTGAAATAATTATGTTTAATACGTTATGGGGTTAACTTTCAAGGCAATTTTATACAGTGCTATATATTTTAGAATCAACTCACCGTTCCTCAACTCAACTAACAACTTTCAAAATTTGATAACTTCTCGTATTTCTCAGTATAGACCTCTTGTTGGCCTTAGGCGGCTTTCGGTTTGTTATTAATATTACTAGCTTTATTTATGATTCTCGAAATCGAATCGGATTTTGTATTTTGAATGTCACCAATTTTTTTCAATTTTAATAAGATGGCGAGTTACATTCTTGCTCGTATAATATAGTATATTACCACTTGTATAATATTATGATGACTGTTAATGTACGAGGATTGAAATTACTGGTCTCACTTTCCTCTATTGTTTGAATAGTTTATTTAATTTGATTGTTTTATAGAGGATTATAGACCGTGCTTAGGCCAATAAGGGATCTAAAATTTCATACACAATTCACCAAGAGTAAGATTTTGTTAAGGCGAGTTTTTCAGTTGGATAGTTGTTACAAATCAGAAGAAGGTATTTGGAGTGGATTAGTCAGGGAACTATCATTCAACTTGAATTGCTTTCTTGGAATGTTTAAGGAACACATATTAAAGGTTCTATTTTAGTTTGTTTCCCACTTCCAATGGGGTATCTCGAATTGTTGTAGCATCTCCGAGGATCTTTAATATTCCCCTAGAACTTATAATAGTGCACATTTTACAACACATGAGCCTATGATTCCTTCATAGATTTCGCTTGCATCTTTATACTAGTACTCAGTTTATCCAAACATTTGGCCTGACTTTTCCTTGTTCATCACTCAGTTATTAAGGCTACAAAAGTTTGAAGTTCAAGTTTCGGTTACGGATAGTATAGTTTTCCTCATCCGTGTTTCATCATTGGGGTACTAGGTTTTGTTCCGTGTACGGGATCACTTCTTTATCTAGAAGAGGCAGTATAACAGTTCTATTTCTATATATAACCTTCATTTGAACTCAATTAACTAGTCCATACTGACTATTACACAATGACTCCTCACTTCCACCGGGAGTGCATCGATAGGGAATAGCTAGTTATTTAGGTTAAGAGGGTAGTTTTTCGAGTAATATGGTTAGTATTTATAGTCTTACTTTTGGTGGTTTCTATAGTATACAGAATTGTTATTTTACTAGACGGTATATTTTCCAAGGTAATAACTTGTAGGAACGAAACGTCTATCAGTGTCCGTAATAAATAAACTAAAGTATATTAGGCATTACCAGGAACGTACCTGTTAATACATTTGTTCTATCCGGTTTATTCACAATACTTGACCCCTAGTCGAGTTAGACGTCGACGTCGGTCCTTGCCTTTGTCTTCCCGTCACAATTGGGTTCAATCTAGGGCAGTCTTTCTTTATGTGCTTCACACTACCACTCTCATAACAGGCATTACGGTTTATTATGGTTTGGTTTTGGTAGACTGGTTGTTGTCGTGTTGGTTGCGGTTGGGGTAGTTGTGAGTCCTGGAGTTGGGCATAGTGTCCCACTTTCCCACATTTGTGACACACATTGGTCCGACATTCACCAACATGATGATAACCACATTTTCCACATCTAGGCAAAGGCCCGTTATACTTATCTTGCTTCACATCGGAACTGATCATAGTGTAATTTTGTATTGCAAGGCGCGCACATTTATTCTGTTGTCTTTCTTGTATTCTCGCTCCATAATTGGTTCGTTTTGTACCAGATGATTCCCCGGGCATTCTTAACGCACCACTTCTAATCAAATCAGAAGTTATAATGCCAGCTTGTAACACGGCATTTTCGAAAGTTACAGGGCCAGTTGAATTAACCAAACTCCTGACTTCGGGGGCTAAACCCCAAATGTAGCGTTCAGTACGTTTAGATTCGGGAGTAGCTAACCATGGGACTAGACGAGCCAGTTCGTTAAAGCGATGGGTATACTCCAAGTGATCTGCACCCTTCATTTCTAGATTCCAAAGTTCTTGCTCTAATTTCTGATTTTTGTTTATCGGACAAAAGTGTTTTATCATAAGATTTTTAAGTTCTGTCCAAGACATACGATTGGTTGCCTCTAGTCCTCAAATTTGCACAACAGTATTCCACCACATTAGCGCGTGGTCTACAAATGTAGAAGTAGCAAATTTGACAATACAATCTGGCGGACAGTTAGTGATATTAATGATGGATTCAGTCTTTTCGATCCACTTTACCAGTCCATTTGGTCCTTCAGTACCGCTAAATTCCATAGGTTTACATAGCATGAAGTTCTTAAGTTGATATCCGTGTTGCGGGGGATTTTGATTGTTACAACTATTGTTCAAGTTCGGTGGGAGATTATCATTATTGAAAGTAATATTGGTATTCAACGGGGGAGTATTAGTTGTGATAGTATCAGTATTTATCGGGGGAGCATTTGTGGTTGTATTAGTATTTGTTGGGGAATTAGTATTTACGGCCGCGTTAGCATTCGGCACTTGATTTGTATTCATAGTTGTATGGATACCAGCAGCGAATTGTGCTGCTATTGTCGGAAGTACTGTTTGTAGTTGTCGAGCGATCATCTCGGCTATATCTGCCTCAGACAACATGTTTACTTTCTTCGGGGCCATTCTATAACAATAACCAGTTATCCAACAATTAACAAAATTCACATACACTAATGATCACAAAAGGAATTACAATAACAAGTAATCAGGTATTTCAATTAACACGTATATATCACACTGGTTTGTTCTCGAGTCTGAATACTAAGGATAGTATGTAAAATTAGCCAAGAAAACGCCAAAGTTTGCATATATATTAAATGTTGTCATCTCATGATAAGAAATTTTAACCCAATAGGGGTCAATGTTTGTATTAAAAATGCCCAAATCGTCCTCCATTTTAGCATAGCGCACCACCATATGCTTGTATGGAGTATCAGAAGCTATACACGACAATACCATACTATCCTTATCTATCAAAGCACGCGTTATAACAATTATAAATAGTTCACAACTTATTCCTATACGATCCCATTATTGGGAAGTTGTTTTTGTTCGGTCTCTACTGTAGGTAGATATTTGCTCATTACGAGTTTAATCCGTACGTTATAATGGGAATGCACGTGTACATTCCACCTGACTTCTGAATGTTTGTTAACTATAATCGTAAAATATATTCTTTCGCCAGGTCATTCAGTTTTCGTAGGCATGTCGGACTTAATAAAAGTAGTAGTTTACTAGTTGGAGGTAAGTAGGTTCAATTCTAGTCGGGGCACGTCATCATTTCGTGAGCATGAGATTTCTCTCCTATAATAACCAATTGGAATAGCAAAATATAGGAGAGGTTGGAGGTTGTCTTTCATATATGGTTCGAAGAGTTTGCTAGTTAGGGAGGTTCATCAGAGTTAGTTGTACTGATGATATGTAAAGGAAATTACTATTATTAATATTTCTTTTTGAAATATTATTAGTACATTATATGTACTGGTAGTAACGATTGCTCATATTATAATTGAAAACTCAGTTTTGGTAATTATCATATTTATAATTTGATAAATCGGGCTCATCACTAGGTATTTCCCCTAGGGATGGTGTTTGTTTCTGAACAACAGATTTGGAAGGATGACCGGAAAATAGTTTAGATTAATGTCAAAGAAACCAGTTTATAAGATAGGATTGGATTCAAACTGTGGAGTATTATATATATATATATATATGACTTCTTGAAATTATTATCTGTAAGTCACACCTCCAACGGTTCGTTCCCGGGCCTTATATATTAAGCCCCTTTTGTGGTTCCGTCACATCACCAGATTTAGTTTAAACTTATTGAAGCATTCTTGTATTCTCACTCACGGGTAACACCGGTTCTTCATCAATTGTAAAAGTACTCACATCTTTCGGTGCAATCGCTAATCAGAAGAGAATGTTTTTCGATAGTTTAGATCCGCATAAAAGATATTATTAATTATGGAAGAAATAAAATATTTTATTTGTTATGAACAGATATAATACTAATTACAATAAAATATAATATTAATTTTGGTAAGATATAATTTTGATTGGAATAGGAATTAATAGTGATTATAACCGAATATAATATTGGTTATGATAAGATTCAATGTCATCCGTAGTACCGTACGTACACGTATCCCTATACCTCGTCTCAGATAAGCACGTATGCACATGTCATATATACTTCACATCACCTTTATGCACGTATGTTGCAATTTTTACCTATCAATATGTTCCGCGACTTCTCCCCGAATTCCCTCTTACAAGCAAGTCTGTTATTATGTTCCGGACCATAATAACTCACTTGCCCTTCGAGTTCATCCCGGCATCCATCAGTATCTATCATTACTCATTATTAACTTTCCCAGTGATAATCGAGCCTACGGTTATATTATAGGTATCCTATGGGATAACCTAATTCTTTATAACCAATGGCTCTGATACCAACTTCTGTCACACCCCGTTAAGCGAATTGCGGAAGCGTAAAACGGAAATGCAACAGATACATCTGGTATCAAATACATTGTTCATAAAGAAACATTACTAACTAATTTAGAATTTATTACATCGTTCTAACATCTTTTACAAACTAGGTGATACAATTTAACCTGTTCTTCAATCACCTTACTTCTAACTCAAATGCCCACGACATCAATCACCAATCAGACACGTAACGCACAGAAAATTACTTCTCATATCTGATTACCTGAAAAGCATGTTAAAACAGGTCAACTACGAATAGTTGGTGAGTTTCATAAGTTTTAACGAAATCAGTCCTGCGCACCATACAGTCATAGTTTGTATGTACGCGCGTATGTAAAAATATGTATTTACGGTTGTATAAATGTGTACAACCATATCTTTGTGTATGCATATGCACACATGTAAGTTTATAATATAAATTTGAAATTTCGGTAAAATCGTGATTGTTTGTTCGTACTACCTGTTTCCAATTTCCGTGTTTAACCAACCACTGTGACCCCTTTCTCCCACAACGGTTCCACATAAACTCAACCACTGTGGCCCCCCTTCCGCCCACAACGGTTCCGCGTTAACATCAACCACTGTGGTCCCCCTTCCACCCACAATGATTCCATGTAAACTCAAACATTATATAGTGTACACGCAAATAATTAGTGTATTCTATACATAGTACTTCCTACGGCTAATCACATAGCATGTATATAGACACATATAGTATTTATCACGTATCACCAAATACTGTGGCTCCCCCCATCCGCCCACAATACGCATAATCATATTATTTTCTTAACATTCATGTCATAATCAAGTTAGTTCGTTTAATAAGTTGCAGCAGAACTTGGCTCATAGGCCATATTCAACTTTAGTTTATAAGTTGCAGCAGAACTTGGCTCATAGGCTATACTCTACTTTAGTTTAGTAAGTTGCAGCAGAACTTGGCTCATAGGCCATACTCAACTTTAGTTTATAAGTTGCAGCAGAACTTGGCTCATAGGCCATACTCAACTTTAGTTTATTACTATTGTGGCCCCCCTTCTGCCCACAACAGCCCCATAATCATCACAGACAACGTTATCCCCATGGCTATTACAGACCACGTTGTCTCCCAAATTAGTTATGTTTAACATTACATAACGTGTTTGTATAAACATGCTGTCACGTGTAATTTCATTATGTTTTGCAATTCGTATTATCTCCACTCAATATATCAATCAACGATAATAATCATCTTTCATCAGCACGTAGTCAATCATTATGTCTGTAGGGACTTTTCATATATAAATGTTCAGATATTTTATATCCTGATCCGTGTTTAGATAAATAACGTGTATAAACATGCTTTCCACCCCAAAATTTCGTAAAATAGTTTAAAGAGTGGGGTCATGAAACTCACCTTATCGTAGTTCATACAGAAATTATGTATCAATAGGTCAGGTGCCTCGCTTATAGCGTGATTCCTATAAACGGTATCGTACTGTTAATACTAGTACAGTGTTTAAACCAAATCGGGCTGTATAACTAATCTGGGTATAGCTGTTAGGCCCAGAACATGACCATAGTCTTAGATTATAACGTTGTATACTATGAAATGATTAAAATCAGACTTGGCTCAGTTTCACCATTTCCCGAGCCTAGCCAAGTTGATCGTTCATGCGTTTCGGGATTAGGTAAGATCACATAAACTTAAGTAAATATATTGATTGATAAAATGATTTGATTTATGGAAGAATTTTAAGGTTTCGGTATCTGGTTTGATCGCAGGGTTCGTTTCCGTTTTCACACGGGGTTTGATTATACAAAACGCGTACAATCCACCCGAATTGTCCGGAATTCTCGTAAAAAGTTCGTTTTTATCAATTTCATTCAAAAATACGATATTTGACCACTTTTGACATTTTGACATACCAGTCAGTCCGTTAAACACAAAACTGCCGGTTTCGTTAAAACAATTATAATTTAAATCTTCGATTAATCATAACTAAATATGTGCTTATATATAAATTATGTAAGTTTTTTTAAAAATACATTAAAATATGGAGAATTTTATAAAAATATTTTCAGAAATTTTATGATTAACTATTTATTTATAAAAATTCATTTAATAGGTTATAACCGTATAATAAATGGCCCGTTTATATCAAACGACCTCCGAAAAATCTGATAATTTTTACAAATGGCTTCAATGTTATTACATAGCCCCTGCAAAGTCTCCAGAACCTAAATCTTTTGAAAAAATGCCTTTTTGTGCGTTTTTCGGCTGTTAAAATTCGGTTAAATCATAATTTCACAAACCATACGTAGGAATTTCCAATGATCCCCAAAATTTACCAGTGATCTTATCATAACATATTAATCTCCAAAACCAAGTTTCATAATTTTTCAATATGTTTAACTATTTTTCCCAAATAAAAGCTCATAAACGGAAATAAATTCACCAAATATTCTCCGTTTATCAAAAAATTACCAAATTTGAACAGGGACTCATTTAAATGATCCCTAATGTCCCTAAAAATTTTCACAAGCTAACAACAAGCACGTCATAACCTAATACTAAACAGCCCTTAAACGAGTGTTACGGTTTTACCTTGTCCGTTTTCGTTGAGTTTTGCTAGCTTAAACGACTTTCCGGGTCTCGGGTTGCAAACTCAGTGTATCTAAATATCATATAACATCAAACCAAGCATAAATCATTCATGTGACAGCCTTGATAATTAGGGTTTCGGTTTTGGGTTCAAACCGAACTTTCAAACCGTAAAAACGTTGTATTCATGTTCTAATCTGCGTTTTTGACCAAAAAAGTATATGTTCCTGGGTTGTAAACATGTTTAACACCAAAGCTTGATTTTACTTGATTTTTATGATTTTTTAATGGTTAAACATGTTTATAACTAATCAAGGATTAATTTTTCATGGTTAAACTATGTTAATCATGGTTAAAAATCAATGTAAAAATCAATATTTACCTTAGGGTTTGAGCTGGAGGAAGAAGAAGAACAGCTGAAAATGAGTTTTCTGGAATTTTTTTGCCAAAATATCTTATGTATTATACTATATACTATGTACTAGAATAAAGTGGGGTATTTTGCCCCTTGCGGCCGCAAGTATAAGAGGCCCATTGGGCCTCTTTTTGGCCCAATGGTGCCTCGGTTTTCGTGCCACACGTAAACTTCGGTCCAAAATTTAATTCGGGTTTGGTTTTTCGCAAGAAAACTACTTCGAGTGCGAAAACCAGCGCGAAAACGAGTGTTTTTCAGCTTCTTTTTGTAAAGTAAGAAAAACGTACTGACTCGTTGTAAAATTCCAAAATATTTTCACGGATTGCTTAGAACATGTCATATAAGTGTTTTATAAATCTTTTTCGGCTTAACGGATGCTACAATGCTCGTTTTGATATTAACGATTGCGTTTAAGCTTATAGCGTATCGATAAAAGAAACCTTTTTCGTTTAAAGAGTTTTAAACGTACCGGGGCCTAAATATCAATATGTTAGCCTCTATAATATATATATAACTCGTATATGACCCCTCGGTATATATACGGGTCATAATTAGTATCGGTCGGTTACTCGTTTAAGCACTACGAATTAACCGATTTATCGTTTACTTGTTAGGTAATGAATATAGTATACCTCGTTTTGTCACGAATGTCACATATATCGCTTATAGATAGCACCCTGGGATATCCGGACCATAACCAGACCCGTTTGGTTATTCGTTTGTTCGTTACGCAATAAGCGGTTAAACGCTTATTCGAGTTTGTAAGTACTAAGGTGTACTCGGTTTTGCCACGGATGTCACAAGCGGGTTATAGCGGAAGTCTTTATGAAAACATAAGGATCGATAATATAAAATATTTACATTACAAAAGACGAGACAAAAGTCTCGTTTAATATTTACTTGTAATAGTTTATATAAACAATCATATTTTAATATTTACACAAAATTATCCGAGCCATCGGATTCTTGAGCTTCTTCGTCTTGCAAGCTCTAACCTTGGTTACCTGCAAAATGTTAATAAAATACGTCAGCAATGAATGCTGGTGAATATGCTGACGCTAAAATATTTTCTTTACTTAATTACCCCTCGAGACCACGTATGTCTCGGCCCATATTGGATTAGGAATAATCAAGTTAAAACAATCAACATAAACTTGAGTCTCTGCACTAAGTCACCTCAGCAAAACACCACAGCGTTTATGACATAACTTAGGTACCATAAATATACACATGGCTATTCCCCACTCGGACGTAACTTAGGTTCGGCCCATCGTGGCTGGAGGTCGTGACCAAGCGTGGTGCGATGTGCCCACCGCATTCCACATATGTAAGGATCCAGAAAAACATATACCATAGCCTGAGGGCTGGCTTATACTCTTATTTATAATGTTTTTAGAGACACATAGCCTCATGTAAAGTTTTACACATAACACGTTTGTTTGTTTGAAAACAAGTTTGTAAAAGTCGGGCGTATTCACCTTTTCAATGGGATCGGCTTCCAACACCGTCCGTTAGTCTTTCCTTCGCTATCTCGCACCTATAGTACGAGTATAACATTCATTAGTCGGATACACGATCCGGCTTTAAGACCTCTAGTCTTAATTATCTCGATGAACCTTTATTTCATAATTTCTTTTTACTTTAAAATCTTTAGTTGAAAAGTAATATTAATAAACCTTTAGTTTATTTATAAAAACCCGACGTTTTTCTTCATTAAGAAACGTATTTCTTTCTTTATTATTTAGGTATACTCATTACACTTAAATAATATATTTTATAACAAAGAATATTTTTATACATATATATATACTCATATATATATATATTTTATTTTTCTTTCTTTATTTTCTTTGTTATTCATTTCTTTGTTTATCGAGAATAATATCGACTCGGGTATTAAGCCGTTACAATATTTTATTATTATTTTGGTCGAGCATTATGCCTACCTTTGTTGGATTAGAAATACCCCAGACACTTGGGCAGCACTTCGACGCTACTCGCTTTTCAACTTTCAGTTGATCAACACTTCTTTCCACACTTGGCACGTTTCTCGAGGCACCAATACTTCTTGGCACATACTTCGAGGTAGCTATCGGGACGTCGGGCAGCACCTCCTCTTTACTCGGAACATCGTCGGAAAATGGCACGTTTATCGAGGTGTAGGGCACGGAAAACGAGGTAACGGGCACGGTTATCGAGGCGGATCGATGGTACGAACTTCGAGGTAGAGTGAGAAGCTAGAGAGATTGAATGTGTGAGATTTGGTGTGGGAACAACTGAACCCGTAGCTGCTTTTTTTAGGCTTGAAATCGGACCCCATCGCGGTACGCTATGGGTCACATGGCAAGCCCATCGCGTATCGCGATGTAGGCTTGCTGAGTCAGTGCCTAGACCTGCCACATGTCGACACATGGCAGGCACCGCTTAAACGTGGCGGTCGTGTTGCCACGTGGTGAAACGTGGCGGCAGACGCTGCCACCGTGTGCCACGTGGCACACGTGTCACGTGTGTCAGACATCCCCATCGCGGTACGCGATGGGTGTCTCCTATGACCCATCGCTTACCGCGATAGGTCAGGAAAACCATAAATTACATTTTGGTCCCTGGGGTTTATATTTTGGCATAATTGGTCCCTTGACTTTGAAAATTGACATTTTTGGCCCGAAATTTACGTGATGTTACATCCTCCCCACCTTGAAATAAATCTCGTCCTCGAGATTGCTTACGAGAACAGGTGGGGATATTTTTTTCTCATTTTGGACTCGAGTTCCCAAGTATATTCGGGTCCTCGTCGGGAATCCCATCTTACTTTCACGATTTTCAATGTTCGTCTTTTAAGTTTCTTAGTTTTCGAATCTATGATTTTTATTTGTCTTTCAATGAATTTTAAGTTTTCGTTAATTTCTACATCTTTTAATGGCATTGGAAGAGATTCGTTGGCTAGACACTTACGCAGATTCAAAATATGGAATACATCGTGTATCCCTTGCATTTCCTTGGGTAGTCGCAAACGGTATGCGACGGTACCAATTCGTTAGAGTACCTCGAAGGGTCCAACGAATCGAGGACTTAACTTGCCTTTTCTTGCCGAAGCGGACTACGCCCTTCCATGGCGAGACTTTCAAAAAAACTTTATCACCAACACTAAATTCTAACAGCTTACTACGGACATCGGCGTAACTCTTTTGGCGATCACGTGCCGTCTTAAGTCGTTTGCGGATTTGTAGAACTTTGTCGGTGGTTTCTTTGACTATATCGGGTCTAGACAATTGATTATCTCCGGTTTCAGACCAGCACACTGGCGTTCTACATTTTCGACCATATAACGCCTCGAATGGTGCGGCTTGAATGCTCGAGTGATAGCTATTGTTATATGACAATTCAATTAGGGGTAAGTGGTCATCCCAACTTCCACCTAAGTCTATCACACAAGCGCGGAGCATATCTTCCAACGTTTGAATTGTCCTTTCGCTTTGCCCATCGGTTTGCGGATGATAGGCAGTGCTAAGGTTTAACTTTGTACCGAGTGCTTGTTGGAAGCTTTTCCAAAAATGAGACGTGAAATGACTGTCTCGATCGGAGATTATAGATAGCGGTACTCCATGTAAAGCAACGATGTTGTTCACATTGATACGTGCTAATCTATCCATTGAGTACGACTCATTGATAGGAATGAAGTGTGCGGATTTTGTTAAACGATCCACAATCACCCATATAGCATTATGTTGTTGAGTCGTCTTCGGGAGTTTAGTAATGAAATCCATAGTTATTAACTCCCACTTCCATACGGGAAGTTCGGGTTGCTGAAGCAATCCCGAAGGCTTTTGGTGTTCAGCCTTGACTTTCAAACAAGTTAGACATTTCGCAACGTGCGAAGCGATGTCCTTTTTCATCCCATTCCACCAGTAGTTAGACTTTAGATTTTGATACATTTTGTCACTACCGGGGTGCATCATATACTTGGATTTATGAGCTTCGTTTAGAATCTTCTAACGTAAGTCCCCAATGATTGGTACCCAAATTCAGTTTCCCATTCTAAGGATACCATCGTCACCTTTGACAAGCGAGTCAATGGTGCCGTTACGTTTTTCATCGGAGATCTTGTTTTCATGGATAGCTTGAGCTTGAGCAGATTTGATTTGGTCGATTAAATCAATTTGAATTTCTAGCCTTAACGCTCGAACTCTTTTTGGCTTTTCGTGCTCTTTACGACTTAAGGCATCAGCCACAACGTTGGCTTTACCTTCGTGATAAACGATTTCACAATCGTAGTCATTAAGAGTTTCCATCTAGCGTCGTTGGCGCATATTAAGCTCTTTTTGCTCAAAGATGTGTTTCAAGCTTTGATGATCGGTGTACACGACAAATCTTACTCCATAGAGATAGTGTCTCCATATCTTAAGTGCAAAGATTATGGCGCCTAACTCTAGATCGTGAGTTGTATAATTCTTTTCGTGCACCTTGATTTGACGAGAGGAATAAGCGATTACTTTCTTTCGTTGCATTAACACACATCCCAAACCGGAATGAGATGAGTCACTAAAGACAACAAAGTCTTTGGTACCTTCTGGCAAAGCTAGTATAGGAGCTTGGGTTAGCTTTTTTTTAAGTATATCAAATGCATCTTGTTGCTTTGTTCCCCATTCGTACTTGATGTTCTTACGAGTTAATGAAGTTAAGGGAACAACGATTCGGGAAAAGTTTTCGATGAATCTACGGTAATAGCCGGCTAATCCCAAGAAACTTCGGAACTCGGTTGGCGACTTTGGGACCTCCCACTTAGAGATAGCTTCAATCTTAGCGGAGTCTACATGTATACCGTTGACATTAATGATGTGACCAAGAAATTGCACCTCGTGTAACCAGAATTCGCATTTCGAAAACTTGGCGTACAACTTCTCGGTTCTAAGAATTTCAAGTAAGGTTCGAAGGTGATGTTCATGATCGTATTTAGACTTAGAATTAATAAGTATGTCATCGATGAAAACGATAACAAATTTATCCAAGTAAGGCTTACAAATTCGGTTCATCATGTCCATTAACGCGGCTGGCGCATTAGTGAGTCCAAACGGCATGACCGTGAACTCATAATGGCCATACCTTGTTCGGAAAGCCGTTTTTGGAATATCTTCGTTTGAACTTTAAGTTGGTGATAGCCGGAACGAAGATCAATTTTTGAAAAATAGATAGCACCTTGAAGTTGATCAAATAAGACGTCGATTCGAGGAAGTGGATATCGATTCTTGATTGTAACTTTGTTGAGAGCTCGGTAATCGATGCACATTCGCATGGATCCATCTTTCTTCTTGACGAATAGTATCGGTGCTCCTCATGGTGATGAATTAGGTCTTATAAAACCTTTCTCGAGAAGCTGGTCCAATTGTTTCTTCAGTTCCTTCATCTCGGTTGGCGCAAGGCGATACGGAGCTTTGGCGATCGGAACAGTACCAGGAATGAGATCGATTCTAAACTCCTCTTCACGATTGGGAGGAATGCCGGGGAGTTCGTTAGGAAATACATCGGCATAATCGGAAACAACAAGAACGTCTTTGAGTTCTTTGGGTTTGGATTCCTCGGTGGCGTAGGCCATGAATGCTAAGCATCCCTGATTTAAACATTTGAGCCCTTAACATAGAAATTAGGGTAACTCGGCCAGCGTCTTTATCCCCTTCAATTCGAATAGTTCGTTTATCAGGGGCTCTAAGTTCAACGGTCTTTTTATTGCAAAGGATACGTGCATGGTTATCAGATAACCAATCCATACCCAATACAATATCATAACTAGTAAGAGTCATAGGTAACAACAGAATAGGCAAAACATAACCGGCTAATAAGATTTTTCCGTTTTCTAAAGCTTCGGTAATTTTAACAGTTTCGCCATTAGCGGTCTAGACGCTTAGAGTTTTATTGAGTTTGATTAAAGGTTCGTTTAATAGACTACAAAACTTATAATCAATAAAACTTAAGTTGGCACCCGAATCAAACAAGACTCTAGCATAAGCGTTATTAACAAGGAACGTACCGGTGATAGTTTCCGGTGTGTCGGCCGCTTTCTTCGTATCGAGAACGAAGACCCTTGCATTGCCTTTCTTGGGCTCATTCTTCTGACCGCTACCACCCACACCACCAGTCGCACGTTTGTGCTTGGGACACTCAAAACTAAGATGCCCCATCTCCTTGCAATTGTAGCAGGTCATCTTCTTCTTCCAACAATCAGCCGTGGCATGGCCGGTTCGGTTATATGATTCACAGACTCGAGAAGCGAAGTTGCATCTACGTCTATGATATTTCTTACAAATTTCGCATTGAGGGACGCCAAGATTGGAATTAGACCTTCGTTGGTCAACTCCTTAACCCTTGAAGCGGGTATCTCCACCTTTCTTCGAGTCATGTGCTGGTACAACCTTCCTATCTTCTTCTTTGTTGCGGATCATTCCGCCCATCAAGTATCCAGCCAACTCCATCGCAGAGTCAGCGGTTTGTGGCAAGTGCGATCTCACCATGTCACGAACCTCTCGTGGCAGTCCCCAAATGTAACGTGTCACTTTGCTGGACTCAGGGGTAACCAGCTTGGGAACTAATCGACATTATTCGTGAAATTTCATATTGTACTCACGAAGGTTTGTTCCAACAACCTTGTGAGCCAAGAACTTGGTTTGGATCTGGTCCGTCTCGTGTATCGGACAGAACTTTGACAATAACAACTCTTTAAACTCGTTCCAAGTCAAACTATACATAACTTCCCTTCCCTTACTCATCATCAGCGTGTTCCACCATTCTAGTGCATCGCCTTTGAACATTAGGGCAGAGTATTGAATCTTCTCCTCCTCCGTATACTTGCTTGTGATAATAATCGTCTCCATCTCTTCAATCCACCTTACGGTATTTATGGCTCCCTTGTCACCGTGAAATTCTTTCGGTCCGTAATACTTAAAGTATTTAAATGAACATCCTCCTATCTTGATTTTCTTAAATTCTTTACGAACCCCTATCTCAGCATTTGATTCATGCACACTCTCTTTCTCACGTGAAGGTCGAGTACGGGGTTTAGAAACAGATTTACGGAAGGGATTTTCAGATTATGAGTGTTTTGTTTGAGAATGTCTTGTTTGAGATCTAAACGTTGATTCTTCTCTAACCGCTAACCATTTTTTGGATTTGTTTCAGATATTTGTCGGGAATTGGTTCCTCTTTCTCGGGACCTTTTCCTTTTCACTTCGTGTCTCTCGGCTTCCTTTCGGGAAACCTCTCGATTATCACTTTGTCGAGACATATTTTATCTTTTATTATTTTTCTTTATCTGAAATTTAACACATTTCTTTTCTTAATATACAATTTATTTATTTCACATTTATATACATATCATAAACGATATGTATATTAGTTTACAACAAACTCCTATCCTTATTACATCGTATAATACACATAACACACAGCTATTTTACACATATAAACTTCATTTTTTTTAACACACCATCTTCATTAGTTTTTCATAAATTTCTTCACCACTTTGGTGAGCTTGTTGCATTTGCGAAGAAGCTTGTCTCCCATCTTCTTCTTTTTCTTCTCATCCATAGCAATCTTTTTCCTAAGGTCATCAGTTTCGTGCAAGGCTCGGTCCAAATGCTCCTCCTGGGACTGAGGCATGTCAGTCGGGTACCTATATCTTGGAGGTGGGTCGCGGTTACCCATCATCACCATATCGTAGTGGTTCTTGGGATCAGGGTATGGAGTTTCCGTCTCATCAGATTGGTAATTGAAGAAAGCATTGGCAGCCTCATTTTGTTCGTGAATTTCTTTTGCTTGCTCTACAAGGGATGGAATCTTACCTTGGTATGGTGGGAAGCTTGATGACGCCTTACCCTTGAGTTCCTGGAGAAATTTCATGTATGGATCCACAGAACCATAGCTTGAGGTGGAGTGTTGCTCTTCTTTCGGTGTGGTTACTTCATTTGGATTGTCCGGATATTCTTCCTCGGGGTCGGTTTCCTCTTCTGGTTCCTCTTCCGATTCTTCTTCTGGTTCCTCTTCTGGTTCCTCCCCGGTCATTGTCGGCATATGTATCTTCTCATATGGCATCGTTACTCTTATCTTGGGTTTGTGAGAGGGTCCTTCCTTGTTGACACGGGAATTAGCAGTATCCATAGTTGAAGTGCCAGTATGCCACCTTCGTTGATCAGAGTGGCATTGCATCCAGTCGGATGAAGAAGATTTCGGTTCCTCCTTGATTGGTAAGTTAGAGAGGAAAGTGTATGAAGGATGAGGATTTGGTGGTAATTGTGTTGAACTTCCAGATGGATGATAGGTGAGAATTTCAGAAGGATGGTATGTCGGTATTTAGGATGGTCGGTACATCGGAAGGCTTGATGGATGATAGCTTGAATGCCTTGGGGGTTGGTATACTTCATGTGGAGTGTTGTCTAGGTGATAGATTGGACTTGGATTGGGGTTTTGGTTATGCTCTTCGTTGAAGAATGATTCAAAGTAATCTTTTCTCATGATGCCTCTTGGAAACTTGTAGTATTTCCTTGCTCTTCTTACTTCATTATCATAATACTTCATTAAATTCTCGTAAGACATCTTGATGGGTAGTTTAGATTATGGAGAGGGAAAGAAAAGGTTACCAACCAATCTTATCCCTATTAAAATAAACAAATAAATATTCTATGCTTGGATCGAAGCTTTGGGTATTGTTTTATGATACCCAATTTGCTAAGATCGATGGCTCTGATACCAACTTGTCACACCCCCATTCTAGGCCTAGGAGTGTGAACCATAGTTGTTACCATGTTTGTATATAAATCAGAGTAGCGGGTTATAGCGGAAGTCTTTATAAAAACATAAGGATCGATAATATAAAATATTTACATTACAAAAGACGAGAAAAAAGTCTCGTTTAATATTTACTTTATATAGTTTATATAAACCATCATATTTTAATATTTACACAAAATTATCCGAGCCATCGGATTCTTGAGCTTCTTCGTCTTGCAAGCTCTAACCTTGGTTACCTGCAAAATGTTAATAAAATACGTCAGCAACGAATGCTGGTGAATATGCTGACGCTAAAATTTTTTCTTTACTTAATTACCCCTCGAGACCACGTAAGTCTCGGCCCATCTTGGATTAGGAATAATCAAGATAAAACAATCATCATAAATTTGAGTCTCTGCACTAAGTCACCTCAGCGAAACACCGCAGCGTTTATGACATAACTTAGGTACCATAAATATACACATGGCCATTCCCCACTCGGACGTAACTTAGGTCCGGCCCATCGTGGCTGAAGGTCGTGACCAAGCGTGGTGCGATGTGCCCACCACATTCCACATATGTAAGGATCCAGAAAAACGTATACCATAGCCTGAGGGCTGGCTTATACTCTTATTTATAATGTTTTTAGAGACACATAGCCTCATGTAAAGTTTTACACATAACATGTTAGTTTGTTTGAAAACAAGTTTGTAAAAGTGGGGCGTATTCACCTTTCAATGGGATCGGCTTCAAACACCGTCCGTTAGTCTTTCCTTCACTATCTCGCACCTATAGTACGAGTATAACATTCATTAGTCGGATACACGATCTGGCTTTAAGACCTCAAGTCTTAATTATCTCGATGAACCTTTAGTTCATAATTTCTTTTTACTTTAAAACCTTTAGTTGAAAAGTAATATTAATAAACCTTTAGTTTATTTATAAAAACCCGACGTTTCTTCTTCATTAAGAAACGTAGTTCTTTCTTTATTATTTAAGTATACTCATTACACTTAAATAATATATTTTATAACAAAGAATATTTTTATACATATATATATACTCATATATATATATATATATTTTATTTTTCTTTCTTTATTTTCTTTGTTATTCATTTCTTTGTTTATCGAGAATAATATCGTCTCAGGTATTAAGCCGTTATAATATTTTATTATTATTTTGGTCGAGCATGATGCCTACCTTTGTTGGCTTAGAAATACCCCCATACACTTGGGCAGCACTCCGACGCTACTCGCTTTTCAACTTTCAATTGATCAACACTTCCTTCCACACTTGGCACGTTTCTCGAGGCACCAATACTTCTTGGCACGTACTTCGAGGTAGCTATCGGGACGTCGGGCAGCACCTCCTCTTTACTCGGAACGTCGTCGGAAAGTGGCACGTTTATCGAGGTGTAGGGCACGGAAAATGAGGTAACGGGGCACGGTTATCGAGGTGGATTGATGGTACGAACTTCGAGGTAGAGTGAGAAGCTAGAGAGAGAGTGAATGTGTGAGATTTGGTGTGGGAACAACTGAACCCGTAGCTGCCTTTTATAGGCTTGAAATCGGACCCCATCGCGGTACGTGATGGGGCACTTGGCAAGCCCATCGCGTACCGCGATGTAGGCTTGCTGAGTCAGTGCCTAGACCTGCCACATGTCGACACGTGGCAGGCATCGCTTACACGTGGCGACATGTGGCGGTCATGCTGTCATGTGGTGACACGTGGCGGCAGACGCTGCTACCGTGTGCCACGTGGCACACGTGTCACGTGTGTCAGACATCCCCATCGCTGTACGCGATGGGTGTCTCCTCTGACCCATCGCGTACCGCGATAGGTCAGGAAAACCAGAAATTACATTTTGGTCTCGGGGGTTTAGATTTTGGCAGAATTGGTCCCTTGACTTTGAAAATTGACATTTTTGGCCCGAAATTTACGTGATGTTACATCAATGAGTTTTATGTTTCTTATCTCTGCAACACCATTTTGTTCAGCAGTTCTAGGGGCACTGAATTGTTATAGAATTCCTTTTGCAACGCAAAACTCATCAATACCCCATTTTTGAACTCAGTTCCATTGCAACTTCTCATAACCTTCACCCTTACATCCAATTGGTTCTCAATCATTGAAACACAATTCTTGATAAGTTCAGTAGCCTCATCTTTGGTACTTAGAAAATAAACCCATGTGTATCTTGAGAAATCATCAATGATCACCAAGCAATACATTTTCTTTCATATACTAGGAACACTCACATGACCAAAGAGATCCATATGAAGCATTTCCAGTACATTTTCAATTGAGTTCACAAGTTTTGCCTTGTGTGATGACTTGTGCTGCTTACCCTTTTGACATGAAATGCATTTGTCATCAAGTTTGAACTCCCTTGTAGGTAAACCAGGTACATGCTCACCATTAACAAGTTTGTTCATGTTCTTTAAGTTAACATGACAAAGCTTTCGGTGCCACAATTTGGTTTCATTTTCAGTGGCTTTTGACACAAAACAAGTTCCACCCCTAGAAACTGCATCCTTCATCTTCAATTTATATAAGTTTTCATTTCTAGGAGCCATCATCATAATCATATCTGGAGGAATTACAAATTCAGGTTTGACGATGAAACAGTGAGAATCATCAAATCCAACCTTATAACCTTTATCACACATTTGTGAGATGCTTAAAAGGTTATATTATAATCCTTCCACATAGAACACATTGTCAAATGACACTTTTCCATTGGTTAGAATACCTTTCCCCACAATCTTGCCTCCATTTTAATCACTCCCAAATGCATTAGGTCGTTCAAATTTTTCTTCATAGTTCACTAGAGACCTCTTGTCACATGTCATGTGCCGGGAACATCCACTGTCCATATACAATACATCATTGATTCGTGTGGATTGTTCCTGCACAAATCAAACATAATTGATTAGTTAGGTGATGAAATACAATCATCATCAGCATGAAAATCATCAGTAACAATGACAGTTATTGCAATTGGTTTGGGATCTTCATAAACAACTTCACATAATTATGAAATACAATCATCATCAGCATGAAAATCATCAGTAACAATGACAGTTGTTGCAATTGGTTTGGGATCTTCATAAACAACTTCACATAATTCATCTAAATCATCTAAATTATAACCAGATTCATATGTGGATTTCACATATAGAATAATGCTTTTGCATTCTTAAATGACATATTCTTTGTTCACACTTTTTACTAATGTTTCACATGTCACTTTTGTTTCACTTCTTGGTTTCCAAAGGAATCCTTGGGGTTCAAACCCATGTTTCAACAAAAATTTCTCATCACCATTTAGCTTTCTTGGCTTCTTCTTTGAGAACACAGCCTTTTTATCCTTCTTCTCTACCCTTGGTGACCTATCACACTCATCAGACTTCACAGACTTGGAGTCTTTGTTAGGGACAATTCTGATGGGTTGTGTGTTCATTTGAGTTTTTTTTTTTCACTTGTTGAACCACATTCTTCTTCACTTTCTAGTCATCAGTCTCAATCTTCTTTTCACCTTTTGTTTCTACCCTTCTTACAGCCTTATCAATTGGCTTCTTTCGTTTGCCCAAATATTCATCATACTTTTCCTTGTAATGACCAAAATCTTATCCAAACATTGTTTCACTTGGAACATGATCTGGTGTGAAGGTAAACCTTTCATGACAATAATCAGTTTGATGACCATACTCATCACAATGTCTGCACCAAACTTCACCCTTGAAGTTCTCACTTGAATTTCCTTTCTCTTTCACTTGGTCTTGGAGGCTCAATACCAATGTTTTCTGAGTTTTGAGACCCTCAAAGTCAATTGAGAATGGTACAAATTCTTCAATTTTGATATCATGCCTCTCAACTAAACTTTTCACAAAGATTATTCTTTCCAAAGTTATTGGTTCATCATTTACATTTCCTCTAAACCTTGATTGTCGTATCTCATATTCTTCCACACTTTCAACTTCACCAACATCAAACAGCTGTTGACTTGATAAAATAGGGTATACAGAAATAAACTGATTATTGGTCATTTGTTCAAATGGCACATATTTCCTTCTCATTTGTTCATGATGTCTTCTCATATTTGGTGTGAGCTTTCGTAACATAGGAAGTTTGTCAATTGAGCTTGGCTTCTCCTTTCTTTTATCCTTGGAACCATCATCACTTGAACACTTATCACTGGAGTCGCTTAAATCATCCTCATTCAAACAATCTTCATCAAATTCATCCTCAGATACTTAACTACCAACATTCTTCTCTTCTTTCATTTCTTCCTTCACTACAAACTCTCTCTTTTCATCAACTTCCACCAACTTATAATTTTCAACGAATTCTTCCTTCTCTTTGAACACATCTCTAAACTGGTAAAGATATGCATTTCTCTTTTCTTTGTCAACCTTCAATGAGTAGTTGTCATTGAAAGGTGGAGGAACAACCTTTTATTTATCTTATTAGTTTATCTTGTTAAGCTTCCTACAGATGTTTCCAGTTGAAACTAGATTTTTTAGAAAGTCATTTTCAACTCTATGTGTGGTATTCTTCACTTTCTCCTCCAGAAACATCTTCTTCAACCCATCTATCTCAGTGACATACCTGGACTGTACCATGTAACTGTCGATACATTCTTGTTCTAGACTTTTTATTCTTTCTTTATAGGTCATGTCACTAGCCTCATACACATTAATCATACTTCGCTTCTTAAAGCATTCACTTTGAAGCTTACCAACTGTCATTTTTAGTGATTCAATCATTTCAAGTAATTCAAGTTTTGAGTTTGAATGTACTTTAGATGTAGATGATTCAGCCTCATTTTCAATTTTGGCCATGAATGCCACATTTGCCTTTTCAATATCACTGGCATGGTTACTTCAATAAAACTCTCCCTCCTGTTGTTGAGCAGCCAATGCAACATTTCCCTGGTTTCTTGGTTGATTGACATTGTTTCTGTTGGTGTTTGCACGAGCTTGTGGAGGGTTATTTCTTTGAAAGTTCTGATTCTGAGGAACAACTTGCTGATGGTTCTGTGCTTATTGGTTGTTGAAGTAGTTGTTGAAATTGTTGGTAAAGTTTCTTTGTTGGCCTTGATTCTTGTTCGGGTACTGATACTGGTTTCTTTGTCAAGCAAAATGATTTTTTTGAAAGTTTATTGGTTGATTGCACTCCCTTGCAAAATTTCCTGGCTGCTGACAATTGTAGCAAATTGCATTTGATTTATCAAATCCAATCCTGTCATTAGGACCAGACACAAAGGACCTTTCGGTTTTGTTAGTCAATCTCTTGCTCCTCAAGGCTAGTATAGCAGCCTGCCATTTTAGATGCATGTCTTCTAGATGATATGCATCAATTTGTTCAAGGCCCTCTTGCACAACACTGGTATGGATCAAATTCTTGGCAACAAAGGCATTATATGAATCAGTAAACATTGAGAATTAGGCTTGGTACTCATTTCCTAATTAGCATTGTCACCACTATAAGGAGCATGCCCACTGGCCATAGAATATGTGTCATTGTCATCAATCATCCGGGAATTAAATCTTGATTCTCCACCCTGATTACTTGAACTTCTAGCAATAAAACTCCTTGGTGTATCACCGCCATGCTCACTTGGCTATTCTATTATTGCAATTTGTTGTTGATTCTTTGTGGACAAGTTTCCCATGGGTGCAATGAGTGCATTGGACACTTGAAAACAAGGTCTGTCTTCCTTGATCATTTCATTGTCAATCATTTTAATCCCTACTGCTTGCTGGAAGCAAATCACATCATCAAGCTTAAGTTATAAAAAGTTTTGGTTTTCGCCCCATGAATTTGCTGGCATTATACCATTCTTGATGAAAGCATATTTGTATTCAGATAAGAATCTGTGACTGCATAATTAGTTGTCTTGATTTCATTGACAATTGTCAGGAATCTTTCCAATACAGACTTCAGTCTTTCACCATCTTTATACTTGAATCGGTCAAGTTGTTGCTTTAGCCTTTCTTTCTTGATATTCTTCAATTCTGTATTTCCTTCAAACATCTCCAACAAAGCATCATACATAGCTTTAGCTGTTGTATGGTGAGCAATTTTGGTCAGAATTTCCCATGATAAGCCCAACTTTAGCATGGCTAAGGCTCTGTCATCCTTTTTCTTCATTCTGGCCTCAATAGTCTGATTGTTATTGGTTCCATCTGGCACATAGGGTTCGTTCTTGATAGAATGCCACATATCAACATCGTTGTAGCAAACTGCGGCTTCAAACAAAACTTTCCATTTGATATAGTTTTCATGTCCGTAAAATCTAGGTATCTTATTAGTAGACACCTCTTGCTCATCCTGAGAACCAAACATATTTTGGTATTTTTGAGATATTTTGAAAAACGGAGAAAATTAGATAAACTTAAACAAAATATTAAACACTCTTTTGAAAAATAATCAGATCTATGGATAGAATCCTCAGATCTGATATACCTGGACGGATTAGAGCAATATCTCTAATAAAAATTAAAACTTTAATGTAAATAAGAGAAAGAAGACACTTTTAAACCTAACAAATATTGCAGATCTGGTAAAAATAAAGAACAGCTGACGTCACAAAACAATGAAATAGTTGTCAACTGACGTCACTCTTCATCTTTAAAATTAGCAATCTTCAGCAACAGTTCTTCACCCAAGTAGCAGGAACAAGATCTGATACCACTTGTCGGTCCCATATATATCTCTCAATCACTCACTATCTCAATGTCGTAACCATACATTAAGTGTCGACAAGAAGGTTAACGACTTGCTATTTTAGGTAAGAACAATAGAGTATTAATGGCAGAAACACTAACACCCTAAATGTTGATCAATGGACACAAAGGTAACAAACACACACTGAATCAAAAGATTTCCATTAGTATTAAGTCACATACAACGAAAATCAATTAGGGTTTCAGAATGGAATGTTTAGTGTTTATGGCAGATTTTCGTGCAGGATAGGTGTCGTGTGTTATAGGCGTGCCCTAAATTATTCCTTTTATAGGCCTGTCCTGACACCTATCATACCACCTAGAAACCCAAATGATAGAGACATTACATATTCAAACGAAATATAAAAGATTATAAGTATAGACAGGTCTCCGAGAAAGCTTTCCAGCTTTTGTCTTCTTCGAGCAGACCTTGTAACCATAAAGTGTGCTGGTAGACAGTTCTCTGGGCAAACTTTTCCTAGGATATTTTCCTTAGAAAATATCCATCTAGCAGACTTCAATCCTCTTGACTATATCAAACTTTGCTCAAACAAACTTGTTCTTCAAAGATCCCTTCAACTATTTGTTAACTTTAACTTATTGAACAAACCCAAGTGTGTTGGTAACACTGTAGCTTGTGCTGGTAACACAGTAGATTACTTTTAGTTGAACCTTGCTTGGCAGAAGTACTTAGATAAATTCTTGATCAACTTCCTTCAAGCTTGCTGGGACCACTGTTTATTGTATAAACCTTGCTAGATCTTCCAAAATACTTGGTTTCTTTAGCTTGGTTTAGTCAAGAGTTTTCTCGGAAACAAACCTTGCTTGACCAGAAGAACAACCTTATTAGACAAAGTGAAGTATGCTTGAACTTACACTTAAGAAGACTTCAAGAAGATAACCTTTTTCGGAAGGCAAAATACCTTGCTAGATTATGAAAAAGCTTGTTGGGAGGCCTAAGTGTGCTCGGTTTCCTTACGTAGCCATTTTTAGAGAGTTTGAGAAGATTCCAATCTCCCTTATGTCTTTTCTTGTATTTTCTTCGACCCAAAATTATCATAATATCACTCATCCTTGTCAGCCTCTTTGTTCTTTCAAATTGAGAGAGCTCCAGCTTCCTTTTCTTGTTCAGTAAAGGAAATCCCTTTCTAGATAGTTCTTTTAAGAACCTAGAGAGTTCATTCCTTTGTTGTCCAACAAACGTTTGTCTTTCTTGATAATCTTACAAGTTGAGTGTGGCCGTTTCTTCTAGTTTTTCTTTATTAAAATCTTGAAAATCATCTTTAAAAACAGTATTTCTCAATTCCCCACTTGTCATGATTACCTTCAAGGCCTTTGTCCTAGAATCAAAGTAAGGATTCTTTGGCAGGTCCACCTTTGAAGGTGGCCTTTGTTGTCTCTGAAGGCTTGACCTTGTTGTTGGTATAGGGAAACTTACAGTGGAGACTCTTGGAGTGTATTGTCTTTTAGATTGTGGTCTTCTCATATGCCCTTTTTGTTGATACATTTTACAATATCATACTTTTTCATCATGATCATCTTCAGATAATCTTCTCTTTCTTTAGATAAGGTTATGATCATTCCATGGTTTCTCTGTCAAGTTTTTCAGTTAGGGGAGATCTTTGCCTTTGAACTGGCTCCCCTCTTGTTCCACATTGGAAGGATGGTAATCTTCTTTGTTCTTCTTCCAATTTTGCCCAATGCTCCTTTTTAGTATTGAATAGCTCATTGAGTTGAGCTTTGCAAAGGTTATCAAAAACATTTTTAGACATAAACAACACATAAGTAAATGAATATTTTATCAAGTATGCTTAACACATTTACTTGATAGAGCTAAACATTAAGTAAATAGTTAAGGTTACTTGAGAAAAATATTCATTTTGAGCAATCTAAATCCAAAGTCATAAAGTATGCTTGATAAACACAGATTTCAACAAAAACAACCAAGTTTACTCGAAACACGTACTTAAAGCATATTCAAGCATTTATATCACATATTCATCAAGTGTGCTTGAATGAGATGACCTTCTAAACAACCCAGTTTACTCGAAAGTGCATAATCGTCAAAGTGTACTCGAAAAAACATAAAATAATCATATTCAAAAGAGATAAATATCAAGTATGCTCGAATGGATTAAAACTTAAAATAGTAACATTTAAGTGTACTTGAAAGTTTGATAACATCAAAGCTTACTTGAAATTACATATGCAGATATATTCAAGGTGAAATGCAACACTTTTTGACTTAAACCTTTCATCAAACAGTTTTCTCATAAAAAGTTCAAAGTTTAAGAGAAAATGAGGCATAATGAGATCAAATTTCAGTTTAATCCTTTCAAATCCTTTTCTTTTATGAAAAGATCTCAACATGGGATCATATTGATTAAGTCACCTTTTAATACTTCATTCTCGGCATTATTATGACATAATAGGCAGGTTAATAGCAAGTATTAACTTAGCATTAATTTCATTACTTTTTTGTAATATTTTTTAAGGCAATTAGTTTCATCCTATAAAAATAGATAACCGTTATTGCACTATGATGTTCCTTTTCTTTTCTCAAGGCTTATTTGGCTTTCTCCAGATCACCCCAATTTGACTTCAACCCCCTGATATTTGGTTAAAATATTTTTATGAAAGAACATATTTAAACTTTCTTAACAAATTTTTCTTTTCAAAACTTTCAAACATTTGAGGTTGAACGTTGGACTTATATGCCACGCAGTTCGGACTTACTGGCCTTTCATTCAAGGTTTTTTAAGGACTTATAATGATGCCCCACATCTGTAGTTCAAGTTTAAACCCTCGTGTTTGTTTTCTATAAAAAAGTTTTGAACATTTATCAACTTTTGGTTGATGTATAATCAATTGGCACAAATTTGTTCTTTGTCATATTCATAAGATGTTTCATTTTGAGTGACCAAATACCATCAGGCTTGTGTATGACTAGGTAATCACTTTTCTTCCTATCATTCAGAGAGATTTATGTTGAAACATGCATATTTCAACAATGTATCTCCACATTAAGTTTAGCATATTCATTATGTTTATATAACCTCAGTTTTTACACAATCATGGAAAGCAACCATACGTATCAATGGCTGCACTAATACTCTTTTTAGCATATTAAATCCATATGCTCGGTATAAATAATCAATCTTCTATAATTTCCCAAAAACCCTTATAAGCTTCTATAAAGCTTGAACTGCATAATCTTATCATTTCTCTACACCATTAAGTTTCTCAGCTTGCCAAAAAAAATGATTTACTTTGAAAACAATTTCATTGTAAAATATTCATTTGAGCATTCATTTGAGTTTCAAAGCATAGTTTTTGACACAAGCATTTTATAACATATTCAAGAATGATAAAAAATGAATGTCATGTATAAACACAATTAGACCAACATAATGTTCAAATCAAGATTAATTATGCAAAGTCTATCATGTCCTAAGCACATCATCATTTCAAATCATCTAACCAAAACACAAGATATCAGATAAGCATGCAGATTTATCAATTCAAAGTAGATATTGACTCACTTATCTAAACATCAAGATCAAACACTGAAATCATGCCTAAGCCTCAAAGATACCTAAGTGAAACATACTCAGTTAAAGCACATATCAGTCAACCTAAGTCATATAATCAAACATAGAAACACAACTTACTCAATCAAGACATCTTAAATGATAATCAATTAGCACATTAAGCACATATCATTAATCAGACTTCATTAGAATTGATCATGCCTAAAGCTTTTAGTAGAACTGAAATCTTGTTTTATCTAGTGGCTTCGTGAATATATCTGCCAAGTTGTCACTAGTGTGTGTCTTTTCATTTTTATTAGACCTTTCTCATTGCAATCTCCGATAAAATGGTGTTAGATTTTAATGTGTTTAGTCTTTGAGTGTTGGACAGGATTCTTAACTATGAATAGAGCATCAGTATTATCAATAAAAATAGGAGTGTTCAACTAATTCAAACCATAGTCCAGCAGTTGATTCTGATTTCAGAGGACCTGAGCACAGCAAGCAGATGCAAGAATAAATTCAGCTTCAACAGTAGAAATTGAGACTGTTGTTTGCATCTTGCATTTCCATGACACTAGTTTGTCTCCCAAAAATTGGCAGCCACCTGATGTAGACATTCTACACATGTTGTAGCCATCATAATCACTGTCTGTAGAAGCAATTAGATCAAAAGCAAGGTTATTAGGATACGAAATGCCCAAATCAGGTTTTCCTTTAAGATAACTAGAGATTCACTTGACAGCCGTCAAGTGAGAAAATTTTTGACTTGATTCCAACTTTTCATCAGCAATAATCTTTTAACAAGTGTCCATTGGAGTAGAAGCAGTCTTCAAGTCTTGACACTTGAACTTGTTCAATATGTCTTACACATATTTTGATTGACAAATGAATATACCATCTTTCTTATGTTGATCTTGCAAACCAACGAAATTCATTTCTCCCACTGAGTTGCAATATTTAGACTTCATAACTTCCTCAAACTCCAAACACATGTGTTCATTTGTAAACCCAAAGATGATATCATCAACGTACACTTGAACCAAAAGAAAATCTCTTCCTCTTTTCTTGTAAAAGAGGGTCTTATCAATGGCTCCCCTTTGAAAACCATTCACAAGCAGGTGGTTTGGCAACTCATCATACAAGGCTCTTGGATCTTGATGTAGTCTATATAGAGCTCTGTTCAGTTTATAGACTCTATTGGGAAACTCAGTATCCTCAAAACCTAGAGGTTGAGTAACATACACCTCCTCTTCAATCTTTCCATTTAAGATTAAGAAAGCAGATTTGACATCTAATTGAAACACTCTGATATTTAAAGAAGCAGCACATGCTAAGAAGATTCTTATAGCTTCTAGCCTTGCCACTGGAGCAAATACTTCCTCAAAATCAATTCCTTCCTCTTGTAAGCATCCTAGTGCAACTAGTCTTGCTTTGTTCTTCATTACTATCCCACTTTCAACCTTCTTATTTCTGAAAACCCATTTGGGGCCTATTGCAAACTTTCCTCTTGGCTTATCCATAAGTTCCTAAACTTATAAAATTCTTAATTGAGCGAACTCCTCTTGTATTACTTCCACCCAACTATTGTCTTTCAAGGATTGAACAATGTTCAAATAAGGTTCATTTTGGGATAGAAAGCAGGAATACAAACAAATGTTTGCAGATTCAGATGCACTTCTTGTTATTCTTTCTTGTAGGTCACCAATTTTATTTTTCAGTAGGATGATTTCTTTCAACAAAAGAAGTCTAAATGATTTGATTTGAATAAATTGTTTCGTCAAGATTTGTATCATTGAAATCAGGTTCTGCAATGACCAATTCTGATGCTGCATTGTTCATTTTAGCTTCTTCTTCAACATTTTGTTGTGATATTGAAGCAGCATCACTTCCCATATCAAATTTTTAAACAAAGTTTCAAAGGTTAAATGTCTATCAGCTTGGTCTTGATCTTCTTGCTTATCAGGTTGTTCATAATTCATGACAAGAATTTTCTTGAACTTATGGTTGATCATGATTATCATTCTGCTTATCTTCTGATTCAAAGTCAAAGAATTGTTATCAAAAGAAAATTATGTGTTCTTGTCAGCAACCTTGGATCACAAGTTATCCAAATCAAACTTCTCTCTAAACTTTCTTCATGGAAACTTGTTCTATACAAAGCTTCATCAAAGTCTTCAGGATATATCTTGAAAGATTTGATTAACTTTTCAAGATCAAACAACCATGAAGCACCATCTACAATGTTAATGTGATTTTCATTAATATCACATCTAAAGATTCAATCACACTCAAATGATCTTTCACATAGACTCTATATGCTTTCGAGTGTGTGGAGTAAGTATCCCACAAAGAAGCAATCTAAAGATTTTGATTGAAACTTTTCAAATAATCCTCGGTATTTGTAAAGAGCACTTGCAACCAAAAGGCTTGAAAAAACTTGATTTAGGGCTTTCTTTTAAATGCAATCTCATAACGAGTTTTGTCATGACTTTTGTTGAGAAGGACTCAGTTTTGAACATAGAAAGCCGTGTTAATAGCTTCTGCCCAAAAAGTAACAGGCAAATAGGCATCTTCTATCATGGTTTTAGCAGCTTCTATCAATGTTCCGTTTCTTCTTTCTACTACTCCATTCTGTTTAGGAGTTCTAGGGGCAGTGAATTGTTGAAGAATTCCTTTAACTTGACAAAATTCAGTCATGACTCCATTCATTAACTCAATCCCATTGTCACTTCTTATTACCTCCACCCTTACATCTAGTTAGTTCTCAATCCTTGTCGCACAACTTTTAATTAATTCAGCAGCCTCATCCTTGGAGTTCAGAAAATAAACCCAAGTATACCATGAAAAATCATCAATGACACCAAACAATATCTCTTCTTTCCATACAAGGAACACTCACAAGACCAAAGAGATTCATATGAAGCATTTCAAGCACTTGTTCAATGGAGTTTATGAGCTATGTTATATGTGATGATTTATGCTGCTTTCCCATTTTCACAAAAAATGCACTTGTCATCCAGTTTGAACTCCCTTGTGGGTAAACCAAAGACATGTTCACCTTTAACAAGTTTGTTTATGTTTCTCAAATTGGCATGACAAAGCTTTCTGTGCCACAATTTGGTTTCATTTTCAGTGGCTTTTGACACAAAATAGGTGCCACCTCCAGAAATGGCATCTTTCATCCTTAATTCATATAAGTTTCCATTTCTATCGGCCATCATCATTATCATAGCAGGGGGAATTAAAAAATCATGTTTGAGGATGAAATAGTGTGAGTCATCAAATTCAACCTTATAACATTTATCACACATCTGAGATATACTCAAAAGATTATATTGTAATCCTTCCACATAAAACACATTATCAAATGACACTTTGCCATTGGTAAGAATGCATTTCCTACAATTTTCCCTCCATTCTCATCACCCCCAAATGCAACTGGTCCTTCAAATTTTTCTCATAGATGACCAATGACCTCTTGTCATAGGTCATGTGCCTGGAACATCCATTTTCCATATACCAAATATCATTCATTTGTGTGGAGTGTTACTACACATATCAAAGAAAAAGTATCAGTCAAGTGATGAATCAAAAGTTGATTCAGCTTGCAAATCATCAATAAATTCATCAACAATTTCATCTGGTATGGGATCCTCATACTCCAGCTCATATGACTCATCAGTCTCATAGCCAGATTTACGTAACTGTCCAATATAGGGAACTATACTTCTTCATTCTTCAATGAAAAATTCCCTTTTTCATAATTGTCACTTGTTCTACACATTGAGGTTTCCACAAAAATCCATGTGGTTCAAAACCATGTTTCAGAAGAAATTTCTTATCACCATTGAGTTCTTTTGATTTTATTCTTTTGAAAACATCCTTCTTAATCTTGCTCTCTCCTTTACAAATGGTTGATTTCTCAAAAGATTTTACAGATTGTAGAGACATATCAGATTTATTTCTAATAGGTTTCTTGTTCATTGGAAACTGCTTATTGTCCTTCTAATCCTATTTCTTACCCTTGTCAGTTGCATTATTTCTTTTTTCACTTCCTTCTTCAACACACATAACTGGATCATCATCCTTTTTCTTCCCTTTACTCAAGTATTCATTATACTTTATCTTGTAGAATGAAAAATGCTGTCCAAAGACTGTATGGTCAGGAACATGAAAAGGCTCTGGGGAAAACCTCCCTTGACATGAGTCAGCGTGGTGACCATAGACATCATAGATTTTGAACCAAACTTGTCCTTTAAACCTCTAACTTGAGTTACCTCTCTTAAATCTTTCCCTTGCTATTGGGGGATCAATTCCAATGGTCTTTGGATGAGTAATAAGACCATCAAAGTTAATTGAAAAAGGTGCAAATTCTTCAATTTTTATTTTTTGTCTGTCAACTGAACTCTTGACAAAGGTTATCTTCTCCATCTTGATTGGTCTTGCATCTTTGTCATCTCTTGGTCTTGACCATCGTCTTTCATAGTCTTCCATGCTTTCCACCTCTCCAACATCAAATAGTTCTTGATTAGAGAAAACAGGATAGATAGGAATAAATATATCATTATTTTTTATGGTTTCTTCATTCTTCTTCTTGTTTTTGACACTTTCACTTTTTGGTGATTCTTTGCTTGAAGATCTTTCATTGTTCTTCTTTACCTTGGATCCATCACATAGATCAAATGATTTATGTCCCTTTCTCAACTTGAACTTGAGTATTCTTCAACCTCTCACCTAGATACATTTTCTTCAACTCTTCAACATCAGTTATGTACCTTGATTGAATATTATAACTATCCATACAATCCTGTTCCAAACTTTTAATTTGGTTCTCATATGTCAAATCACTCATTTCATACACATTTATCAAAAAAATTTCTTAAAGCATTCACTTTGCAATTTACCAACTGTCCTTCTAAAGACTCATTCATTTCAAGTAATTCAAGGTTTGTAAGATTTAAATGGACCTGAGATGAAGAGGGCTCATCTTCATTTCCAATATTTTCCATGAGTGCCACATTAGCCTTTTAAATATCTTTAGCAAGGTTACTCCAATCAAACACACCATCTTGATGTGGTTGAGCTAAGGAAACATTTCCTTGATTCCTTGGATGATTAGCGTTGTTTCTATTCTGATTGGTAGGAGCTTGTGGAGGGATTTGTTGGTTTCTCTAAAATGGTTGTTGTTTTGGGATCACTTGGTGATGATTTTGTTGTTGAAAGTTGTTTTTGTTAAAATGCCTTTGTTGACCTTGATTTGGATTTTGGAATTGAAACTGATTTATTAAACGAACGGACATAAATGAACTTTCCACCGAACGTTCGTTTTGTTTAAAAGTCCTATTTTTAATCTTACCTTATATTAGAGCTTGACAAAATATTCACTAGCCAAGCTCATGCCTAAATGAGCCAGAGCACAGCTCTGCCGTTTACATACTGAAATCTGAAATGAAATTTTATGCTGCACATATTGTGTTTGATGGGCAGAATCTGCTGACAGCTAGTACGGATACTTCAACTACAACAATGGAATGTGCTTTCTCCTTATTGCTAAACCATAAGCATGTGCTAAAGAAGGCCCGGGACGAAGTCGATACACAAGTAGGACAGGACCGTCTTGTTAATGAATCAGATATGGCCAACTTGACTTACCTTATATGTTTAAAAGTCCTATTTTTAATCTTACTTTGTAATGATAATAACTTGCTTTGCTTAAAGTCCTATTTGTTTAAAGTCCTATTTTTGTTTCTGCAGACCAGTTTTAAAAATCGGTTATAATAACTGGTTTTAAAAATCGGTTTTAATAACTGATTTTTTTATAACCAGTTACAAACCGGTCCTAACCAGTTAAGATAGGTTATGATTATTTGACTTCTGAAACCGGTTTAAACCGGTCTCGGTTAAAAAAAACCAGTTTTTTTTGTAACAAAAAAACCGAACCATTTAAAAACTGGAACCGGTTTAAATAAAACTGATTTGGACACCTCTACATACACTTCAAAAGAATGGTCTTTTGGAATCAATGATGATTCATTTGATATGTATGAATCTTGTTTACAAGTAAAGATGACCAAGGAACCCTTTAGTGGAACTAACGAAAGGGAAAAAGACTTATTAGGTATCATACATTCGGATGTATGTGATCCTTTTAATTCAATGAAAAGGAATGGTGAAAAATACTTCATTACCTTTATCTATGATTATAGTTGTTATGGGTATGTGTACTTGTGAAGACACAAAGATGAAGCCTTTCAAATGGTTAAAGTCTTCTAAAATGAAGTAGAAAATCAACTCAATAAAACCATCAAAGTATTTCGTTCGGATAGAGGAGGTGAATACCTTAGTGATGCTATTCAAGATCATCTTAGGAGTTGTGGGATCATCTCACAACTCACTCCACCCAAAAAATAACAACATAATGGTGTGTCCGAAAGGAGGAATCAAACTCTATTGGAAATGATTCGATCGTTGATGGCTAGAAGCACATTGCCTCTATCATTTTGGGATTTCCATTGCTCTCCGTGGCCCGTATTCTAAATATGGCCCCAACTAAGAAAGTGGAAAAGACACCTTTTGAAATATGGCGTGGAAGGGTTCCATGATTATCATATTTAAAGGTATGGGGTTGTGTGGCTTATGTTAAGCACAACACCCAAAACAAACTTGAAAGCCGATCCACTAAGTGTATCTTTGTAGAATATCCCAAAGACTCGATGGGATATAATTTCTACAACCCAACCGAGCAAAAGGTGTTTATTGCTCGAAAAGCCGAAACATTAAGCAAAACGTTGGAAACTAAGTTTCTTATGGAAGGAACTAGTAGAACGGTGGAACTCGAGGAGGATCGAGAACCACAAGCCGATGCACGTTTGATTGATACTAGCAATCAACAATAGGTTGTTGAGAATGATCAAATGGTTTATCAAGACACGCAAAATGTTCGAAAATCTGGTAGAATTAGTAATCCACCCGAGGGATATGGATTTTTCATGGACGAATGCTATGTGGTAGATTCGGATGAACCCACCACATACCATGATGCAATGTCACAATCCAATTTTGATAAATGGCTTGAAGCCATGAACGTTTAGATGCATTCCATGCATGAAAACCAAGTATGGGATTTGGTGGTACCACCTCTTAACTCCAAACCGGTTGGAAGTAAGTGGGTTTTCTCGAAGAAAACCGATATGCATGGAAACTTAGATACTTATAAAGCAAGATTGTAGCAAAAAGGTTTTACTCAAACTCAAGGGGTTGATTATGATGAGACCTTTTCACCAGTGGCAATCCTAAAGTCTATTAGGATATTATTTGCCAGAACCGCATATTATGACTATGAGATTGTGCAAATGGATGTCAAAACCACTTTTCTAAATGGACATCTTGAGGAAGATGTATATATGGTTCAGGCCGAGGGTTTTGTTAATCCGCAACATCCTAATAAAGTATGCAAGTTAAAGAAATCAATCTATGGATTGAAACAAGCATTTAGAAGTTGGAATCACGTTTTGATGAAGAGGTTAAGAAATTTGTATTCATCAAGAACGCTGATGAGGCTTTTGTGTATTAGAAAGCTAGTGTGAGCATCATTACTTAGTATTGTATGTTGATGACATACTACTATTTGGAAATGACACTTTGGCCATGGAAGGTGTAAAAGTCAAGCTTGGGAGTTGTTTTTCCATCACGGATCTTGGTGAAGCCACCGGTATTTTGGGAATAAAGACCTATGTGGATAGATCAAGTCGGTCGATAGTTTTTAACCAAAGTGCATACATCGATAAAATCTTTAAATGGTTCAAGACGGAAAACTCTAAGTAAGGTTTGGTATTTATTCAAAGAGGAAAAGTATTGAGTTCGACTCAATGTCCAAGCTCAGAGGATGAGCAAGAGAAAATGAAAGGAATCCCATACGCTTCGGTATAGGATCCATCATTTATGCAATCATATGCACTAGATCGTATGTGTCATATGCTTTGAGCATGACAAGTAGATTCCAACATATTCTAGGAAGTAGCCATTGGACGGCGGTTAAGAGTATATTGAAATACCATAGAAGGACTAAGGATATGTTTCAAATATACGGTTTTGGTGAGGAGGAACTCGTTGTAAAGGGTTACACGGATGCCAGTTTCCAAACTGATCGAGATGATTCTCGATAACAATTGGGATATGTTTTTTTTATGAGTGGTGGGGTAGTCTCTTGGAAGAGTGCCAAAAAAGATGTGGTAGCATTGTCCATCACTGAATCCGAATACATCACCGCCTCATTGGTAGCTTAAGAAGATGCGTGGATAAGGAAGTTCCTTGCCGACCTAGGGGTAGTCATACTTGCGTATCATTTCCAAATAATAGTATGTCATCAATATACAATACTAAGAAAGTAATGATGATCCCATTATCTTTCTTATACACACAAGCCTCATCAGCGTTCTTGATGAATCCAAATTTCTTAACCTCTTTATCAAAACTGTGATTCCAACTTCTAGATGCTTTTTTTAATCCATAGATTGATTCCAACTTCTTGTGATTCCAACCTCTACTTCCAACGTTTCGAAGGTTTTGCTTAACGTTTCGGGTTTTCAAGCAATAAACACCTTTTGCTCGGTTGGGTTGTAGAAATAATATCCCATAGAGTCTTTGGGATATCCTACAAAGACACACTTAGTGGATCGACTTTGAAGTTTGTTTTGGGTGTTGTGCTTAACATAAGCCACACAACCCCATAGCATTAAATATGATAATGATGGAACCCTTCCATGCCATATTTCAAAAGGTGTCTTGTCCACTTTCTTGGTTTGGACCATATTTAGAATACGCGTCGCGGAGAGCAATGCGAAACCCCAAAATGATAGAGGTAATGTGCTTCTAGCCATCATAGATGAGTTTGATTCCTCCTTTCGTACACACCTTTATGTTGTGATGTTCCGGGTGGAGTGAGTTGTGAGACGATCCCACAACTACTATGATGATCTTGAAAAGCATCACTAATGTACTCAATCCGAATGAAGTACTTTGATGGTTTTATTGAGTAGATTTTCTACTTCATTTTGGAAGACTTTAAACATTTCTAAGGCTTCATCTTTTGTGTCTTAACAAGTACACATACCCATAATAACTATAATCGTCGATAAAGGTAAGGAAGTATCTTTCACCATTCCTTTTCATTGCGTTAAAAGGACCGCATATATCCGAATGTATGATACCTAATAAGTCTTTTTCCCTTACGTTAATTCCACTAAAGGGTTCCTTGGTCTTCTTTCCTTGTAAACAAGATTCACACTATCATATGAATCTTCATTTGATTCCAAAAGACCATTCTTTTGAAGTGTATGTATGCGATCTTTGTTTATGTGACCAAGGCAACAATGTCAAAGATAAGTCTTACTAAAACCCATATTGAGTATCTTGGTGCTTGATTGTTAAAACTAGTTATCAAAGGATGCGTTATCATGGACTAATTTATAAATGCCATTAGACGGCATTGCTTTAAAATAAAAGACATTATTCATGAAAACAAAAATACCATTGTCCACAAATTTGGAATCATAACCATATTGTCTTAAAAGAAAAACTGAGATAATATTCATAGTCCAATTAGGAGCATACAAAATGTTTTTCAAAACAACTTCCAAACCATTTGGAAGCTTCATAATGTAGTCTAATTGGGCTTCGACAACAACTTTTGCTCCGTTGCCCATGAAGATATTTGTATCTCCTTTCTTGAAATGCTTATTTCTTTTGAACTCCTGCAAAAAATTGCATTTATGAGTTCCATAACCGGTATCCAATACCCATGTGTTAGAAGAAATAACATAAAGATCAATATAGATCATGAAATATTTACCCGAGGTTTGCCCCGCATTCCTCTTGTCTTTCAACTCCTTGAGATAGGTTGGACAATTCCTCATCCAATGTCCTATCTCACCACAACCAAAGCACGAATCCTCTGAGCGACCCTTTAGCTTCTTCTACTTTGGTTTGGGTGGTTCCGCTTTAGCCTTCCCTTTGAACTTACCCTTGACGTGTCCCTTACTTTTGGCAACCTTTGCCTTAGGTTCCGGGTGATGCCTATTCTTATTGCCGCCTTCATTTATCGTGAGAACCGGTAAAACCCTTTTACCCATTCCCGGTTCGGGCGTTATGAGCATTGTGTGAAGCTCACCAATGATCTTGTCTCATCCATTCATTTCGTAGTTGATGACAAAAGTCTCAAATCTTTTGGTTAGGCCATTGAGGATCATATATGTGGCTAACTCTTTTGAGACAAAACAATTTAGCCATTCAAGTCGATCAATATGGCTTTTCATCTTGAGAACATAAGATGAAACCGATTGGATTTCTTCCGTATGACATGCATGAAAGGCTTGAACCGTTTTGAAACGTTCCACCCTAGCTTGAGTAAGAAATTTCCTTTAGTTGGGTGATCATGTCATATGCCCCATAATTTTCAAAGTCCTTTTGAATTTCAGGAATCATAGTTCCCAACATGAGACAAGAAACTTGCACCGAATCCTCGATGTATTTCAACTAATCATTATAGGCATCTAAATTGTCAATGTTTTGTTCGTCGGGAATAGGATCGTCCAATATATAAGATTTATTTTCTTGCTTGAGAACGATTCTCATGTTTCAATACCAATCCATAAAGTTGTTTTAGTTTAGACGATCCTTAGAGAGTATAGCTTTTAGTGGTACGTTATGCACGGGTGGGATAATTGCGTTAGGTGGATTGTTGATTGTGGCCATCTACATAATTTAACAAAGCTCAATATAAGTATTTTCGATGTCATTTAGTTAATTTTAATCGTTAATACCCTTTATGTCTCCAAGACAATTAATGATTAAAATCTAGAACCCAACGTTACATTCACATAGTAGTTAGGTGACCTTTATCCTACTATTGAATTAATAAGGGAGTCAACATTTGACGATTGCAACCGTATGCAAGTTCTAGTTTTATGTGATCGGTTAAACATCTTATGTTTAGTTGGCATCTATAATCCCATCAACGCCTTTGTACACCATGCTTCGGTAACTCTATTCACATGGTTTCCAAATCAAGTCGTCCTACTTACACACACGTGTGAATTTGCACATACAAGTGGTTAGGTGACCTTTATCCCACAAATATGGCAAACCCACCTCAAACTCACAAGTTTTCTCCAATGTGGTTAGGTGACCCTATATCCCAAGTGATTCGAGTGTTGTATAAAAGGATGGTGTTAGACTTGTTTAAAAAAAGGGATTTAAGTTTTTTAAATTCAAGATTGGAAAACAATTTGCATACCTTGAATTAGCATGCATTCAAATGCATGATACTTAGTTTGAAAACCAATTTCCAAAGTTCCTTTTGATAAAACCCATTTTATTGGGAAATCATTAACCTTTAATAAAACCAATTTTATTACCTAATGATTTCTAAGGAACCAATTTTATACAAGTTGTTAATTTTAAGTTAACAATCCATATGCAAACAAAAATAACTATACATTCACAAATAAAACAACCACAAGTCCATAACCATAGCTAACTAATCTTGGCAACACTTGTTGACCGAAACAAGTGTGCCAAAAAGTCTCTCCTAAGGGGCCAAAATGGCACTTGGCTCGTGTCAGTGAACTCCCACTTGACCCCGCATCCAAATGCCTCAATTGTCCACCTTGTGTTGTGACTCTTCCACTTTATTTGGGCTTCCTTTTGGGCCCCAACTTCATCTCCTAGCTTTCTGGGGCCTCCATTTTTGGGTTTTGGCTATTCGGCTAAAATCCCATCTTGGACTATGATGTCCATTAAGGCCCAAAACCAAATAATATACTTATTATTACAAACCAATATGAAATAAATAAATAAATAAATAAATAAATAGATTACAAACCCAAATAAATGAAAATGACAACCATATTGCATAACTATATAAATCACAAAACAAACACACATCCAAACACAAGGTCATGGCTAGGTTATAAACATGCAAATATATATCCAAATATGCAACGAGTGAAAATACAAAATGGTTCCCCTTTTTAACCGTTAATGTTTTCGGCCAAGGTTAAGCAAACCGAAAACTTTGGGTTTTTGTCCAAACAAAATAATCAATCTTCCAAATGACTTAAAACTTCAAGATTACAACATGCATGTAAAGTATAATCTTATAAAACCAAGTGGTAACTAAAATCCCCAAAACATTCAGCCATATGGTGAACCTCACCATAAAACCCAAAAAAATTTAGATCTATTGAAGCATGTATCTGTGTAAGCGGTTATTGATGCCATTGTTGGTTTTTAACAAGATTATCAAAGTCATATAATCCCATTTATATGAAAAACGCAGCGAATAAATAAGTATTAAATCTTGTTAAATAAATGAATATTAAACCGATTTTATATGCAAAACCCAAACCCCAGATCCATATACGAATTTGCTTGCTTACCAATAAAAACAACCATAGGGTGTTTGTGTAATATATCTTCAAGAGTCCAAGAAAATGAAGGAGATGAAGATATGAATAGGGAGTCTTCAAGATAGAAAAACCTCAAGCTTGTATACCCTTCTGGCTTCCAACAAACACCCTTCTTATACTAGGATTTACACTTGAAAGCATTTTCTTGTTTATCGTACCCTTGGCCGTATTTAGAGAGAAAGAAGAGAGAAATTTTCTTGCTTCTTGTGTGCGTGAGAGAGTAAAGGGATGCAACCAATGCCCCAACAATCCAACCAATGGATTCTAATGCATGCCTTGGAATTATTAAGTAGTAAAGAGATGAGATAGAGGACGGTAATGGGGGGGGGGGGGGGGAAAGGATTCCAACCCAAACATTTCAAACTCAAAACTTATATTTACTACTTATGTTAGAATTTAACATGATATATTTCAAGAATCACGCAAAATCCAATATGCTTTTCATGTTGTTATTTAACCAACTTAAATAACATGGTATATGAAAAATGCAAAATGCAGTAAGTCCTGCATATTGTTATTTAACCAACTTAAATAACATGGTATATGCAAATTGTAAAATCTCTCATAACATAAATTGTCCATATAATTTATTTATTTCACAAGTGCAAAAATTTAGAAACCAAATTTCCAAATATTCTAAGTGTTGATTTTTAGTTATTAGACCATATCTCAAATTAATATTGTGGTGTTTGTCTAGCTTGTTATTGGGTGTGGCCCGACATGGATCACAACGTACTAGCCACATCAATTATAATATGTGTCATGGGCAGATCGAGTCCAACAAAACTACGATATGTGAAATTTAAAGACCTCTTGAAATAAGAAGAGACATCCTTAAAAATGCTTAGGCTGATTGTAGTGGGCAACAGAATGGGGCGATAATCACTTGGCACACCGCTCGTAGGCGAAAAACTGGGCGATAAGGGAGGGGGGATGTGTTTTTGTTGCCCACTGCATGAATAAAATAATAATAATTCAAATATTAGAACGTTGAACGGTCAAAATGATATAAAATAAAAAAAATAAAACCTTAATATAAATACCAAACCAATTCAACCATTTTCACCATTTCATATACAAACTCAAATATAAATATCAAACCAATTCAATCATTTTCACCATTTCATTTCATACTTTTTTCAAAATGGATTCCCCGAACTCTTCCAACATTTGGGATCAACTAATTGAGGATACTCAGAAAATTCATCAGATGCACCAACAAGCGTTGGAGGAGAGGGAAGAGGTTATGAGTTCAATGTGGGCTATTGTCACCAATAAGATAGCGTTTGGCTCTACTAGTTCTACGTCACAACGTAGGCGATCGTGTATCCTTCGGGGTCTTCTTGATACGAACGATCATTTGAAGAAGGAATACTTCAACTACATACAAAGATTCGACGACGTTACGTTTCAACGTTGTTTTCGGATGTCTATATGTTTATTTTGCGCATCGCGGGAGATTTGGAGCGGGAACTATACGTAATTTCAAAAAAAACTCGAAGCAAGAGGATATTTAGGATTCACCACCATCCAAAAGTGTACTTCGGCTTTACACATCCTCGCATACGGCAACATGACCGAAATCAACGAGTATTTAGAGACGGCTGAGAAAACGACGCGAGACTCGTTGGATAATTTTTGCATCGGTGAAATTTAAATTGTTTAAATGTATTATGTTGTATTGTTTATATTAATTATTGTTTAATTTAAATCTCTTTTTATAATTTATTTCTATAGGATTAATACAATTATACGTTGATCGTTATCTGAGGATTTCAACTTCAAACGACCTAACTCGCATATACGATGTACACAAAAGAAAAAATTCTTTTCTCGGCATGATCATGAGTACACATTGCATGCATTGGTTGTGGGCCAACTATCCAACCGCATGGCGAGGTCAATACACTCGTGGGTGACCATGGAGTACCAACAGTTAGTCTTCAAGCCATTTGTTCATACGACCTTTGGATTTGGTCAGCCTATTTCGGCTCCGTCGGGTCCAACAACGTAATACACGTTCTCAACCCGTCGCCCATGCTAGAGTATTACATCAGCCATAGCATACCGTTCTTACCGTTTTATGCCAACGGTACCTACTATCATCGTCGTCAACATGTTTCAAGAGTCCGCGCGAAAGGATATTGATAGGTGTTTCGGGGTTCTAAAAAACGTTGGCATTATGTAAAAACCCGTGTCGTGTATGGTCAAGACAAAAATGAGTGATGCCATGTATATGTACATCATATTTCATAATATGAGAGAAGACAAGGGCAGAGCAATATGCCAACACTATATACCAGGGATCGTTTCAGAACTTTTTCTTGAACCAACCAAAGAACAATGAACGCAAAACATTCATGAGCTCATATCAAGTGAGATACATAACCAACTTAAGGTAGATTTGGTTCAACACGTTTTGGATAATCGCTCTGTTAAGTAGAAGATGATGACGAAGACGAGGAGGATGGGGATGAAGACAAAGACGAGGAGGAGGACGAAGACAAAGACGAAAATGATGACTAAATTAGTATTTTTATATTTATTTTTTATTTTAATTTTTGTGTGTTTTTTATTTTGATTATATTTTATTTTTCTTTTACATAATTTATTTAATAAGTTTTAATAACTTAATGGTATTTTTTAATTTAATTATAAAAAGAAAATAATAAAAAACGGTAACGTGGAAGTAAGGGGCTACAACATCATTACACCCCAAAAACAAAAACCACCATTTGCTAACTGGGCGCCACGTGTCGCAATTCGCCCCAATTTGTAGCCTCTCCACTACACATAGCCTTATGAGATGCATTTGTTGAGTTTTGGTCATCATAAGTTACCAAAACACCATGTCGATTCTCCATGCCACATTCCTAAAACACAAGACATAAAAGATAACAAATTTAACTCTTACATAATGACTTCAGATAGTATTAGCAAATTGGAACATATATAGTGTCACTCATTTGTGTTCCATCCCTATTTTGTCTATAACAAACATAATATATCAGGATTTATCATTATCCTTTATCACATAATCAATATGGAATTCTTATCCAAACATCATACTATACAAATCAAGTACTCATAAGTAAGATAAATCAATATTGTAAGAGATTCCATTACTAACACACATTCCATAAAGATTTCTAAATTTAAATACCATTTTAATGTAAAACTCATTTCTTTCCAAAAATTTCTAGCTTTTAAATTTGTAGGAAAACTTATTAATGAATCTCGTTGGTTCTATTCAAACATGCCAAATCGGATACCACTTGTAACATCAGGCACCTTGCACTACCAATATTATCCGCTTTGCCTACAAAGAGCACATGGATTTGTGTTTGGTTACCCAGGTGGAGACTTCCAAGGAGGTCACCCAACCTGGTACTACTTTCACCTAAGCACGCTTAACTATGGAGTTCTCCTCTCGTCCAGTACCATTAAGCCCAAAACGCGTTGGTGATTTAAGAGGCGGGGCATTAACTTATGAACAAAGGATCTCTCATGTCCACAGCCAAAGTGGGATTTGCCTAGGATGTTACAAACACCCCCCTTTGGACTTATCAACCTTGATGAGGTATACCCCACCATCCCATCAGGATGTCGTATTTTCCAAAGGTGTACCTCATGACACCCCCGGGGACTCACCGTCTATGAGAAGATTTCCCCACCATCCTGAACGGCACAAGAGTGGCTTTGATTCCACTTGTAACAGCCGACCACTCGTAGAACCAATATTATCCCCTTTGCCCATAAAGAGCTCATAGATTTGTTTTTGGTTAACCAGGTGGAGACTTTCTAGGAGGTCACCCATTCGTGTACTACTTTCACCTAAGCACGCTTAACTGTGGAGCTCTCCTCGTCCACTACTGTTAAGCCCAAAATGCATTAGTAATTTAAGTGACAGGGCATTTACTTATGAACCAAGGATCTCTCATGTCCACGAGCGATGTGGGATTTGCCTAAGATGTTACAAACACCCCCTCCCTTTTGGACTCATCGTCCTCGATGATGTTTACTCCACCATCCCATCCCGTATGTGGGATTTGCCTAAGGTGTACCTCACGACACCTCCGAAGACTCACCGCCTCTGATGAGGTTTGCCACACCATCCTGAAAGATAGAAGAGTGGCTTGTCACACCCCAACATAAGGCGGAAATGCTGGGGCATGAGCTGATTTCTCACAGCTCTCAAGGTACAATCAAGCAATATTTAAAGTTAAAATATCTATTATTTCAAATTAAATAATCCAACAATTTTCAAATACCACAATACATAGTCAATCAATAAAATAAATAAAGACAAAATAAAATTTAAGTTCTTGTTTCTTCTCTCTAGCATGCAATCCTAAGTTTAAGACACTATAATAAAAATATAAAAGAGTGAACTGTGTCAAGTGAGATAAGGAATTTACCAATGAGCAAGTAAATAATGTTGTCGGTAAGCTCGATGCCAGATGAAACTGAACGATGGCTAACAAGACGGGCGTATGATCATACTAGTATGAGAATATGTTGTACCTCTTCGAAATGTATTCAAGTAAAGCATATAAATATATAACACGTTAGGCATAAATTGTTAAATACACAAGACTAACAATTGCAAGTTTGAGTATTCAATAAATACTATAATATCTACTAACGCATGTGTCCCCAAAAGGTTTAAAATAAGTAAAAAGAAGAGGAGTGAGATACTCAGCTCCGCAATTAAGCAATAGATAATGATTCGTTAAGGAAAGAAGTAGATCAAGCGGTTCAGGAATTACCATTAAGATTTCCAAATAAAGAATAGTTTCAGAAACGAATATAAGTGGATGAATAGATAGAGATTCGGGAATTTTAATGATCGAGTATGTTATTTTAGAAGATAAAGATTACATAAGCTCATTATAAATAGCATATCTTTAATAGGTTATAATTATAAACAAAATACTTCAACAATTAGTACATACATTTAATAATTTTCAATAGATTATATAAAAAGAGTTGTTTTAAATAATTATTTTAAACTAAAATACATATATATATATATATATATATATATATATATATATATAAATAATCATTTTAAACTAAAATACACACACATATATATTTCTTCTATTAATAACAATTTCATTAGTATTGTACATAATCGGTAATAGATAACAAATAAAAATATTTGTATAAACTGTAGTCTTTTATCAATACTTGAATTTATATATTTTAATACGTCAATTAACTAAATTATATTAAATATATTCTAGATTAAAACTCTTTTTAAATACTAAAACCTTTATTAATTTTAATAAACTAACGTATATTCCTATATATATATATATATATATGTATATATATATAGGGTGCAGTTACTGTACGCTAATGCTTAAAGTACGGTACGTACGCGAGACGCTCAAAGGCAAAAACCTAAAACGCTCACAAAACCTTAAACGCTCATTAAACGCTCGTTAAACACTCAAAAACAGTCTTTGTGAAAAAAAGTGAAAAATTTATCGATTAACCATCCGAAGGTATTTTTCTCGGTGAAGCAATGATTGATTGGATATGTGTTGACGATTCCGAGATGTTGGGATGTGATTTCATGGATCGATTCATGAAAAACGGAATTCGCGTACGTATTTGTACGATAAGCATTAGTGTATTGGATCTTTTCTCTCTCTCTATATATATAAATATATACATATATATATATTATATACAGTTTTAATCGAAGTTTGGAACACAACTAGTTAATGTGCCGGTTTTATGAAAATATTGGTTATTTATGACTTTTGTAATAGTTATAATATTAATTTATGATTTAAAAGATTTTACAAAACAAAAAAATGAGTTTAAAAATAAAATGCAATATATATCGGTTGTCGGGACTCGAACCCTCGCCGGTAGCCGGTTCACCAGAAGATACGCACATAAACAACCAAGTGAGCAAATTGACAGAGTGATTATAACCATATAAGGAAAATTTGTAAACACACAGCTAGAAACCCATAATACAGTTTGAACCCTAGATTGATTAATCGGCTTAACCCGTTTATGGTTAACCCAGTTAACCTTAGGGTTTATGCATACTACTCAATTGCGAACACGAGACGATAAAAAATTTACCTCTTATGATGTTTTAGGATGATTAATTGCGTAAGAACAGTGCCGACATAGATAAAATCAAGAACGCGGTCCACAAATAATTAAAGTTAAATTAGCTTTGGGGGTAATATTTGCGCTGGTAAGATGATATTGTATGACAGTTTAATTGAATTGTTGTGTTCGTTTACGTGTATAATAAGATACGGGTTTGATGTCAGCTACATATAATGAGAAGACCGAATCCTTTTGATCGATTAACCAAAATTACGATGTTGGTTTGGTTCAGTTGCAATAATGGATACGAGAATGATGGTCCAAGTCACATAATTTTGTAACCGGATTCAATAAACAGGTATGGATTTGAGGTTGGGTTATGGGTTAACCATATTTTGATGGATTATAATATAATTTGCACATTAGTCCCTATGGTTTGACAATGGGTACAACATGTTGTAGTAGTTTAAGTTTGGGTCATTTTTGCCAAAACATGAAAATTACAATTATGTATTATATAATTAATTAAATAATAACACAATAATGGTTAATTTACTTGATAAATGCAGCATAATTTCCCGAACACTGAAATGGGTCGAGTTTTAATAAAAATATAAATTTTGAAAAGTCCGAGTTGTTACAATCTCCCCTACTTTAGGGATTTTCCTCCCGAAATTAAAGAATATTATAACAACACCATTGAATTTTTGAGGAAAGGAAAATTTTTAAATATAATTTAAAACTAATCATAATACAAAAATTTGAATTGTTGAAGCAACGCTACCAACGAAAATCCAATAAGGACACTTATATATTGGATGTATCAGCGGCATATCCACCATGCCCTTACCATATTTACATTTGTACCGTTATCTCAACTACTTACGATTCTATATTATGACACACAATTATTCGGATTATGATTTCCATGCGAGGACTTTGGTAATTATATGTCGACCCTTAATTACTTAGATCGTCGGATGGTCCACATAACTCATCCCAGTGTTTGGGTTACAAAACATTTGGAAAACTTGATTTTTGAGAAAACAAAAGTTTTTAAGGAGTTTTAATCACCCATGTATATGACATTTCAAATAAATTGCAGTGGATTTTAATAACACAAAGATAGTTAAGGGATCACGACTCACCACGACATCACAGAAAATGTATGGTAAACCGTGAATGTATTTCTGAATGCCGCGGTGCTCGGCGGTTACAAGGTGGGATACGATTTTGCTAAGTTCACGGAAGCGGTTCGAGTAGGTAGAGTTATCCCCACTATCTTGCATGAGCTCCCAAAACTCGGTCTCAAGCCTTTGCAACTCATGATAAGGGCAGAACTCAGTGAGGGAAGCAGCTAGGTCCATAGCCCTGCCGATGGTTTAGGGAACACGTGTAACATCCTGATTTCGATAAGATTAATAAAATAAGTTTCGTTTATTTAATAGTGTGTCGTGTATCAGTTTAGATAATAAACTATGAGAGGGTGGGCTTGGACTTAAGAAGATGGAACAAAAGATGGAATGGGTCTTCGCTCCATGGCCTTAAGGAAGTATAAATTCCCCTTAAACCCTAATCCTTTCCATTTTTATCCATCTCTACACCATCAAAAACACACACAAACACTATCCTATAACCCAAGCCAAGATCCGAAGGTGAAAACCCGAGCTTGTTGGTGCTAGAACGCCATGACCAACAAAACAACATCAAGACTAGACCGTGTTCGTAAACCGACTCGTTTAAGGTACGTTTAGATCGAGAACTTGTTCGTTTAGGTTCGGTATATATCTAGAAATCTTAGATCCATGTTTAAATGGTAAAAACGAAAACGAACCCGATGCATCAAACCATACTAGAATTCGTTAACATTTGATGGTTTAATTGTTTGATTAACTAGCTGTATGTATATATGGGTAAATCACACCCTTTAAAACTTAATATTCGGATGATTAATGTATTGGGGTTTTTTGGCGCTAGGATTTTGAGTTCATTGATACCTAAATAATGATGTTTCGTTAAGGATTGAAGTTTAATTGCAGATCTGGTATATGTTGACCAGTTTGTGTTCATATCGATTTTTACTTTAACCTCTGAGTCAAAGTCTGGATAAGATTGATGCAATTCGTTATGTACAGATAATGAATTAGCTCACCCAGTTCGTTATTTCAAGATAACGAATTAGCTCACCCAGTTTGTTACGTCAAGATAACGAATTAGGCTAACGAACTAGGATAGCAAACCAGATAACGAATCAGGTGATTCGTTACTCGCCAATTCGTTAAGATTAAGATGACGAATCAAGTCATGTTTAGATGACGAATTGGAATGACGAATCAGATGATAATAAGGTGACTAATCAGGATAACGAAATAAGGATGATTACATAACGAATCAGAGGAAATTCGCTATAACAAATGAGTTAGAGAATAAAATAATAATTTAAAATTCCTAATGGAAAATGTGTTAAGACAGTAATGAAAATAGCGAATCAGAGGCAATTTGACCCCAGCCAGGGGCTCTGCCCCTTGGACCCCGCTAGGGGCTGCCGTCGCTAGAACCCTGCTGCCAGGGGCGCTGCCCCCGGACCCCCGTTCGTTGAGTGTTATAACGAAACTAGAAATACATTATGGATAGGATATATATATATATATACAAATAATTAATGTAGAGTCAGCCGAGCTTAGTTAAGGAAAGGAGTAACAATAAACGGTGAACGAAACATACTTTAGGTGAGTTTCTAGCCCCATTTCCTTGATAGTTAATACACTTACCTTAAATGGTAAGTGTATGCCATGTATGTTTTATATGTTAATTATGTATATCTTGAATGTGAACGAAAGCTTGTCGATACGTGAACGGTCTTTGGATATTGCACGTATTGTCAAGGGAAGTATGTATATAATAGATGGATGTGTATGATAGATATATGTATAACATATGAACATGTATGAATGATTAAAGAATGTATATGTATGTTACGGGTATGTAAAGACAGAATGTATGAAGGTGAAGAAGTAAGGGATCAGACCCTAATAATATCTGAGATAGAGAAGAAAGGGATCAGACCCTAATAATATATGAGATAGAGAAGTAAAGAGGGATCAGACCCTACTAATATCTGAGATAGACAAGAAAGGGATCAGACCCTAATAATATCTGAGATAGACAAAGGGAAAAGGGATCAGACCCTAATAATATCTGAGATAGAAAAGGAAGGGATCAGACTCTAATAATATCTGAGATAGAAAGGACAATAATTATATAGTATGAAAGTAATAAAGAATGAAAGTATGTATGAAGTTATGTAATGAAAGTAAAACAGTAAAGTAATTATTATGTATCTTCGGATGCATAATTGAAGGTAGGTGTATGTATTGTATGGTATGTGTTTAACTAGAACTCACTCAGCATAGCTGACTTTTAGTATGCATGTAGGTGAGTAGGATGAGACAACTGGCTTGAGCGGGGACACATGGCGGAAGAATAAGAGTTTGGCATCTGAAGACGCAAGTTGTTTTGTGTTTAATGTTTTAATGATGTAAGACAAGAATGTTTTAAGACAAGCCATGAATTATTATGTAATGTTTATGAAAGTTTTATATTCCGCGTAAAGTTTTAATCAACTCTGATATTTAGAATTGTGTCTATGAGTAAATCCAACGTCCAAAGTAGGGGACCAGTAACGGGGCCTTACATCATGACTCACAATGGAATCACGGGAAATGTTTGGTAAACCCCGAATGTAGTTCTGAATGACGCAGTTCTCGGGGGTTACAAGGTGGGGTACGATTCGGCTAAGTTCACGGAAGCGGTTCTAGTAGGTAGAGTTATCCCCACTATCTTGCTTGAGCTCCCAAAACTCGGTCTCAAGCCTTTGCAGCTCATGATCAGGGCATAACTCTTTCTCATCGCCTCTTTAAGGTCATCCAAAGGCATGACTACAACAAAATCGAATCATTGGTCAGCCTTCAGAGCATTCCACCATGTGACAGCTCGGTCCTCGAACATGCTCGAGGCAAACTTAGTTTGTTTGGCGTCCAAACATTCACAGTGGATGAAAATATTTGTGCATCTTTTCAAACCATTGCAGTAGCTTCGTGGCATTCTCCTCACCACGAAAGGAAGTAGGTTTGGTAAGAAAGAAGTTACGCAAGTCATAATGGTTCAGGGCGGCCGAAGTAGCAAATCCGTTGGAGTTGAGGTTTTGGATTTGGATGATGATTGTGGGCATAGCAGCAGCAAACTCCTTCGTAATTCTAGCAGCCATGCGACGATCGTGAGAACTAGAGGAAAGTTAATGACGATGATGGTTTCTTAGTGAAGACATTCTATAAGGACCAAAAATAAATATTATAAGGTGAAGGGTAGTTTGAGGAAAATAGAAGGTTAGTGGTTTTATAATAACCTTGCTTTTAAAAATAGGGGATATCATGAGGAATAAAAGTAAATGATTGTAAAGTAAAGGGTACATTGCGTAGGTATTTATGAGATGTCGTAGTTAAATAATTAATGTGTGATAACTAGAGGAGTCAGTTTAAAAGTTAGTTTTTGTTGATTAAGTTAACTTTACAATAAACTAACGAAATATATTTGTGGATGTTGGCCTCCCATGAGCTTTCCATGTCAATTTGAATGACCCAAAAAAACTAACAAGCAAAAGTAATGGAGTTTGACGGTCCATGAGCGTTACATGGCATTTTAATTGTCCCAACTAAATAACGATTTAAAAATAGTGAGTTGGACGGCCCATGAGCTTACATGGCATTCTAATTGTCCCAACTAATTAATGAGTTATCAATACAAAGAAGTTGGACGACCCATGAGCGTTCCATGGCGTTTTAACTGTACCAACTTAGATAACGAACTAAGGAAATCAAATGTGGGTAGTTGGAGCTTCCCGTGTACCACCACATATGATTACTCCAACAAAAACAAAAAACAAATCGAGAAATGGATAGTAGGAGTGCCCGTGGGTTCCATGGATTTTTAACCCAACTAACTATTTAAATAACAAAACACAATAATTAGAAGGAACCAAATTTAGCCATGAACTACCGTGAATTTGGTTTAAAACAACCTAAGGTGTTAGTTGTATGACAGTTGTGTTCCCGCTTTGGCCTATAAGCTCGAGTACTATAGCCAGATTATCCTCCAGGTAAGGAATAGCTTCTTACCATGGGTTCTCGGAACCGGTTTGCCAAGGCCCAACTCACAGTACTCTCCCCCTTCCGGTTACTACGGAAACTTGTCATACTATCAAGCCTTAAGGTGTAGAGTAAAAGGAAAAGTAGGGAATTCTTAAGGAATTTCCAAAAAATAAAAAGCAATCTAATTTGATATAAATTAATTAAGAAAAAATTGCTTTGAAGGTTGAAGCATAGCCTCGGAGTTTTGTGTGTGTGTGTGCATGACAATATAATAAAAAGCAAGAGTAACTTAACTAATGAAACCTATAAACAATTAATTTTTGAACACATAAAGGCAAACAGATAAGCACATATGGGGCTCCTAAGCTGTTACTATGACACCACTAACGACCTATCTTAGACCTTCAACTTTGATACCAATCTGTCACACCCCAACCTAAGGCGGAAATGCCGGGGCGTGAGCTCATTGCTCACAGCTCTCAAGGTACTATCGTGCAATAATTAAAGTTATATTATCTATTATTTCAAATTAAATAACCCAACAATTTTCAAATACCACAATACATAGTCAATCAATAAAATAAATAAAGACAAAACAAAATTGAAGTTCTTGTTTCTTCTCTCTAGCATGCAATCCTAAGTGTCTTAAAACAAACTTGATATTTCATATCACACGATAACTTGAATATACGTTAAAAATACAATAATTTTGTCAACACTAGGTTGAGTGAGTAAAATACTAGATTTAAGACACTATAATACTAATATAAAAGAGCAAACTATGTCAAGTGAGATAAGCAATTTAACCAATGAGCAAGTAAATAATATTGTCGGTAAGCTCGATGCCAGATGAAATTGAACGATGGCTAACACGACGGGCGTATGCTCATACTAGTCTGATACTATGTTGGACCTCTCCAAAATGTATTCAAGTAAAGCATATAAAGATATAACACGTTAGGCATAAATTGTTAAACACGCAAGACTAACGGATGCAAGTTTGCGTATTAAATAATATTAAAATATTTACGAACGCATATGTCCCCAAAAGTTTTAAAATAAGTAAAAAGAAGGGGAGTGAGATACTCACATCCGCAATTAAGGAAAGAAGTAGATCAAGCTCTTCGGGAATTACCGACGAGATTTCCTAATAAAGATTAGCTACAGAAACGAATATAAGTGAATGACTAGATAGAAATTCGGGAATTTTAATGATCGTGTATGTTATTTAGGAAGTTAAAGATTACTTAAGGTCATTATATATTTATTATTTTTATTTATAAATTTTATAGTAAACATCATATTTTAATAAGTTATAATTATAAACAAAATTCTTAAATAAATAGTAAATATTTATAATAATTTTCAACGCATTATTAACAGAGGGTTGCGATGTGGTGTAAAACACACATGCTTTCCTAATAGTTTTTATGTTATTTTGTGATTCAACGTTAACGAATATAACTTGTTCTTGCATGAATTTAAATGTTATTGATTATTGTAAATCCCATGGTTGAAAAGAGCGAAGAAACAAGTTTTAGGAAGAAGAAATCAGCTCAAATGGGATTCGGATGAAGCTGGTATGCGCGTTTGAACAAAGTGAGTCAGAAAACAAAAAAACCAGCCAAATAACCTGGCCACGCCGCGTGCCTAACTAGGCCTTGGAGGTCACTTGGCGCGGCGCCCTTAGGGTGTTCCATGGCTGCCCAAATCCATCACCATAACTATTTTTTCCTATATGGACCTGGTCCGACCAGAAATTAGGGTTTTAGCTTGTCTAACAAGTTTAACTCATATATATATATATATATATATATATATATATATATATATATATATATATATATATTTATATATATGAGATGGTTCAAGAGAAAAATGATATTATTGCAAGAAATTTAATAAATTAATATGGACCACTAGTTTTGTTTTAAGTTTTAATTGCTTAAAGCTAAATAAAGAAAATATTAATTATTCTCTTTCTTCAATTAATATAACTAATAAACCATAATACTTATTTATTTAATTAAGATAACTAATTAAATTATTATAATTAGAAAATATTTAGAACTCATTTATTTTTATAACTTACTTTTTGTTTCTTGAATTTTTATCCTAAACAAGTATAATTTATTAATACATTAAAATTTCTTTCTATCCAAAACTAATTTCTTCCAACTCAACATATTAATATACATCAACACATACTTACATTATGATGAATAATACCAAAAAACAATTTTACATGTGTTTGCATTAGATATTAACAAAAACATACAACCTACATAAAAACGTATAATCTACATTTGTTCTAAGAATAAGACATCATATAACCTACACACGAAAAATATTTAACCTACACACAAAATTAATCATCAATAAAATACACACGCACAAGAAAACATATAACCTACACATAAAAAACATATAACCTCCACACGAAAATTTTATCTTACACAAATACAATTTATTCATACATTAATTTCTTTTCATAACCAATTTCTTCAAACTCAACATATCAATATCCATCAACACGTAGTTACATTGTGATGAATAATACAAAAAAATATCTTACACAAGGTTGCATTAAATGTCTATAAAAAATATACAACCTACACAAAAACATATAACCTACACTTGTTCTAAGAATAAGAAAACATATAGCTTACATACAAAAAACATATGACCTACGCATGTGAAGGGTATGTGTATCTTTGTGTAGTTTTCGAATTACATATGTAAGTTATATGCTTTTTGTATATTGTACGTTTTTATTGCTTAAAACAAATGTAGGTTATATGACTTTGTATAGGTTGTATATTTATTGAACTTAAATACGTTGGTATATGCTAATATATTGAGTGGAAATTATTTTTTAATATAAAGAAATAGTATTATATGAATAAATTGTATTTATATTGAATAAAATGAAGAATGTGTAAATAAAAAATAAAACTAAAGTAGTGTTTTTATCTTTTTAATTATTATAGTTAAATTAGTTAGATATATTAATTAGAGATATTTATTATGGTTATATTAGTTGTATTAATTAGAGAGAGTGTGTGCATTTATTGTTGTATTTACATCTTTTTTTATTTATTTTTAAGCATTTAAAACTTAAAACAAAAGTAGTGGTTCATATTCATTCCTCACATTACTAGCAATAATATCATTTCTCTCTTGAACTTAAACACACACACACACATATATATGTGTGTGTGTGTATGTGTGTGTGTATAATAAAGCCTATGAATGATTTTAAGACCTTCCCAGATGTCAAAGACCTGTTCCAGACAAAATACCAAGAAGGAGAAGTTGTCGGATCGGGGTTTCATCAACCGGTTGACGGTTTTGTTTGTTTTATCGTGTGTGAGTTCGTTTTCATGTTTTAGACATTCAAACCTTTTGTAATCAGATTCTAATGAACATGTTAATCATTTATAACTATTTTATCTACTGTTCATTGATTATTATTAGCTAGATTGGTTAGAATCACATAGGTTTAATGTTTAACGTTTAAAATTAACTAGTTTAGGGTGCTTAACAAGTTGTTGGTTTTTTTCTATTGTAAAGTTTATATTTTGTGATATTATTCAGTGTACACCCACTTCCATATATGTATCTCAAGTTTCATGTGCCCCGTGTGGTTGATTATTGCATGAAGAGCTTCATGTAGATGTTAATTGCATGTTTCGGTTAATAGTTTGTGTGTTTCTTGGATCATTAAAGTCAGTGAGTTAACCACCTTTGAGTTGGACCAAATCCTTAGGTGTCTCCATATCTTTCTAGTTTAGTTGATTTGGTTATTCGTTGCGAGACCACATGCGTTTTTCCAGCTATCGACTAGGTTAAGTTTGTAAGTTGAGTTATTTTGTTTTTAGTATTGAACTACCCCTCTTCTCCAAGGTTTGTAATAGCTCGAGCCTTAATGAGATCTGTAACTTAGACATGGACCAAGTGATGAGTTATTAGGGTACGTATATTAATAACCTTGAAATAAAAGATATCTAGACGTTGTTAGGGTTTTTTGGTAAAACTGACCATAGGGACCTAGTGCCTTGACCTCACCTATGTTAGCCCATCTTTAGAACCTTGGTTTCCACCACATGTTAGCACCCATGTTATCTTACGACCGTTAAGTCATCCTATGTAGGTGATTCGTTTTCTTATTATCGTTAGTTCTGTTAAGTTTCACTGTTAGTTAAGTTAACTTAGTTAAGATTAGTTCGTTTATATAATTAAGATAAATAGATATATTATTTAGGCAGGACTTATATTAGGATTATTTATCTGAGTCGTTTTCACGTGTTATTGTTTTCGACATCCAGACTTCCATTAGAGTGTGCTGCTACACGACCGGTACATTTGCCGTTTATGAGAAGGCTAGGTAGGATTGTTTGGTTTTATAAGATTAAGACTCAGTGTTGAATTGCGAGAATTAGTTATTAATATTTATATATAGCTTTTCGCACATCAAGTTTTTGCACCGTTGCCGGGGACAAGGCTACAAGCGATTAGAGAACGATCCGGGTTTGGGGACTTGCCTTTTGTAATTTTGTATAAATTTAGATGAATACACTTAGTTTAATTTTTTATTTTATCTCTTTATTAATTGTCTAGTTTTAGTTTAATTTTAATTAATTTTCATCTACTACTATCTGGTGCCCGTGATTTCTGTATTCCAGTAATAGAGACTTATGGTAATGGCTTCAAAGAACAAAAACGTTACACCATTTGGCAGATGGAGATAAAGATGATTCTTGATTGCAAAGAGAAAAATCGAGTGAAACCCCGGTTATGTTTGATATTTGTTTTAAGGGGGAATCTTCTGGGTTATGAAAATTCATCCGGTGAATTCATTGAGTAAATACCATATCTGGATGAGGTAATGTTTAATTGGTTGCGCATCATCCATGATACAAATCCAAATGCCCCATTTCCGACCCAACAAGCTTTAGATGGAATCCGGCTTGGTTTAATGAGTCAGTCACAACTTAGTGAGCAGATTATCGAGTTTGAGGTTGATGGAATGGAAAGTGAAATTGAGGAATATATTTCTTCATGGGAGGACGAGTTTAGGGGTGAGTTTGGTGAAGACTTGATGGATTTTACTGTGGGAGATGAAGGAGAGTTTGACCCACTTGGCGATTTAAATTTGCTTGAGGATCTATTGTATAATGAGCCAAGTGTGGGGATCAAAAAGGAGCCTTGTAAGGAGAGCCATGAGGTGGTTGGTGATTCAGTCTTTCCACCATTGCACATTGATTGTGAAAAAACAAAACATGAACCGTACTCAATCTCCATTTGTCACACTCTCAAAATCCACTAACGTAGTTTTACTGTCAGAGAGTGTGAAATAATTTGATCATATTCATTAGTTATATCAAACATCATAATTTAGTTTTTTTTTAAAGCAATTAAAGACATACAAGTCTTAAGTAAATGCAGAAGCGTAAACTGTAAAGTAAATTGTTGCGTCACACAGGACGTCTTAAGGCAACAGTTGTCATGATAACATTAAAAGAAATTTAAATCATAAGCGTATAGTGAATGCATGTCCTAAACCGCTCTCCCGCCTCGGCTTAGGGTTTAAGTAAATTAAGCGTTGCGTTTTAGCGTTACCAGATAGAGTTATGTCAATATATATCAATAGGTAGCTAACCTATCAAGCATGTATTACTAAGTGTTCGAAACCACAGCTGACTGTTTATACGATTGCCTTGCCACCATGTCAACCATGACCATGGTAATGTGTTAGCCAAAATTACACCCACTCGACCTACAGTCAAGTTTAGATTTGGGCGGGGTTTGTAAAACCCACAAATACTACTCAAAGGTGACTTGCTATTATCCAATATTAACCGGTTCTATTTTTCAGGAAGACTTAGTTGGTTTGTTTGCCACTTGGCCTTACAAGTGATATATAAAGAGTAACAAAATTTAAAGTGTTGGAGTATGTTATTTCCCCCTAATAAAAACGTTAAAGAGTAAAAGGGTCTGCGAAACTCACTGTTTGCGAAGTTAACAAAATCTGAGAACGAGTGCGTCACAGAAGTCCTCACTAGTGCTCTATAAACAAAAATGAAAATTCTAAGTGTTTAGACAACGAGTGAGTCTCTAGACTTGACACATATGAGTTATGCATGAGATGTGTTCGTGTTACTTTGTGAAATAAGTGCGACTCGACAAACACGTTGGTGATAAGTTACATGTGTGAACAAGTATAGTATTATGTGTTACCATAGTACTACCAATAAATTATCTCCCACAAGGGCAAATATGTCCAACACATAGCAAACATTGATCAATTAATCACTTTTCATGTTAACTCAAGGAATACAACAGCTAAGTTACCGAGACAGATTTTAACACGTCAAAATTGCTCTATTTCATAAATTGTAACATGTAAATAAAATCACAAAAAATCATCACAGAAGCACACGTGAGTTATGTTTCTAAAAATATTTTTATTATGTTTTTACTACATATGTTTTTCTCACAATGATCAAAACAACACAGTAAGCACACAACAGTCATTATCATGCGCAACAGAATGTTATTTGCTATTCCGTTACATGGCTAATCCAATTAATGCAAGGCCATATGGATTAGATTCTTCACTAAAATTATTAACTTCCAGAAGTGGAATCAACTTTACTGGTCTTGTCGTTTGTGAGATACACTAATTACAAACAGGCTACAAGCAGGCTTCCCGAAACAGACTAGCACAACAGATTTGTAAATTAATAAAAACTAACTTTCACACGTCCAAAAATTACAAACTCAAACTCTTTAGAAACTAGACTCGACCTACTACATCATAGAATCAATAATCACTTCAAAACACATCATTAACATCAAGTTATAGTCGTTTTAACATGCACTTATGAATCTGTCCAGCATCAATTTTCATCAAAAACTCAACAAACTATTAACCTATGAACTAACTCATCAACAATCAACATATTTAGCATTTAGGGTTTATGATTAGTATGCTTAGTGATGTAATTCAATCAATAGAAAGTCTAGATATGATGCTAGTTACCTAGTTAGCACCTTGGATTCTTCAATAAGCTTGAAAAATTAATTGTATGTATGTGTGTGTGGTGTGTTTCGGTCGAACCAAGGGGGGGGGGTCTGTCGATCGCAAGATGGAGGGAGAGGGTTAAGGTTTATGGTTAAGGTTGTTTATATATTAATTAAATAAATTACAAGTTACAACTAGCACCCTCAACTTCTATTTTGTATAATTCTAGCATAAAACATCAGTCACCTCCATAATATGATGACATGCATGCAAGCACACATTTACACATATAAACGTAACACATAATTATATCAATTACTTGTTTATAATATTTATTGTTCGTTTGCCAACGGTTTGAGTCGACTCGTGTGTGTTTCGGTGAAACTCCGAAAGACTTTGTGTAATGATTGTCACATTTAATTTAAACTCTAATTAAATGCAATGAGGTAATGCGTTAACTGAAATGGCATAGTTCATGTGATCTTGAGTTAGAATTAACAGAGTTCGGGTTAACAGAGTTAACCTGAAATTGACGAGTGTCACACCATTCGAGACGTGTCGAGGTTTGAAAAGATGGCTAAAATAATTAGAATGACGATATCTGGGCTCAAAGATCATGGGTTGATGACGAGTTTGAATTCCCTACCTCACTTTACTGAATCATTTCGGGGGAATTCAAGAATTGGTGGTTCGAGCTCTATTCAGATTTTTAGGACCGCATGAGTAATGCAAGTGGTTCTTCCCTACTAGTTGTAAACAGAGAGTGTTGAGGAGCATTGATGGGAAACGGATAAAGGAGAAGCCTCTTGATTGAGGTTTAGGGAGTCCGGCTGAAGACTATTCTATAAACTTAGCGATTCCCATTAGGCAACCCGATTATATGTTTCATTTTATTTGGTTTTAGTTTTGGTTCTTCGGTACTCTAGTTGCTTCTTTTCTTGTTTATAGGTTGTTCAATGGTTGGTTGATGACGGTTGATGAGATGATTATAAACAAGTGTGGGGATGGCACTTGTTTTGGAGGAGTCGTGTTCTTTCGTGAGTGACTGCTTGGTAGAGAGCACATGAGTACGTGGCTTTCTTTCAAATTGGAGGGCACATAACATTATTCATGACACCTATTCACTGCTATTTACGAAGGGAGTATGTTCCATTTCCTATATTTATTTTATTATTGTCTTTTTCGTGTCTCACATTGAGGACAATGTTAAATTTTAGTGTGTAGATGGGGAATCGATGTTTTAAATGTACTAATAAATAACAAAAATAAAATTAAAGAAATGGTTAAAAAATAAAAAAATAAATAAATAAAAATAAAAAGATTTTAAAAATTTTGTCCCTTGTTTTCAAAATTTTTTGCATTAAATAGGAAATGATATTAACTACCGATCATTATCACTCTTGAATTTTGAAACACCCAAACTTTTATTAACTCCTTTGTAGAGTAAAAATACAGCAGAAAATTGGTCCCAACGTGAAATTTTATTTGTTCTAAATGAATAAAAGAATACACACTCTTGATTTTCTAATCAACATAAAGAACTTTGAGATAATTTTATTTACAAAAATTACATTTCAAAATAGTTGCCATCCTAAACGATAAATCGTTGTTTTCCGAGGTTTTCAACGTTAACAATAGACCTGGGAGCTTGAACAAACGCTACTAACACTACAAAGCTTGTCCTACACACCACCACACCATAATATATTAGTAATTTAGCAAAACCAATAAGACCGCTTTTTAAATAACTTTGAAATTAGAACAAACTCAAAACAGAATCCAGCGTAAGCTATGTCGGGACAGGCGTAGCCTACGTTGTATCTAGAAATTGGATCCATGTATTCAGGCATAACCATATATTCACACAGCGTAAGCTACATTAGGTCTGTCATAGCTTACGCTAACCACTGGGTAGGGTTGCACAAATGCAAGGAACCGACCCGACCTGGCTTTAGCCCGACCCGATAACCGAAACCATATAAAAACTAAAACCGAAATCTAGACCTACATAATCGGTTCGGGTATATGTTGGTCTCGGTTCGGGTTGGTCTTTGAACGGGAAAAGGACCGATACCCGAGAAAAATGATGAAGATGATGAGCGAGCGACCAAAATCAGATGGCTCAATGTTTGAGTTTTGACGACCATGCCGTGGTGTTGGTTTCAGGTTATACACCTTCTTCGTTACAGTTTTCCCCTAAAAACACATTATTGTATCTTTGTTTAACACACAGCTACACAAGATCCCACAAAGGTTAAACTCGTGTACTCTTCAATAACTGATCGGTCTTTGTTTTTACTTATCTTTTGGGTTTAGTTTGAGAGTGACGATGAAAGGACTTAATGACTACTGGGATTTTGGAAATATAAATCATTAAAATAAAAAAAATTATTATTATTCTATTGGGATATGGGAAGCACCGTCTGACTTTCAAAATTGGATTAAACCAAATTTAATTCCATTTTCAAATTTACCTTCAAGGAATTATCGGTTACTCGGGATTCTCCCGTTTGTGACTTCTTAGGACCGATGATCGACCCGAAACCGATAATCAAAAGATATTATGGATCGATTTCATGCATGTAATTTAGGGTCGGTTCGATTTTGGGTAAACTAGGTCCGGTTATTCGGATTTTTTCGAGCCGGCCCTAATTTTGCACACCCGTACCACTTGGCTGCAAATAATTCTTTTAAAATTGCTGCACATTTCCACCCCCTAGCTTTTGTTTCTCTTCTAAATTAGTAAAGCCAAAAACGGATCTTTTGTGTATCGTATGAAATTAGTATCAATAACATACCATCCTTGTCAAAACTCCGAAATGCTCGAGCTCAGACCAAACTTAGAATGCTTATTTACTTGTCGAGAATACATACCAAATTCACAAATGAGATTTCTTCAACATATTTGATCTGATTGCATATACAGACAGTGATTATGATGGCTGCAACATGAGCAGAATGTCAACCTCAGGAGGATGTCAGTTTTTGGATGAAAGGCTAGTGTCATGGCAATGTAAAAAGCAGAATACAGTCTCAATCTCTACTGCAGAAGCTGAATATGTTGCTGCATCCGCCTGCTGTGCACAAGTTCTATGGATTCAAAATCAGATGCTGGGCTACGGTTTGAATTTCTTGAACACCCCTATTCTTATTGACAATACTGCTGCATATTTTACTGTTAAAAATCCAGTTCAACATTCCAAAACTAAGCACATTGAAATAAGACATCATTTCATCAAAGACTGCAGTGAAAAATGTTTGATTGAAAAGCAAAGGGTTGATATAAGTGACAATTTGGCTGACCTATTCACCAAACCACTTGATAGAAACAAGTTCAACTTTCTTCTGAAAGCCCTGGGAATGATCAACTCTGATGAAATATGATTAAGGATGTGTGCCTGGTTGTGTGTCTCTCTGTGATAACTGATTATTTTGTTAGAGATTACACGTATTGAATGTTTAGTGAATATGCTTGATTATGTTACTTAAGTATGATATTTGAATATGCTACTGAATATGTTAACTGTTATGTGCTTTAACTGTGTATGTATGCAAACATTGACACGTTTGATCTGATTGATAGGTTTGCATGATTATCTGTTGATGTGCATGTGTGATGTTAGAATAAGTGTCTGTGTTGTGATTTACTTGTTAGAGTAAGCTTATTTGACATCACTGCTTGAATGCTTGAATATGTGTATTATCTGATCATGTGATGTTATTAAGATAGGCTAGACCTTGAATGTTAGTATTGTCTGCTTGTCTTGATGATGTTATGTTTGATTAAGATTTGATTGTGTTACAACTGTTTGTGTCAAAATAAGTTTTATGTCAAAATTAAATGATAAAATGAATTTTCTAATGAATTTTTGCATAAATACTTTATTTTGGTCAAAACATGAGCAAGTTGATTAATGGTGTAGAGATATGATAAGATTATTCAGTTCAAGCTTTAAAAGAAGCTTAAAAGAAGAATTTTTAAAGAGAAGTCTCAAGAAGTTGTTTTTTTGCTGAAAATTATGTCATTTGCCTAGTTGGAAGGACATGCACTTGTGTATGTTTGGTCCTTAAATCTCTACAGATTCAAAGGATAGCCATTGACCTGAAAACTGAATGCATTTGGGGCAATTATAACTTGTTTCTTATTCCTTCACTTAAAACTATGTCAATAGCTCTAACTTTAAAAAGACATATATTCACATGTATGTTTGGTCCTGCTGACCACTTTTGGTCAAACAGGATAGCCATTAACCTGACAATGAAGAGATATTGGGGTGATTGAATATTAAACTGTGATTATTGGGAAATGATAGTACATTGACTACTTAGCTGATCATATGGAATTAATAGGCTAAAAAGACCTTAGTATAGTCATTAACATGTATGGCTTTCCCATGATGATGTAAAATCTAAGGTGATATAAACATAATGAATATGCTAATCTTTATGTGGAGATACATAGTTGTCTTTGCATGTCTCAAGATAAATCTCTCCGAATGATCGGCAGAAAAGTGATTACCCAGTCATACACGAGCCTGTTGTTATTTGGTCAACCAAAAATGAAACATCTTTAAATATGACAAGGAACATACTTTAAGAAAATTTGAGAAAATATCAAAAACAAGGGGAAGAATGAATAAATCAACCAAAAGTTGATAAGTGTTTTAAATATTTTATCAAACAAGAGGGTTACAACAAGAACTACAAAGATGTTGGCAAAATCTGTCTCATCTTGAATCAAAGGCATGTTGCTAACTGTAAGTCCAACGTTCAACATCTATATATGTTTGAATCTAAAAATACAAAAATACAATAAGTTATGTCATACAAACACTATTTTTGACCAAATACAGGAGGTTCGAGTCAAATTGGGGTGATCTGGGGAAAGCCAAATAAGATTTGAGAAGAGATATAAGGCATCATAGCACAGTGTTGACCATTAATGCATTATGCTTAAATTGAACCTTAATCATATCACCAAAGAAATGAAAGTCATGCTAAGTTTATACCTGCTGTTAAATCTATCTATGTTGTTATAATAATGCTGAGAGTGAAGTAATGAGATAGCTACTTAGTCAATATAATCCCATTCTTGAGATCTTTTCAGAAAATGGAAGAAACTGTTTTGAAGAGAAATATAATTGAAATTTGATCTCTAAATGCACCATTTGCTCTTAAACTATGATCTAAAAAAAATATATTTTGACAAAGTGGTTTAAGTCAAAAAGTGTTGCATTTTTCCTAAAATAGGTTGAATATGTAAGTTCGGGTAAGGTTTGATGCCTTATAACCTTCCCGAGCACAAACTGTTTGAATATGTTGTTTCGGGTAAGGTTTGATGATTTATGACCTTTCTGGGTAAAATTAGTCATTTTTGACTAACTGTATGATTTTCGGGCATGCTTTGAAGTGTTTACACTTTCCGGGTAGAGTACACTGTTGTACTCATTTCCCGAGCAAGCTTGAAGTCTTGAGATAATTATGTGTTGTTATAGCTAGCTTTTAACAAGAAATTCTTGTTTCGGGCAAGCTATGCATGTTATATGCTGATTGTGATTCCAAGCAAACTTTATGAACATAGTCAAGTACATCAAGTAAGCTTTGTGATTTGTGTGAATATGTTGTTAAGAAAGGTTTGTTAATCTTTCCGAGCATGCTTAGATATTACAATTTAGGTTTGTCATTTTTCGGGTATGGTTTGGTATGTTGAAATCCCTCGGGTAAGGGCATACCTGATGATTGAATGTGTTTATCCTAGCAAGCTTAGTGCTAACATAGGATTTTCGGGCAAGCTCTAAGAAATTTTAGACTATAGCACACTTAAATTTTTATGTGTTTTAATTTCATTCCGAGCATGCTCTGTGATATGTGTGTTTATGATTTCTTTGAAATTACAAGTGTTTTCAGGCAAACTTTGTTTTCCAGGCACACTTTATATTTCGGGTACACTTTTGTTCCCTCAATATACTTGGTAATTTCAAAACTTAACTTTCATAGTACACTGTCTGGTAGAAATCCTTTTCCGGGCACACTTTGTACTATATGAAGGTTATTCGGGTATACTTTGCATTAGAAAGGTGTTCGGGCACACTATTCTCTTAAATGGTTGCTCGGGCACACTATGTTTTCAAGTATGCTTGATTGAATATGGTATTTAGTATGATAAAATTGATTATGATTTTTATTAGGGTTTATGCTAGATAATTTTTAATTTGAGATTGAGAAATCTATATGGGTGTCCTGATTGATTCCTAGTAAGGATGTTTATTTGATGTTTATACTTGATTATTTGCCTTGTGATTAATTTCTCAAGAAATCTAGTATTTCGGGTAAGCTTTCTTCATTATGTCTTAACTCTAAATTAATTAGCTTGATCGAGCAAGGTTTATAAATAGAAGAATTCGGGCAAACTTTGTATATTCAAAAATGAAAATTTTCCAAGCAAAGTTTGACCGGGTAAGCTTTGTAAGTGGATGTATACCGAGTAGACTTTGAAAAGAATAATTCCGAGTAAGGTTTTATTAACTTAAAAGATAAATATTGTTTTTAATATCAAGTGGATAATGTTACTGTTTGACAGCTAATAATTCAGAAAAAGACAAAGAGCATTTAAAACCTACTTTCAAAAAGTATATAAGAGGGAGATAGGCAAAATTTTCAACATTATTTTTCCATCTCTCTCCTTCGACTGCAAACTGCTTACTCTCAAAGAAACCCAAACCGACTTATCACATTCTATTATTCCTAACCCTAACTTGAATTAGCCCTCTAATTCTGACTCGGTAAGCAACATTAATGTGTTTTCCGATGACAATTAGGCTATAATGAGCTTTGATTATGTATCTGATTACTAATACTCTGTTTATGTGTGTAGGTTATAAATTTTTCGAAGAACAGGTTCTTGATGATTTTCTCTCTTTTCTTTCTTCTTCATTTTTATACCTTGAAATTATCTAAAGTACTGAACTTTATGACTAATTTCACATTGAATATGTTTGTTTATGTGATTCAGATATGGCAGACAATGAACCCAAGTATGTCTTCGAACCAAAACATAATATGTGTGCACTTCTACAAGTGACACCTGACAATGAGCCGATGGCTAGGATGATAACTTGGATGGCTCGGTCCAACGTCAGTTTTGCGTTCACCGAAAGCCCTGTCATATACAGAAATCATTCTTTGGATTTCTAGAAATCTGCTGAACTGATTGAGGACATAAATGGTAAAAGAATCGAGGCAACCGTGGCTAGACAAGAGATACATATTACGGAGAGAATGATAAGAAGATGTCTCCGGTTGAATGATGGTGATCACAACTCAATAAATTTTAGCACACCCCACCTAATGAAAATATTTGAAGAGACAATGGGTTATCAAGGAAATGTTCATGAAGGGCAGTTTCAGAAGGGCGTGTTTCCTATGCTGTACAGATTTCTTATTCACCATGTTATACACGGATTTGCTCCAAGGAAGGGATCGTGGACCTTAATGAGTCACGACTTGGCAAATGCCACAGTTGGGATTGTATATGATCTGCCCTTCAATTTCTCTAAGATGATATTTGAAGGATTAGTAGGAAATCTGAAGAAGCCGGAAAGAAAAAGATTTTTACAATATCCAAGATTCCTACAGATAATCTTCAATAGTGAGCTTCAAGATCTACCCACTGTTGGAACTACACACCAACTGCAAGACCCTGACACATATAGAAAAATCAAAAATCCAGGTGTCTCAAATACATACAACTCAAATGTTCCATTTGAGTTATTGCTATGGTTATTGGACCATGACTTGCAAGTGATACCAGTACCTGAATTAAGCTCAGAGGAGGAAGGAGGAGAGGATGATGACAGTGATGATGATGGAAACTCTGATGATGGAGATGGTAATGGAGATGAAGGAGGAGACGAAGTGAATATTGAAGTTGTTGCACCTATTCAGGGGGAGCAACTTGAGCACATTGAACAACCAATTATTCCATCACCACCACAAACTCCACCACACCAGATCACTCACACACCATCTCAAACCCTAACCATTAGCCAACCTGAAACCTCATCACATACATCACCACCACCACAAACACCACCTACATATAGCCCAACCCACACAGACTCACTCATTCCAAGCCCAGTTCATACACAATCACCACCACCATCCACTTACCAAACTCACACCACAGAACAACCTGAACATGAAACATTCTTCACAACACCACCCACATCACCACTCACTAACACAGACCTGTTCCAGAGAAATCTAGATTTGACGTTAGAGAATGCTGAATTGAAAAGAAAAAATGAGGAGGTGACCAATGAAAATGTGATGCTGTTAGAGAAGTTGGTTCAAGCTACCATGAGAATTAAAGCCCTGGTGCAGGAGGTTGAGAAGACCTCAGCTGGCCCAAAATAGGGGGAGAATGAATCTAGGCCAACTATCTCAAATGTGAATGTTGAAGAGACTGTAGCAGTTGTGAGACTGCAGACAGTTTAAAGCTGATTATGAGTATGTATGATGATGGAGAGGAAAGCAGTAATGAAAGGAGGATTGATGACGATGAGTATGAAGGAGATATGTCTGAGGGTGCAGAACAAGACTATGATTACATTAATGAAATAAGTGATGAATAGACTGTTGAGAAAGTAAATGAAATTGAAAAGATAAATGTTGAAGAGCAGGCTGAGACAGAGGAAAGGATTAAGGAGATAAATACAGAAGAGAATGTGGCTATCACTGATATGGCTACTGATATTCCTACTGACATTGCTACTGATGTCTTGACTGACATACATACAGAAGTAGACACTGAAGTAATGAATGATGAAGATACTGCTACTGAGGAGATTGTGCTCACTGAACCAGAAAATGAACAAGCAGAATGCTCCAAGACATCAGTTACAGAAAGTGAATAAGATTTAAAGAAAATGCAGGAAAAGGGAAAAGCCAAAGTTACAGAAGAAGAGCCTGTTATGGCATATCCTGAAAAGGATGTATTGTTTAGAGAAGATGATGAAACTGCTGCTGCTGCTCTAAGGGAACAAGAAAACATTTTGAGAGAAACAAGGGACAGAGAAATACTGGCCCAAACTATGGACCCTGTAGAGTTGGAAGAGCAGGAAAACTTGATCAATCAAGCCAAATTTGCAAGGGAATTCATTGAAGAAGTGGCTGATCAAGAAGTGATAGAGGCCTTGATTGAGTTGAGAAGAGATGAGGAAGTTGATAACTCCCTAGCTATGGTGGTCAGCATGTTTCAAACTGAAAGTCAACAAGAAACAAAGTCGAATGAGACTGCTGAACTAGTAAATCTGAATACTGATATGATGGCTGAATAAGAAATTGGTAAGTCCATGGCCTCAATGGCTGCACAGAAATGGGCTCAACAGATCAAAGATGACATTAGACAAAATCCTGATGAATGGGAGTATGTGGATGATCCCAAGTATGGAAAGAAGTATTCAAGGAAAAGGGATCGACCAGAAACATTCATGTCAGATGAAGGTACTGAGTCTGTAAAGAAAGGGAGATGGGATGATAAGAACAACTACTTTGAAGAAACCCCTGATGATGAAGCAAGTCCTAGAAGGGCAATTCCTTTGCAGACTTTAAGGCCAGATGAACATATGCAAGGATTGCCAAATGTATCAATCCCTGAGAATCCACTTTTTGATGAACCATAGCTTGATGCAATGAATGATCTAACTGAAGGTGAGGATGAGTCTAAAGACTCTGATGATGATGATGATGACCCTGAGAATGGTCAGGAAATGAATGTGAAAGCTACTAATGTTATGTCCCCTCAAGTCACAATGACTGAGGAACAAAGGACAAACATTGAGTTGAGTATGAGGGAGGCTAAAAGGAAAAATCCTTTGGTTGTAAAACTGAGAACATATGGCATAAGTTTTGATTCACTGGCTGATCTAGATGATGATCAGTTGCAGATGAGACTTGACAAAGAGAGAGATGCCCTGAAGGAAAAGATGGAAGAGAAAAATAGGGAAAGTCAGAAATTCAGGGAATATCTCAGAAGGCACAATCATTCTGAAAAAGATCTGTCTAACCTAAAATTTGACAAACTACAAGATCTGTATAACAGAGAGAGAGAGAAGGTGATTGAAAAGTGTGTAAAAGAAAATGAAAAACTTGAAAAGATGGAAAATTTGAAGAAAAAGTTTGGAGGAATGTGTGGATACCTGCTGGAAAGAGGTATGAAGCCTAAGATTGTTGAATATTTATCCAGAGAATCAGTGTTGGACCAATACAACAAACTGAAAAGAAAAGAAAAATTGAAAAGGGTCCAAGCTGAGAGCTCTACTAAACAGGGTGAACCAACTGATGAACCTCAAGCAAAGAAGAGAAGAATCCAAACGTTGAGGGAAAAACAAAAGAAACAGACTGAAAAAGGAAAAACCAGATGAAGTGCCTACTGTTGAAACACCCATCCCAGAGGAACCTAAGTCTGAACCTGAATATGAACCATTTGTTCCTTGGGAAAATGAAGAAATGATAAACATTCTAAGAAACATAATGATAAATCAGAGAGGAATGACTGAAGCAGACTTTAATGTCTTGGAAAAAGAGGATCTAAAATACCTCTTTTATATACAAAAGGCTGAATGGGAAAAGGCTTTAAGAGAAGGAAAGAACCCAAGATACTACGCTAATGGTAGGTTTGTACCTGCTGGATTGGCAAGAACTCTAGGAATGGAAAAGATGTTAAGAGAACTTAAAGCAGCAGGACATGATGTTGTTGAATTAGTTAACCTTCCTACCGAAATGGTAGAGGCTATCTATGTAAAAGTTTTCAACTTGGGACCTCAAAAGCCCAAGAAGTCTGTTCCCTTCAGACCTCCTATTTCAAGAATATTTCCACAAGGAGGAAGAGGTCAAGGAGGAAGAGGTGAATCAAGCAGTTCAGCACAACAAAGAACAAGACCACAATCTAATGTGGATCTACCAAGAAAACTGTACTTTGATTCTGTTACTGGTGTATTAAAAGTGATTATGGAGAGTAGACAATTGAGAGAAATTGTTGTGAGAAGTGACTTCTATCAATTCAATGAAGAACAATTGAGAAGGATGGCCACTCTCAGATTGTATGATTACAGAAACAGAAGCAGATTGCCAGGTAGACAGATGAATGATCTGTCAAAATTTTTGTGGGAAGAAGCTGGAAAAGGGTTCAAGTTCTTAAAAGAAAAGTGGAGCTAGAGGTTGATTCAGTCTCACAAGTCAAAAAGGACTGCAAAGCTGAAAAGAATGGACATAGCTGAAAGAGACTTTCAGATGACCTTCAGAGATGAGAATCCATTGTCCAACTTGAATACATGTATAAGTCTGGGAAGAAGAATGAGACGCCCCAATTACACAGTACAGAAAAATGGGATTATAGCTGACATTGAATTCAAAGAGAATGACAATCATTTTGTGCTGAGGAATTCAGATGGAAAAATTCTGGGGATCATTAAAAGGGATGAAGACTTGACATGCCTGCACAATGAAGATCTAATGGATATAAGGGACTTGGCTATACCAGAAAGTCACACTCACTACCAAGCCCTTAATATTTTCAAGATGAAAGCTGCTTCAGAGATAATCAATCGAAGACAAACCATTCATAATGCAAGAAAGAGACAAGATCAATAGAATAGGCTTTGTTTTGTAATGTCTTCGGACAACTTTCTGATTATGTAATTTTGCTTATGTTATTTGAATATGCAATTTTGATTTTTGATTTGATGTGTATTTTTGCTGAGTGTAAGTAACCATAGAAATGTTTTGGGTCAGCTGAGGTGTTCCAATCTAGGGGGAGATTGTTGGGTCAAGAAATTGACCTAAGGGGGAGATTGTTGAGTCAAATATTTGACCTAAATGAAGTACATGGAAGATTGGAATCTTTTCAACCTCCTCTGATTTCGCTAAGTAATGGATCTGAGCACACCTTAGACATCCGAGCAAGCTTTTACTTAGCCGAGTACGATATTTTGCCTACCGGGCAAGGTTTACTTCAAGTAGTCTTCTTTAGTGGATATCCGAACAGGGTTTGCAAATTAGTGCATTTTCGGGTAAGGTACACTAGTTTATGTAAATCCGGGCAAGGTTCACTTTTTCAAGCAAGTCTGTTCTTCAGAACCAAGTATTTTACTCTTCCGAGTAAGGTTTGGTTGACCAAGTCCAAGAAGCCAAGTGATTGGAAGACCGGGCAAGGTATTCATTGATAAGTATGATCCAAGTATGCTTGATAATCTAAAGGAATATCTCTAAGTAATATTGGGCAAGGTTCACCTCAAGCAAGGAACATTACTCCCGAGTACACTTTGCTAATAAGTTATTTTATAGAAAAGAGCTGAAATGGATCATTGAAGAACAAGGTTGCTCGTAAGGAGTTGTCGGAAAAAGTCAAGAAGACTGAAGTCTACTCGGTGAGTATTTTACTTGGTAAAATACTCTTCAATTAAAGTCTACCCGGAAACTGATCCCGAGCACACTACTATGTTACCAAGTTATGAAGGATGGCCGAGCATACTCGGAAAGACAAGATTGGTGCAAAGCCTACCCGAAAGACTTGTTTTACACTTAGTTTATTTTGAATATGTAATTTGAATATGTATGATTGTATTTAGGGTTTCTAGAAGGAATGACAGCTGTCCTAGGTTGGCAGGCCTATAAATAGAATGTTTAGGGCACGCCGCCAAGAGAGAGAGGACACAGACTTTGAGCCTTTACACTTTTCGGATAAGAAAGAATATTTCTTGAAAGTGACGGCTGTCCTAGGAATCCTAAAAACCCTAAATCGATTATCCACTTTGTATGATGAAAATTATATAGATGGAAATCTTTTGACTGAATCTTGTGTGTGCTTTCTACCTTTGATTATTCTTTGCAACCGTATGTTTGTTATTGATTCCTCCTTTAACAAACGGATATCTTTCTAAATATAGCAAACCGTCATTAACTCTCTTGTCAACACATTAATCTGTGTGAGTTATGACATGATTGATTAAGATCCAGCTGAAATCGAGGGGCCCGACAATATCTGAAATATGTTATTTCTTTTCTAAGTATAATCGAGTAAGGTTAGTAAGAATAAGGTATTTGAGTAAGGTTGACAGATTAGAAATATTACTAAGTTATTATTTTTGGAGTCTTTATTGATTCCGAGTAAGGTTGTCTATTTGATGAATTACACTTTGTGACAATCGTCAATTTCAGGTTAACTCCGTTAACTCAACTCCGTCAATTCAAACTTAAAGATCACTGAATCTATAACGCACACCTCATTACATTTAAACTAGAGTTTAAATGACGCTTAACACTTACTACATGTGTAGTCTTTCGGGAATTGCACCGAAACGCAAACGAGTTGACGCAAACGATTGGTGAATAAACGAAAAACGTCAAAACAATAATTATGTGATAATTATGTGTTAGACTTATGTGTTATGTGATAACATAGTATAAAACGCTAACTCAAGATGCAAACTAGTTAATTTCGGCTAGAAAAGTACAAGTTAGAAGTTGAGGGACTAAAGTGTAATATATTATTATTAATAATATTAAAACCCTAACCTCCTTCTCTCCCTCACAAACCCGATCGGCCAGCCCCTTTCTCCCCTCCCTCTTGCGACGGCAGCCTCACACACACACATATCACACTCGTTTAAGCTTGATTCTTCATAATCGGAGCATCCTACACTCATTTCTAAGCACCCCTCACGTTTCCCTTGGTTTATTTCTGCGTTTTAAGGTATAAATATGAAACCCTAACTATTGAATATCATATTAAGTGTTCTTATGATTGATTATTGCTAGAGGATGATTGATTATGTATTGGTTGTTGATATTGAGGATCATATGTGATTTTGAACGGTGAAAGATTGATGAATCGTTGATTGTTTGTAAACCCTAGAGGGTTGCTACAGATTTTCTATGATTAATTATGTGTATTGCATGTTTTGGGTTATGTCGTATGCTTAGGATGCATGTTAGATGATTGTTTAGGCTTGCTGAGTTTTTGACAGCAGTGATTGTTAAGATTGAATGATGTGTAACTTGTTTAATATAAAAGCAAACTGAGAAAATTATGAGTCTACAAGGTAGTACTCTGAGTCTAGTTTTCAGAAAGTCCAACCACGCCAAATTTGGAGGTGTTTTGGTTGGTCAAACGATTTAATTGTGATTAAAGGTCAAAACTGGTACTGGACAGATTGTAAGTTATGTTTAGACGACTGTAAATAAATGTTGATGTGGAAATTGGTTGAGGTTGTTAACACTACATGGTACTTTGTTGAGTCTAGTTTTTATAGAGTCCAAGTTTGTAATTTTTGGACGAGTAAAAGTTAATCTTTATGATTTTACAAAACTGAAGTGCGAATCTGAATTGTGAGACCTGCTGTTAGGTTGTTTTGTATTTAGCATATCTCATGAACTACAAGACCAATTGGGTAGGTTCCACTTCTGGAAGTTGACTTATTGAGTTAGGAACCTAACCCAAGTGGTCTTGCAATTATTGGATTTTTCGTTTAACGGGAATTTCAAATAACATTTTGTTGCGCATGAATTTGACTGTTATGAGTTTGCTGTAATGATTTGATTATTGTGAGAAACCTATGTGGAATAAAAATATAATAAAATTTGTTCTGGAAACCTAAGACATATATGCTTTTGTGATAATTTTTGGTAAATTAATTGTGATGCTATGATCGGTGGGATAGACTAGTTTTTCAAGTAGAATTCTGTCGTTAAGAAACTAGTTGCTGAATTTTGTGAAAGTTGCATGAAACAACGTGATTACTAATTTATTATCGTGTTTTGACCAAATTGCCCTTGAAGGGAATGATTGTTAATTAATTGTCGTGTTTTGACCAAAATGCCCTTGCGGGGAATAATTGCTAATTGATTGTCATGATTTGACCAAATTGCCCTCGTGGGGAATAATTGCTAGTTAATTGTTATGTATTGACCAAATTGCCCTTACGGGGAGTAATTGCTAGTGATGTACATTATGAATACATGACACATAAATAATTGCTCACACATGTAACGTACCACAAATACACTTGTTAAAGTCACACACGATTCACAGACGAAACACGAAACATGTTGTGTGCATAGGTATTATGTGCCGGGTCTAGAGACTCGATAATATCCCGACACTTAGAAAAATCTCTTTGTTGTTTTAGAAGGCTAGAGAGAGTTTTTCTGTGACGCGCATCTTGGTGAATTATTTTGGGAATACTTCGCAAACAGTAAGTTCACTTACCCCTTTTAAACTGTTTTCAAACGCTTTTCTCTTGGGGGGGATAATATACTCCGAAAACGCATTTAAGATTTTGTTAATATAGATTATATATCACTTGTAAAGACAAAGTGGCAAACGTGTTAACTAAAGTCCTTCATTCACATCGAACCGTTTAATATTGGATAATAGCGAGTCATTGTTGAGTAGTACTACTGGGTTTGACAAACCCCACCCAACGCTAAACTCGACTGGAGGTCGAGTGGGTGTAATCTTGGCTAAACACATACCATGGTCAGGATAGACCTGGTGGCAAGGCAAATGATAAACAGTCAGCTTCAGTGTCGAACACTTAGTGATACTTGTTTTATAGGCTAGCTACCTATAGATATATAATTGACATAACACTATCTGGTAACGCAAAACGCTGAACGCTGAACGCAAACGCTAAACGCTTTATTTTATATAAACTTGTGAACTCACCAACCCCGTGTTGACACTTTTAGTATGTTATTCTCAGGTAGCCGAGGCGGGCACGCGGTTTAGGATCATGCATTGCTTGAAACACTTTTAATAATGCAAACTTATTTTAAACTATTATCATTGGGTTTTAAGTCGTCCTGCGTGACGCAACATTGGTTTCTATGGTTTTTACGCTTCCGCGTTTAATTACTCGTAAACGTTTTCATGGTTTTGAAACTTTGTTTTATGGTTTGATTATAACTGATGATTCCGATCCTGTTAGTTCACACCCTCTGACGGTAAAACTCCGTTAGTGGATTTTGAGGGTGTGACAGATTGGTATCAGATCCATTGGTTATAGCGAACTAGAAGCTGCATGCATACTAGACTATAACCGCGACGACCCATTAGTTATAATGATACGCACTGCATATGTTTGTGTAGTCTTTGTAATCTTATCTCTTTACCTCTTTCACTCATACGCGCGCGCATACATGGCTTACCTGTAAGGATGTCGACGCCATCGTCATCATCATCCGACCCGATGTCTCACGCCCCTGGAAAGGAACCGCATCTTCCCAACTCATCGCCACCCCGAGTAGTCCCGGAGCTCGAAGCTCCTACACCGAAGAGGTATCGCTTATCCGGAGTCATGTACGAAAACGAAGTTAGCTGGGATTGGTACCCTAATATGATCAGGCCTATGGTCTACCGTGAACAAGTTCCCCCGCTACCTCACCCGAACCATCCTGCTTACCCCAACACCCTACCCCCCCATAACCGAACCTGTAGAGAGTGTGCTCGCAGCTGTTGTTTCTTGTTTGGAGCGCGATGTGGGTTACATGCGCTATACGAGAGCTAACGTTTCCGGACTGTTAAAAGATGGAACCGAGACTAAGGAGGAAATTTCCCGCATGACAGCGGCAATGAAGGAAATGCAAGAGGCTAGTGATCAACAGATGAAGATTATGAGAAAGATGCAAGCCGAGATGATAGACTTGCAAGAACAACTCCAAGTAGCAAGGACCCGAACCGAAATAGCTTTGAACATTGCGATGTTCTACAAATGCAAATTACTCAGAACGCAGCCGAACCTGAGGCAGAGCCTGAGGCAGAACCTGAGGCAGAGCCTGAAGAGGAAACCGAGGAAAATCCCGAGGAGGAACCCGAAGAGGAACCGGAGGAAGAACAGGCTGAGCCAGAGGCACACTCGGACGTGTCCTCAGGCGACGACATCTCGGGATGATAATACCTAGATGGCTGGATGAAACGCTAGACACGGACGTGGTAACATCAACCTGACTGCAGCATAACTCCAAACTCTGCTGAACGACCACGCGGCGGCCGCTCTAGCCGCACATGTACAGAACCAAGCTGGAGGTCCAATTGGAACGTGTACCTTCAAGAACTACCTTGACTGCAAGCCCAGTACGTTTAAGGGCACCGAGGGAGCTATAGGCTTCCTGCGTTGGGCTGAGAAGGCCGAATCGGCGTCTGAGATGTGTAATTGTCCCCCTGCCAGTAGGGTTCGAAGATTCTGCCCTCACTTGGTGGAATTCAAACGTGCAAATCCTTAGATTGGAACTGGCTAACGCTATGAACTGGGAAGAGTTCAAAAACATGATGCGAGAAGAGTACTGTCCGAGAGAGGAGATTGCAAAGTTGGAGTCAGAGTTTTGGTCATTGAAGATGGTGGGTTCAGAAATCGAAGCCTACACTACCCGTTCTCACGAGTTAGCTGTGATGTGTCCACGGATGGTAGACCCGCCGAGTAAGAGGATTGAATTTGACAACACCATATCCTCATCCTCGAACCTTCCACAGCAACAACACTACCGTAATAACAACGGTGGCGGGCAGGGTTCGAGCGGATATGCTGGGAAATATCCGAAATGCAACAGGTGCAACTATCATCATGCTGGCCCGTGTGACCGTGTCAAGTGTTTGAGATGCGGAAATATGGGTCACCAGGCAAAGGAGTGTAGAGGAGACCTTGCGGCAAAAGGGTGCTCCTAAACCACCTATGACGACTAAGGGATGTTTCGAATGTGGTCAGGAGGGTCATTTCAGGAAAGATTGTCCCGAGCAGAAACAGAACGACAACAATGGAGGTAATGGAAGTGGCAGTGGTGGTGGAAACAATGGTAAAGGAAGAGCTTTTGTTATTGGGTCAGGTCAAGCCCGCAATGATCCGTACGTGGTGACTGGTAAGTTCCCTATGAACGATTGTTTTGCTTCTGTATTGTTTGACACTGGAGCTGATAGGAGTTTTGTGTCGAAAGCCTTTAGTCAACTCTTAGACTTAACTCCAACCCCGTTAGATGCTAAGTTTCCTGTTGAATTAGCTGACGGTAAGACTATAGTAACGACTCATGTACTTGCGGGATGTAAGTTAAAACTGTCAGGTCATGTCTTTGATATCGACCTTATTCCTTTTATGCTTAGTAGTTTCGATGTCGTGGTCGGCATGGACTGGTTATCCGAGAACCGAGCGTAGATTATATGTCACGACAAGATAGTCCACATTACTACCCTTTCCGGCGAGATCATTTCGATCCGAGGCGAGGGAAGCGGCATGACCACCAGCGTCATTACCCTCATAAAGGCGCAGAAGTAGCTACGAAAGGGTCATCCGGCAATTTTGGCGCAGATTGTTGAGAAACCCGCGGAGGAGAAGCGAATTGAAGATATACCGATTGTGCGAGATTTTCCGGAAGTTTTCCCGGAGGATTTGCCTGGACTCCCTCCTATACGACAAGTCGAATTCCAAATCGAGTTGACACCCGGTGCAGCACCCATAGCACGAGCCCCGTATCGGCTCGCACCGGCGGAGCTTCAGGAACTGTCCACTCAGTTGCAGGATTTGTTGGATAAGGGTTTTATCCGACCTAGCTCATCGCCATGGGGAGCCCCTGTCTTATTTGTCAGAAAGAAGGACGGGACTTTCCGCATGTGTATCGACTACCGGAAGTTGAACAAGGTGACGGTCAAGAACCGTTATCCTTTACCTCGAATTGATGATCTGTTTGACCAGCTTCAAAGATCGAGTTAATACTCGAAGATCGATCTGAGATCTGGTTACCATCAACTAAGAGTGCGCGAAGAAGATATTTCAAAGACGGCTTTCAGAACACGGTATGGTCACAACGAGTTTTCGGTTATGCCTTTTGGTCTAAATAACGCACCAGCCGTATTTATGGATCTCATGAATCGAGTGTGCAAGGCGTACCTCGACAAGTTTGTGATTGTGTTTATTGACGATATCCTGGTCTACTCCAAGGACAAGGCTGACCATGAGGAACACTTAAGGGTAATTCTGGAATTATTGAAGAAGGAACAACTGTACGCTAAACTCTCAAAATGCAAATTTTGGCTTCGCGAGGTTCACTTTTTAGGACATGTGATCAACGAGAATGGTATCCATGTCGATCCCTGTAAGGTAGAGGCCATCAAAAACTGAGAAGCACCTAAGACTCCGACTGAGTTGCGGCAATTCCTAGGACTGGCCGGCTACTACCGGCGTTTCATCGAAGGATTTTCAAAGATTTCTCAACCTCTCACCGCTTTGACTCATAAAGGCACTAAGTATAATTGGGGTGACGCGCAAGAATCCGCTTTTCAACTGTTGAAAACCAAACTCTGTAGCGCCCCTATTCTAGCCCTACCCGAGGGAACGGAGAATTTTGAGGTACATTGTGACGCATCGATACAAGATCTCGGTTGTGTGCTGATGCAACTTGACAAGGTTATAGCTTATGCCTCTCGACAACTACGAGTTCACGAGAAGAACTACACGACCCATGATTTGGAACTCGGAGCTGTGGTGTTTGCCCTTAAGATATGGAGGCATTACTTGTACGGAACCAAGTTTACCATTTACACCGACCACAAGAGTCTCCAGCATATCTACGATCAGAAGGAGCTGAACATGCGACAGCGTCGTTGGGTTGAGCTGCTTAAGGATTATGATTGTGCCATCAAGTACCACCCTGGCAAGGTCAATGTAGTGGCCGACATCCTCAGTAGAAAAGAAACCGATAAACCCAGGCGAGCGCGAGCATTGCAACTCACGATTCATGTCAGCTTACCCGATCAGATTCGCGATGCACAACTTGAAGCTTTGAAAGATGATAATCTTCCATCAGAACTCATGCGGGGCATGAACAAGCAACTTGAAACCAGATCGGACGGGGTCCGATATTTTGAGAACCGGATTTGGGTTCCACGGTACGGAGAGTTGAGAACTCTAGTGATGGACGAAGCTCACAAGTCCCGATATTCTATCCACCCTGGCTCAGATAAAATGTACCATGACTTAAAGGCACTTTACTGGTGGCCGAACATGAAAGCCGACATTGCCACCTACGTGAGCAAATGCTTGACTTGCGCCCGAGTCAAAATAGAATACCAGAAACCATCTGGTCTACTGCAACAACCGGAACTTCCAATGTGGATATGGGAACACATTTCATTGGACTTCATCACAGGATTACCTAAAACACCGACGGGATGCGATACCATCTGGGTGATCGTTGACCGGTTGACTAAGTCCGCACACTTTTTAGCGATTAACGAATCGGACAAAATGGAAAGATTGACTCGCGTCTACATGAAAGAAGTAGTGTCTAGACACGGAGTGCCTGTCTCAATCATTTCTGATTCTCGTTTCACTTCACACTTTTGGAAGTCACTACAAAGCGCACTAGGCACACTTCTTGATATGAGCACCGCATACCATCCTCAGACGGATGGGCAAAGTGAATGAACTATTCAGACCTTGGAAGATATGTTGCGTGCATGTGTGTTGGATTTCGGAAAAGTTGGGAACCTCACTTACCTTTGGTAGAGTTTTCGTATAATAACAGCTACCACGCAAGTATTAAAGCAGCGCCGTTTGAAGCACTGTACGGACGGAAGTGTCGATCACCACTCTGCTGGGCAGAGGTGGGAGACAGCCAAATTACTGGTCCAGAACTGGTACTCGAAACTTCGAAAAGATTGTTCAAATCCGAAACCGCATGGCAGCAGCACGAGATCGCCAAAAGAGCTACGCCGACAAGCGTCGAAAACCTCTCGAATTTCAAGTGAATGATCGAGTGTTACTCAAAGTCTCACCTTGGAAAGGTGTGGTTCGCTTTGGAAAGCGAAACAAACTCAACCCACAGTATGTTGGTCCTTACCGGATAACGGAACGCGTTGGTCCGGTGGCGTACCGACTGGACCTACCAACGGAACTCCGTGGCGTACACAATGTATTCCACGTATCCAATTTGAAGAAATGCCTATCTGATGAAACCCAAGTAGTCCCTTTGGACGAATTGCAAGTTGATGAACAGTTACGCTTCATTGAAGAACCAGTCGAGGTTTTGGATTGGGAAACCAAAACACTCAAGCACAGCAAAATTCCAATCGTTAAGGTTCGTTGGAACTCGAGACGTGGACCGGAGTTCACGTGGGAACGCGAGGATCAAATGATGAAAAAGTATCCTCACCTTTTTGAAGGGCTGACCAAACACCGGAAACCGCGAAACCCGACAAACCGTCAGAAATCACCGGAGGTATGAATTAAATTACGGGATGAAATTTCTTTCGACTAGGGGATGATATGACAAACTGAAAATTTTTCTTACTTTTCAGACACTCATCACGACTTAACTCAAATTTTTGGGACGAAAATTCTTTAACATGGGAATGATGTGAAAATCGTCAATTTCAGGTTAACTCCGTTAACTCAACTCCGTCAATTCAAACTTAAAGATCTCTGAATCTATAACGCACACCTCATTACATTTAAACTAGGGTTTAAATGACGCTTAACACTTACTACATGTGTAGTCTTTCGGGAATTGCACCGAAACGCAAACGAGTTGACGCAAACGATTGGTGAATAAACGAAAAATGTCAAAACAATAATTATGTGATAATTATGTGTTAGACTTATGTGTTATGTGATAACATAGTATAAAACGCTAACTCAAGATGCAAACTAGTTAATTTAGGCTAGAAAAGTACAAGTTAGAAGTTGAGGGACTAAAGTGTAATATATTATTATTAATAATATTACAACCCTAACCTCCTTCTCTCCCTCACAAACCCGATCGGCCAGCCCCTTTCTCCCCTCCCTCTTGCGACGGCAGCCTCACACACACACATATCACACTCGTTTAAGCTTGATTCTTCATAATCGGAGCATCCTACACTCATTTCTAAGCACCCCTCACGTTTCCCTTGGTTTATTTCTGCGTTTTAAGGTATAAATATGAAACCCTAACTATTGAATATCATATTAAGTGTTCTTATGATTGATTATTGCTAGAGGATGATTGATTATGTATTGGTTGTTGATATTGAGGATCATATGTGATTTTGAACGGTGAAAGATTGATGAATCGTTGATTGTTTGTAAACCCTAGAGGGTTGCTACTGATTTTCTATGATTAATTATGTGTATTGCATGTTTTGGGTTATGTCGTATGCTTAGGATGCATGTTAGATGATTGTTTAGGCTTGCTGAGTTTTTGACAGCAGTGATTGTTAAGATTGAATGATGTGTAACTTGTTGAATATAAAAGCAAACTGAGAATATTATGAGTCTACAAGGTAGTACTCTGAGTCTAGTTTTCAGAAAGTCCAACCACGCCAAATATGGAGGTGTTTTGGTTGGTCAAACGATTTAATTGTGATTAAAGGTCAAAACTGGTACTGGACAGATTGTAAGTTATGTTTAGACGACTGTAAATAAATGTTAATGTGGAAATTGGATGAGGTTGTTAACACTACAGGGTACTTTGTTGAGTCTAGTTTTTATAGAGTCCAAGTTTGTAATTTTTGGACGAGTAAAAATTAATCTTTATGATTTTACAAAACTGAAGTGCGAATCTGAATTGTGAGACCTGCTGTTAGGTTGTTTTGTAATTAGCATATCTCATGAACTACGAGACCAATAGGGTTGGTTCCACTTCTGGAAGTTGACTTATTGAGTTAGGAACCTAACCCAAGTGGTCTTGCAATTATTGGATTTTTCGTTTAACGGGAATTTCAAATTACATTCTGTTGCGCATGAATTTGGCTGTTATGAGTTTGCTGTAATGATTTGATTATTGTGAGAAACCTATGTGGAATAAAAATATAATAAAATATGTTCTGGTAACCTAAGACATATATGCTTTTGTGATGATTTTTGGTAAATTAATTGTGATGCTATGATCGGTGGGATAGACTAGTTTTTCAAGTAGAATTCTGTCGTTAAGAAACTAGTTGCTGAATTTTGTGAAAGTTGCATGAAACAACGTGATTGCTAATTTATTATCGTGTTTTGACCAAATTACCCTTGAAGGGAATGATTGTTAATTAATTGTCATGTTTTGACCAAAATGCCCTTGCGGGTAATAATTGCTAATTGATTGTCATGATTTGACCAAATTGCCCTCGTGGGGAATAATTGCTAGTTAATTGTTATGTGTTGACCAAATTGCCCTTACGGGGAGTAATTGCTAGTGATGTACATTATGAATACATGACACGTAAATAATTGCTCACACATGTAACGTACCACAAATACACTTGTTAAAGTCACACACGATTCACAGACGAAACACGAAACATGTTGTGTGCATAGGTATTATGTGCCGGGTCTAGAGACTCGATAATATCCCGACACTTAGAAAAATCTCTTTGTTGTTTTAGAAGGCTAGAGAGAGTTTTTCTGTGACGCGCATCTTGGTGAATTATTTTGGGAATACTTCGCAAACAGTGAGTTCACTTACCCCTTTTAAACTGTTTTCAAACGCTTTTCTCTTGGGGGAGATAACATACTCCGAAAACGCATTTAAGATTTTGTTAATATAGATTATATATCACTTGTAAAGACTAAGTGGCAAACGCGTTAACTAAAGTCCTTCATTCACATCGAACCGTTTAATATTGGATAATAGCGAGTCATTGTTGAGTAGTACTACTGGGTTTGACAAACCCCACCCAACGCTAAACTCGACTGGAGGTCGAGTGGGTGTAATCTTGGCTAAACACATACCATGGTCGGGATAGACCTGGCGGCAAGGCAAATGATAAACAGTCAGCTTCGGTGTCGAACACTTAGTGATACTTGTTTTATAGGCTAGCTACCTATAGATATATAATTGACATAACACTATCTGGTAACGCAAAACGCTTAACGCAAAACGCTAAACGCTTTATTTTATATAAACTTGTGAACTCACCAACCCCGTGTTGACACTTTTAGTATATTATTCTTAGGTAGCCGAGGCGGGCGCGCGGTTTTGGATCATGCATTGCTTGAAACACTTTTAATAATGCAAACTTATTTTAAACTGTTATCATTGGGTTTTAAGTCGTCCTGCGTGACGCAACATTGGTTTCTATGGTTTTTACGCTTCCGCATTTAATTACTCGTAAACGTTTTCATGGTTTTGAAACTTTGTTTTATGGTTTGATTATAACTGATGATTCCGATCCTGTTAGTTCACACCCTCTGACGGTAAAACTCCGTTAGTGGATTTTGAGGGTGTGACATACTTGATTATTTAACCTGTGATTTAGTTCTCGAGCAATCTTGTATATTAGAGTAAGCTTTCTTCATTTTATCCACTTAGGTTATTTTTAATTACTTTAAATACTTGAGCACACTCTGGGTACGAGCAAGCTTTTGAAAATGTACTTTATCGAGCAAGCTTTATACTGGTAAATTTAAAATTGGATTTTTGGCAGTATTTATGTGCAAAATGAAAAAATTCATTTAAAACCCACTTTCATGTTTGCAAAGGTACACTATAAAAAGGGGACTTAGAAAAATTTTAATTTCACCTTTTTCCCTCTTTCCTACTTGCATTATTGCCGACTTGCTCGCTACCCAGAATACCAATCATTAGTTTTTAATCCTAACCTAAATTGGTCATCCAACTTAATCTGACTAGGTAAGCTTCAATAAATGATTTCCGACACTCATTATATGGGTTTAGGGCTTTAATTTCATGTTTACTGATATCTCTTTTTTATGTGTAGGTTATCAATTTGTCGAATAATAGGTTCTTAAAGACATCATTCATTTCTTCTTCAAATTATAACTTAATGCATGTTAAAACTATGAACCTTAATCATTAATGACTAATCGTTTCTCTGAATGTGTTCTTATATGTGTTTGTACAGATTTGACGTATCCGTTCGAGAAAAAGCATTACACGAGTGCCCTACTTCAGGTCGCTAACGATAATAGACATGTCGTGTTGATGATTAGATGGATGTTGCGGTCTACTCTTCGTTTCTCACTCATTGAAAGTCCAATAATATATAGAAATCACCAATTGGATTTCTGGAATTCTGCTGAGTTGGAGGATGATGAGCTTGGTAGGCGAATTGAGCCTAATGTAGCTAGAAATAAAGTGATTGTGTCGGTCCCGGACATTGATCGCTCACACTCAAAATTAAGTCATAACCCACACAATAAATGTGTCGATAAAAAGATTAATGACGGTTGCTATTTTGGGCAAGAAAACTGTTTGTTAACAGCGGAATCAGAAACAAACAGAGTTGTTGCTTAAGGATTAAATAAATGTAACAAACACAAACAATCACTCAAAAGATTTCCATTTATAGAAAAGATTCATACAAATGTTAATCGATTAGGGTTTATTGTAAGGAATGTATTGTCCGTACTAATCCTATGACAGCCGTCACACTCAATCAGGAATATACTTTTACGTCTGAAAAGTGTAATGCATGCCAAAAATCCGTAGGAGGCGTGCCCTAAAATATTCTATATATAGGCATGCCACATCTGGATAGCTGTCATTCTTTATAGAAACCCTAATGATTGGTACATAATCAAATTACATATTCAAAACTATATTAAATGTAAAAACAGGTCTTCCGGGTAGACTTTATGACATTTGTCTTATCCGAGTAGGCTTCGTGCCTTTTGTCCTTTATGAGTAGACCTGGTAACCTTGAAGTGTGCTGGTGAACAGTTCTCCGGGTAGACTTTACTTAGAGTATTTTCCTAAGAAAATACTCACCTAGCAGACTTTAATCTTTTTGACCATAGCAAACTTTGCTCGATATGGTCCTACGAGCAAACTGTTCTTCATTAATCCCTTCAACCATTTGTTAGAAGATAACTTTTAAGCAAACCATAGTGTGCTGGTAACACTTTTTGAACTTTGTTGGTACCACTGTAGCCTGCTCGGGGTTGAACATTGCTAGAGAAAGTACTTAGAATATTACTTGATTATTTTCAACAAGCATGTTCGGACTACTGTTTATTGATCAAACCATGCTAGATCTTCCAAATACTTGTATTCAGAAGCTTGGTATAGCCAAGAGTTTGATAGTTAGCAAGCTATGCTCGGCTTGAAGAACACCTTTGCTAGATGAAGTGAACCCTACTCGGATTAACACTTAAGAAGACTTCAAGAAGGTAACCCTGCCCGATAGGCAAAATACCTTGCTAGGACAAGTAAAACCCTGCTCGGATGTCCAAGGGTGCTTGGTTTCCATACTTAGCGATTTCTGAGGAGGTTGAGAAGATTCCAATCTTTCTTAGACTTCCTTAAGTCATTTCAAGTCAAATCGTTGACTCAACAATCTCCCCCTAGATTGAAACACCTCAGCCGTCCCAAAAAACATCTAAGGTTACTTACACTTAGTCAAAATACACATCAAATCAAAATCAAATTACATATTACATATCAAAGTCAACTGATTACATAGTTGAAAATTTGTCCATTGGACATTACAAAGCAAACCCTATTCTAAGTATCATCTTCTTCGTGCATTGAGGGTTGATTGTCTTCTTCCAACTAGTATCGATCCTGCCCTTTGCTGAAAAATGGAAAGAATCTGATAGTGAGGGTGATTCTCTGGAATTGTCAATTCTACAATATCCCTCAGATCTTCCATGTGCAAAAAGGTCAGGTCTTCATCATTTCTTATGATCCCCAATATAAGTCCATCAGAGTTGCAAAGAATGTTGTGGTCTTCTCTGCTGTTGTAGTCCACTTGAGTGATTCTAACATTCTTCTGCACCTCATAATTGGGTCTTATCATGCGCCTTCTCATGTTGATACATTTGTTCATGTTGGACAAGGGATTGTTGTTTCTTACTTTTGAAAGATAAATCATATTCTGCATCCCTTATCCTTCTCATACGTGTCAATCTTCTGGTCCTCTCATCAGTTCCCATTTCTTCTTTTGATTCAGTAGAGGAAATCCCTTCTCAGCTTCACCATTCTAGTGTTTTGACAACTCATTCTGCTATCTTCCGGCCAACTTTCTGGTATCATGATAGTCATACAATTCAAGACTAGCCATTTTCTCCAACTGCTCTCTCGTATATTCAGCAAAATCATCTTAGAAGATTATATCTCTCAATTGTTTGCTCTGCATAATTACTTTCAAAGATTGAGAGACTGAGTCATAGTAGAGTGTCATAGGCAGATCAATATCAGTTTGGGGCCTTTCTCCCCTTTGAGTTCCTGCTCTACTTGACTCTCCCCTAGTTGTTGATGGGTATTGCCTTGAAGCGGAGGGCCTAGTGGGAATTGACTTCATAGGTTTTGTAGGCCCAGATACTTTAAAAGTCTTTTTATACATCCCTTCAATCATCTCAGTAGGCAATTTCACAAGTTCAGCTTGGTTTTCACCTGCATCTCTGTACAATCTTCCAATCATTTCTATTATTCTCTCATCACCCAGTCTTCGGCTGGTATAAATCTTCCACCAACAAAGCTTCTTGGGTTCACACCCTCTAACAGTACTTTCTCCCATTCTGCTTTTTGTTCATAGAACAGTTGCTTAAGCTGTGCTTTACCCAAATTGTCAAAAACTTTCTCATTCATCCCCTTTTACTTTACCATCACATCTCTCAAAATCTGAATCATTTCATCATTCTCCCATGGATCTATGGGTTCATCCAGTTGTTCTTGCTTAATTTCCACTTGGATAGAAGCGTCTTCAGTTTCATCTTTCTTTGATTCAATTTCATCCCTTTGTTTCTCTCTCAAAGTCATGATTCTTCTTTTCTATACAGGGGCTTCTGGTTCAGGTTGTTCTTCCCTTGCTTGTTTGGCGGATGGTTCAGATTGATCTCTCTTTAACTTATCTTTATTTTGTAGTCTGTTATAATGAGATTCAACAACAGCTTTTGACAAGCTGTTCACCATTTCTGGTGTCAAACCCCTATCCATCAAATATCCACACTTACCAGCAAATTTCTTCCTTAAAGCATCAATCTTTTCAGCCAAAGCTGCTTCTTTTACAAATCTTTCTTTTTCTTCTTTCTTAACAGCTTCTCTTGTTGTGTTGTAGGCTCTTTCAAGATCTTCAAATTTGAAGTGGGTTAGGTCTTTTTCAGACCAACTGTGTTTTCTGAGATATTCTCTGAATTTTAGACTTTCCCTGTTCTTCTTTTGCATTTGTTTCTTAATAATATCCCTCTCTCCGTCCAATTTTATCTATAATTCATCATTAGTTAAAGAGGCAAGATCTTCAAATTTGAATCCATGGCTTATCAGCTTTATCACCAAAGGATTTTTCTTTCTTGAATATTATCCCTTTGTTCTTCTGTCATTTCAATGTGTGGGGACACAATATCAACTCTTTGCTGTACCACCTTGGTTATCATCATTGTCATCTGCAGTTGAATCTTCTTTCTCAGTTGATTCATTTACTGCATCAATCTTCTCATCTTCAGTTTTTGGAACATCTGGAACTGGAACATTTGGAACACCTTGAGCTACTTCTTCTGGCCTCAATGTTTGAATAGGAACTGGCCTTAAAGGGCTTTCTTGATCATCAGGTTTTTCAATAAAATATTTGTTCTTTTCATCCCACTTATCACTTTTTGCAGACTTTTCTTTATCAGCTTGGTCACTGGCTTTCTCTTTCTTATATAAATCTTTGTAAATCTTTTGACCTTTTCAGCAAACTCTTCATGTAACTTTGAGAGCTTTTCTTTCATTTCATCAACTATTTCACCAGTTTGCCTCTCAGGTTCCTTTTCAGGTTCTTTTTCAGGTTGCTCTTTGGATTGACTGAACATGCTCACTACCATAGCAAGAGAATTATCAATTTCTTCAGCCTTTTTAGATTAATCAATGTCTCAATTACCACCTGATCATCAACCTCCTCTTCAGCAAAGACTTTAGAAATATTGGCCTGTTCAATCAGATTTTCTTGCTCTGCCAGTTCTTTTGCAGATAGGGTTTAGGCAATGTGCTCCCTCTCCCTTGTTTCTTTTAAGACTTGTTCAAGTCTCCTGGCAGCAGCAGTATCTTCATCTTCTTCCTCTTCATCTTCATTTGCCTTAAAAGGCTCTTCCTCCTCCTCATCCTCATCATTTTCTGTTTCTGAGGGAAACTTATCAATATCTTTCTACAAATTATCCACATCAACATCTTGCTCTACCCTCTTGGAACTTATTTTAATTGTTTCTGGCTCTGTTAATACAAGTTCCTCAGTAGCAGCACCTTCCTCTATCACAACATCAGTCTGCACATCAGTTGCAGTCAGAGCATTTGTTACAACATCAGTTGGTATGTCAGTAGCAACATCAGTAGTAGCTACATTATCATCAATAAAATTTTCAAATTCATCCCCCACATCCTTCTCCTTTCTTAACACATCATCATCATCTCTTTCAACAATATTCAAAACTTCATTATTCACATCATAATTTTGCTCTTCACCGCCAGATTTATCAGCTTCAAAATCTTCATCAAATATCATTCTTGCACCAATGTCCTCATCATCACTCTCATCATAAGCATTCAAGATACTTTCCAAACCATCACTATCAACGGTTTTCACCCATGTATCCACACTCTCCTCATTCACCTCCTTGTCAGCTCTAGTTGCCTCATCATGTGAAATATTTACCCCTGTTTAGTGGCAGTTGAGGTCTTCTCAACCTCCTGCTCCAGGGTTTGAATTCTAGAAAGTGCCTGGGCCAACTGAGCTTTCAACTCCTCATTCTCCTTTCTTAACTCAGCATTCTCTCCCTTCAAATCAATGTTCTGGCAGATTAAGTTAAAGTTTCTTTGTAATAGAAAGGCATTAGTGGTAGGGGTATTGGATGATGATTCAATTGGTGTGGTTATAGGGTGAGCTGATGAATGGGTAGGATCAGTGATAGGGCTTGGGGATCTACTTGGTTTGAATGGAAATATATGTAGATGTGTGGGTAGGGTTTCTGGGATATATGGTTCATGGGTAGGCTGAGATTGTATATTTGGTTCATTAAAAGGTTGGATTGTGGTTTGAGGTGGGGTTTGGTGTAAGTTTTCGGGTGGACTTTGGGTTAAGGTAGGTGACATTTGAGTGGGTGGGGATTGTGTGGTAGGAGAAATGAAAGGAAAAGCAGTAGCAGAAATGAAGACCAATTGCAACCTCTAAAAATGAAAAAGATCCAATCCAATGATGAGGTGTTATATATTGATGAAGCAGCTGAGAAGGCCATAAAAAGGCATGATGAAATATTTGGTGAGTGGATGCAGAGGAAATGATTTCAAGATTCCTAACTAACAAAGAACTTGAAGATCAAAGAATTTTGATGGAAGAAATTGAATTGACAAAAAACCTAGATGAAGGTTAGAGGAGATAGAGCAGGAGGTAATTGAGGGGTTGCTGACGTTGCAACATATGGAGGAGGCTGACAACTCTTTGGCTATAATCATACATCAATTCCAGCTACCCAAATCCAATAAAGCTGAAAATGAACAAACTACTCCCACTGTCACTACTGATAAGCCTGAAAATGAAGATGATGATAGGAAGTTGGTCTCTGACATTTATGCTAGGAAAACAATTCAAAAAGAGATCATTGTTGAAGTCAGTTGATATGGAATCAACATATAATTGATGATATAAAGGAGAATGAAGAGAGTTGGGATGTTGATTACCTAAACAAATATTCCAATAAATATGTGGGGAAGGGGAAGAGGCAAGAGAAAGATGATATTCCTGAGGAATCTCTGCTCAAAAGAAAGAAAAGTCAAATAAATGCGGAACCTCTTCAAGCGGTCAAACCAGTTGATTTTAATGTTGAGCCACAAATTGATTCATTAATTAACTATCTGAAGCTGAAGATGATGATGATGATGATGAAGCTGATTCTCCACATATAATAATGATTGATATTCCTAGAGAAAACATACAAAACATGTTGGATGAGGCCAAGAAAGACGATCCCAAGATCATCAGCCTGTTGAATCATGGCTACAAATTTGAGAACCTGGCTGTTATGACTGATGATGAATTGCAGGTGTTGGTTGATGAAAATATTAGAGAGCTAAGAAGATTCGTGAAAAGAAAAATAAAGACAAGCCTATCTGAGACTTCATGACTTCTTAGAAAAACAATTGAGTCATATGAGGTTTGAGGAACTGGAGAGTATCAACAATTCCACTGAAAAAAGAAAAAAAAATGACGAATGGGAGAGATTGAAGAAGAAAGCAACTGATCAAAAAGGAAACCTTGAAAGCATTTACAGCAAATATTGAGGCAAATGCAAGTTTTTGATTGATCATGGTGTTGCTACTGAGCATGTTGAGGTCATAAGCAAAGAAGCTGTGGAACAGAGATTCAAAAAGAAATATGAGAAAATACATGCTGATGCCAGTACTAGCAAGAAGAGACCCAGACTGAGTACATTGGCAGAATAGAAGAAGAAGGAATGGAAAAATGAGAAGCCAAAACTGTTGGAAAGACTGATGTCTGCAAGGGGAGAGGGGCAGAATATTAAGAACATGAGAAATGACGAAAATTTGTCATTCTATGAGTCTGAGGGGGGGGGGGGGGATCAATGAAGAAAAGGGCAAGTCAAAGTCCACTCGGACTCCTCCCCCAAGTTTTTTTGAAGGAAGAGCCTGTTGAGGCTGCTATGAAAGAGAATTTGCTGCCATGTGAAGATGACAACAAGATTAAAACTTTGAAGGGTTTAATGATGAGTAAGGGCATGTCAGAAGAAATATTTGATAATCTGGGAAATGACCAGTTGAAAGAACTATTATATACTGAGAAAGAGCAATGGGAGAAGTTGGAAGATGAGTAGAGGAAATTTTTGTCCTTTCAGTGTGGACCAAGGGGTGAACCGATTCAAACTCAAATATCAACCCCACTTGAGCCAAATGATATGGAAACCATGGAAATGATAACAACTTTGGCTAAGGAGGGAGGAGATTATATGAAACTTGTGATGATCCCAAAAGATCATAATGTGAGTATTTTTGGACAAACTGGGCATGTGAGAAGACCAACTCCTAAAAAGAAAAATGCTCCAAGGTCTTCCACTGTAAGTGTCCCAATTCCAACTACCAGAGCCACACATCAACAATAACATAGGCCACAAACTGGTGTGGACCTACCCAAAAAGCTGTACTTTGATGCCAGAACAAAATCGATAAAACTTATCATGAATCGTGGTGATTTAAGTCATATTGTTTTCAAAGATGATTTTCAAGATTTCAAGACGGAGCAACCGGAGAAATTGACAACAATGAACTTATATGACTATTAGGATAGACAAAGTTTTGCAAGATAACAATGGAATGAGCTTTCCAAATACTTGAAAGATCAATCCAGAAAATGATTTTTTTTGTTGATTAAGAATAGGAAGCTGGAAATCTCGAAATTTGAAAGAACCAAGAGGCAGAGGAAGATGATGGATATTGTATTGACTGAAGCTTCTTACAAACAAAAGACCAAATATTTCAATCCTCTTGCCAACATGAAAGAGTGTTTAAGTATGAGGCGGCAGATGGCCATGCAAGATTATGAGGTCCAAAAAAACGGCAGGATTTCTAAGATTGTGTTTGAACCAAAATACCAAACTTTTATTCTTAGAAATTATGATGGACTGGCCCTGGGCATCATTGAACACGACACAGATCTGGAATTTCTTCATGTGGAGGATTTGGAGAATATAATTAGATGGAATCTGCCCTCTCTCAGCATCCACACCACAGGGAGAACTTCTTGTTCAATGAGAAAGCTGATGCAGTCAAACATGACAGAAGAAAAGAAGCTACAAGTTTAAGATACCAAAGACACTTCTTTCTTTGTTTAAGTTTGATTTGTAATGTCCTTATGACAAAATTCACATATGTAAAATTTTTATTAAGTTATGTAATTTTGCTTTTGGAAAATTTGATGTGTATTTTGAAAAGTGTATGTAACTGATAGGTGTTTCAGTGCAGCTGAGTGTTCCAAACTAGGGGAGATTGTTGGGATGAGAAAAGGCTTAAGGAAGATTGGACTCTTCTCAACCTCCTGCTAAGTATGGAATCCAAGCACACTTTGGCATCCGAGCAAACCTAAACTTAGTGAAGCAAGGTATTTTGCTCTTCGAGCAAAGTTATCTTCTGGAATTATTCTTAAGTGTAAGTTCGAGCAAACTACACTTCATCAAGCAAGGTTGTTCTTCAAGTCAAGCTAGGTTTGATTCACAACAAACTCTTGACTAAAACAAGCTAAAACCAAGTATTTTGATGGATCGAGCAAGGTTTATTTATATTAAATATTGGTCCCAATAAACATGAGGGAAGTTGATGAAGGAAATACTTAAGGACTTCTAATGAGAAAGGTTCGACCTCAAGCAAGCTACAGTGTCACCAGCACAAATGGATTTGTTCAAATAAGTTAAATAACAAATTGTTGAAGTGATCTCTGATGAACAAGTTTGCTCGTAGGATAGATATCGAGCAAAGTTTGATTTTATCAGGAAGATTGAAGTCTGTTTGATGAATATTTTCTAAGAAAATATTCTTAGAACTGTTCCCCAGCACACTTATGGTTATCAGGTCTGCTCGGTAAAGGCAAAAGATGCAAAGCTTACTCGAAGACATGTTTTACACTTAGTAACTTTTGGAATATGTTTGAATATGTTTAGTAGCAATCATTAGGATTTATAGAAGGAATGTCATATGTCAGGGCAGGCTATAAAAGTAAACTTAGGGCACGCCTATGACAACAATGGACACTGAGCGAATATTGTGATATCACGGCTATGACAACAAGTATACAGACATTTCACCTAGAAACCCTAATTGATTTTCATTGTATCCTTTATAATTTTAATGGAAATATTTTGAGTTACTTTGTGTGTTTGTTACTTTTCTGTCCGTTGAGCAATACTAAAAGTATTATTGATTCCTCCTTAAATATTCTATGGTTTTTCATAAAAACAGTATGTCGTAACCTTTTGTCGACACGTTTGTGTAGGCTACGATAGTGACTAAGTGAACGATTAAGTGAGATATACGGGACCGACATTTTATAAATACTTGAATTCATATATTTTAATATGTCAATTAACAAGATTATATTAAATATATTCTAGATTATAACTCTATTTAAATATTAAAAACCTTTATTAATTTTAATAAACTAACATTTATACACACAAACACACACACACACACACACACTTATATATATATATACGGTTCTAACCGAGGTTCGGAACACAACTAGTTAATGTGCCGGTTTTATGAAAATATTGGTTATTTATGATTTCAATAATAGTTATAATACTAATTTATGATTTAAAAGATTTTACATAACAAAAAAAAAGTTTCAAAATAAAATGCCAAAAATATCGGCTGCCGGGACTCGAACCCTCACACCGGTTCGCCAGAAGATACGCACATAAACAACCAAGTGATCTAACCGACAGAGTGATTATAAACTTATAATAAAAAGTTATAAACAAACAGCTACAAACCCAAAATATAATATGAACCCTAAATCGATTAATCGGCTAAACCCGTTTATGGTTAACCCAATTAACCTTGGGGTTTATGTATACTGTTCAATTGCAAACACGAAACAATAAACAATTTACCTGTTATGATATTTTATGAGGGTTATTTGTGTAAGAACAATGCCGACCAAGACGAAATCAAGAACACGATCCATAGATGATTATAGTTAAATTAGTTTTGGGGGTAATGTTTGCGCTGATAAGATGATATTTTTTGCCAGTTTAATTGAATTATAGTGTTCGTTTACATGTATAATAAGAAACGGGTTTGATGTCGGCTACCAACAATGAGAAGAACGAATCCTTTTGATTGATTAACCAAAATTTCAATGTTAGTTTGGCCACAAATGATATGTATAATACAACTTCTGATACAATTGCCATAATGGATACGAGAATTATGGACCAAGTCGCATAATTTTGTAACCGGGTTCGATAAACGGGTATGGATTTGGGGTTGAGTTCCGGGTTAACCATATTTTGATGGATTATAATATAATTTTCACTCTAGTCCCTATGGTTTGAGGATGGGTTCAACATGTGGTAATAGTTTAAGTTTGGGTCGTTTTCGCCAACACATGAAAATTAGAATTATGTATTATATAATTAATTAAATAATAACATAATAATAGTTAATATACTCGATTAATGCGGCATAATTTTCTTAACACCGAAATGGGTCGAGTTTTAACAAAAATATAAATTGTGAAATGTCCGAGTTGTAACATGGCTATGAAACAACTTGTAACATCCGGCTCCTCGCACCGCCAATATTGTCCGCTTTGCCCGTGAAGAGCTCAAGGGTTTGTTTTTGGTTCTCTAGGTGGAGACTTCCCAGGAGGCCACCCATCCTGGTACTACTTTCACCTAAGCACTCTTGACTGTGGAGCTCTTCTCTCGTCCACTACCGTTAAGAGGCAGAACATTTACTTATGAACCAAGATCTCTCATGTTCACGGCCGAAGTGGGATTTTCCTAGAATGTTACAAACACCCCCTTTGTACTCATCGTCCTCTATGAGTTTTGCCCAACCATCCCATCCAGGATGTGCAATGTGCTTAAGGTTTACATCGCGACACCCCAAGGACTCATCGTCTATGATGAGGTTTGTCTCACCATCCCGAACGGCACAAGAGTGGCTCTGATACCACTTGTAACCGATATTGTCTGCTTTGCCCACAAAGAGCTCACGGATTTGTTTTTGGTTTCCCAGGTGGAGACTTCCTAGGAACATTATAATGCGTAAACTTGTGTTTCATAATATATAACCGAAGGTAATTGGGATAACAGTAAAATGTAAAGATGATAAGGACATTGTGGATACGTCGCTGGTACATCCTATATATAAGTTCCCTTATCAGATTTTCATTTGGAGCGGTGTTTTAACAACTCAAAGTTTTGTGTGATGAAAAAAAATTAAAATTATATTTAAAAATTTTCTTTCCTCAAAATTTAATGGTTTTTGTTATAGTATTCTTTAACAACTCGGATTTTCAAATTAGTATTATATCCGTTACCCGACCCGCTTCTATATGCTCGAGAAATTTTATCAATAAAATATCACGTCTATCGAGTATTTATTAATTTATTAATATTTGTGTACTCTATTTACTAGTAGGTGTCCGCGCGATGCGGCGGCTACTACAATATGCAACGGTGTACTCATTTTTGTTAGTTTATCAATCCTTTCATGAAGAACATGTAATTCAATTTCTTTTCAAGTTTGGTACCTTTATAGATTGGGAGCCGGATCCCAAAGGGATGCTATGTGGTCTTCGATGATTGCTGCTATTGGTTTCAATTGTGATTTCATACAGTATTGGAGAGACTTACAAAAAATGTTACTGACTACACATGATAAAAGCTCTTTCATTCTCCTATACTCTCTCTCTCTCTTTACCATATCATATGCTCTTATATATGTGTGTTATTAGGTTCTGTATTTTTTTAGTTTTGTTGTTAAAAAATTCATTACATTTAATAATAAACAATGATTATGATTGGGTTTGGTATTTAAAAATTGGAACCCGAACAAGCATGCATGGATCTTTTGTAAAATGTATGATATGAATTGCTGAGCATAACTACATCAATAGTGTAATACTTAGGCTATTAACTTCCTATATTATTGATATATTGTATTGTACGATAAAAGTTGGTAAAATTTGATATATCCCACTACATATAAAAGTTGATTAAATTGATATATTACATATGTTACTGTACATATAAACCAAACATGAATCAACTTTTTCATGGAAACACTTATTAGAAAAGAGATTCCTCTAATGACAAATAAGAAGTATTAATGTAAAAACTTTTCACAAAAAAGTTTATATAATCACAATCCTGATAACAATTTTTTTATTTAATACATGAAAAAAGATTACTTTTAGCAAACTTAGACAGCAAACTAACTCCAGGTTCTAAATGTTATCCCCATAGGACTGCTAATAATAATCAAACAGATGACACAAACTGTTTCCTTCAATCAACTTTAGTTGATTCAAGCAATCAAAGTAGTAACCATCACCTACGCTCAGTCAGTCATATAGGCTGCTTCTAATCCATCACATTAGAGTTTCTTTCACCAGGTTCTTATCCTTCAAATAGCTCACAGTATATGCTTTTGCTTTGATCACTTTCCTTATAGACAATCAATACACTAAATGTTTTAAGAAACTAACATCAAAAGCATTTGGAAGTCGATATGATCTTTTGCGGGATGTAGGCTGTGTAGGGCCTGCTCATAGGCTTTTCTCCTCCACCGCCATCGTCCAACAGTTTCCTTGTGAAATTACTGTTTTACCCCTGGATCTCCAGTAATCACATGTTTTCCCATTGACGTGGAACGTGCAGCAGAACAACTGTAATTTTATTCTCCTTGATAAACTGAGTTGCTACTTGGCATCCTACGTTTTCAATCCAGTAATAACTTGTTTTAGATTTCTTGTTGCCCGAGAAAACATATTGAGAAAAAAGTGATTACCTTTGAGATGCATTGATTCAAGACATCTTCGTGCAGTATTGGGGACTAATTCTTTTTTATTTTTCTGGAAACATAAATAATAAAATATATACAAAAGTTGCATAGCTTCAAAGTTTAAATGTAATAAATACTTACAGAAACGCAATGTTTTCTCTTTTTTATACTTATATCTTTTACAACACTTTAACCAAAACATATTTATTATTTTGTTTCAAGTAGGAGTGTTCATCAGGTCGCTTTAAGGTTTATTCGAATTCCGGGTTTTTATTTACAAAAATGAATTCGAATAGAAAAATCAATTGGAATACGTATACTCGAATCCGGTGCATTCGAGGAAACCGTATTAGCAAAAATAGATAAAAAAAGTTAACAAAACTTAAAATTTAATTTTATGCATTTAATTGCTATCAAAATCATAGTTTTTTTCTGAATTTTATTTCTTTCAAAAGAGGAGTTTTTCCTTCATTTTTGTTGTCAAAAACAAATTTTGTATTTGTGGATGTCAAAAGGATATATTTTGATGCAAATCATGTTCGAGGTTTATGGCATAACGGGTCAAGGTGGTAAACAACGTGAAGTACCTAGTTTTTATTGGAGTTTCCTTTAGCTACATGACTTCGCTTTCACTGAAACAAACACAATCAAAAAATAAATTGGCGAAGCTTTCTTAGAAGTAATGAAAACTGAATAATAAAAGCATGCTTCACATTTATAAGTTTCCACCTATAAAAGAAGTTTTCATAAATCTGAGCCTTGGCTCGTTTAAAACACTGCTACAAGCTCGAGCCGGGCTTACACTCATATAAGACTTTTCTCAACATATAAAAATAATAAACAATAAGCTTGAAAAAACAAGCTCATGAGCCGAGCTCAGGCTTGGCTCAGGTCGTTTAATAAGTCTGTATGATGAGAACCTTTTAGTTAATGTAGCCATGAGTTTTTACAAATTCACCTCTAAAAGGGAAATAATAAAAAAAGGAAATGTTTTCCTTTAATAAAATTCAATGCAGATAGTATCCCGAGAGATTTAAAATGAGACAGAGAGTATTGTTTTCCTTTGTTGTTTGATATTTAGCTGAACCACATTTTCAAGATTTAGAAAGTTGTAGTTTTTTAAACAAAGACCTGAACTTTACAAAAACCATAAATTAGCATTATCCAAAATACTTACAAATGCCTCATAGGTGGTTGCAACATGAGCCTATTGCGCATTGACCAAACACACTAACACCTTGGAGTTTCCTTCCAACTTACGCAGAATGAGGGATAAGCATCAAAAAACCATAAGCTAAGTATAACAAAATAACAACGATTAAGATGACGTAATTGAAATCAACAAACCAGAAACTCGCTTGCAGATTCCAATTGCAAATCTCAGCACCTCACTTCCAACTGAATGTGGTTCATTGCTTGAATTTAGGTAATAGCACTGTATGATTATAACATGCTTTAGCCACATTCATAATGAGCAAATCAAAGCGTTTATTTGTAGATAACAAAGTTACAGACTCAAGTTTACTCCATGGCTTAAGAAAAGTATTTCACTATTTATCAAGATCCATTAAGTTTTATTAAAGATTAAAGATGGTAAAACAATGTACAGTGGATGGAACCCCTATAAAGGCGTTTTGCGTCATGTGCGCCACATCACGATATGGGATTCATGAGGAGCTTTGTGAGAAGCCCCCCCCCAAAGCGCCTCGAAGGCGATGTTCCCCGGCGCTTTAGAGGAGGAAGCGTCCCACTACACACACTCTAATAGAATACATGTAATAAACTTTGTTTGGGAGTATGAGTAAGTTATAACTAAAAATTCCATTAATTGTGTGATGAAAAAAAAAATGCTCACACCAGCTGACAAGAGAACCATCCTATCAAACGCATCAATGATGACAAACGCATCAGCCTCATCACATTCAAAATATAAATCTTCCCCTGCATCAAATATTATAAAGCATCTGTTTAAACAATATTTTTAACAAGAAGCCACACGATTTAGGATTATGGCAGATTCACCTATTTTGAGTTCATTTTTTTAATTGTAATTCAACAACTTCCTTCCATGAAACTTCAATATGTGCTGCTAGCTGTGAAAAATAAATTATAAGACGAAGTGGTTTTCTTAAGTTATTGGAATCTTCGTAAAAATAAGAAAAAATAACAATTATATTAAGGAATTGAAGAGAAAACCTTGAGGAACTCATCATTAATGCCAACAACTCTGTAAACAATTAGACCAATATACAGATCCATCGCAATTTTAAGAAACAAACCCACACCACAGCAGATTTAATCAAAAATACAAAACGAAAATACTTTACAATCAATATAACAAATTAAGAAAGAAAAATAGTACCATTTGAACCAGCTGCAAATTGACCAAAACTCCATTAAATGTGTGACCACAACTCGTTCCTACAAATCATTGTGGCTGATAACGTAGAAGTGGAGGAGTAGTTTAGGGGTAGATGAGGGCGACGGCAGAGGGACCACATGAAGAGAGAAAAGGCCTACGCAGGAGTGGTTTAGGGTTTCGGTAGTGTGGTTTGAATTTTGAATCCCTTCATCTTCATCTGAGTAGTTAAGTAAACGCGGGATTTGTGTTTGTTTTGAAAAAACATGCATTACAAAGTTCAACATCATGTATTTACAGCAGTAAACTCTCAGGGGGTGTTTGGTAAAGGGAATTGAGGAGTGAGAAATGGAATTGGAAAGAATTCTCTTGTTTGTTTATGAAAGAAAGAGGTGAGAAATGGAAATAAACCATTTCCATTTCTCTGATTTTGTTTCTCTAAGAAAAGCGGAGAATTGGATTTCTAAGGTTTCATTTCTCAGCCTCACTCTCTCACGCCTCTCCCTGCTGTTCGATCGACTTGCAGCCTCTAATCACCCACAAATCATCTCCAATCCAAGAACCGAGTTCGTATTCGCGATCCTTGCTTCGATTCCAACGATCCTAGGTATGAAACTTTCATTTTTTCGACTTTCTTATGCTCGACCAGACCTAAACCTCGATCCAAACTCAGCTGCTGATGTCGATTGTTATCGTGGGATGTTTGTATGTTGTTGGTAATCGATTTAGATATGTTAGATTTCAATGGTTTATGTTTAATTCGACTCTTGATGAAATCTTTGATGTCTAGGTTGGGAATTGAACATTTTATGGCATGAAATTGATTAGTTTGAATCATGAATTTTATGTTAGAATGATATTTAGATGCTAGGTTGAATGTTGGAACCGATAAATTGAAAGTTTACATGAGTTGCTTGAATGTTGTTGCTGATGAAATCTGTAATGCTGTTTTGTTCAAACAATATTTTGATCATAACAGATGCAAATTGATCGTTTCTTGAGTCTAACATTAAGTTCAAAGAGTCTAGTTTCAAACCCCACTGGTTTCGTAATTTTTAGAGAAGTTTTGATTACCCAAACGTGAAAAATAAAACCGAAGGTCAAATCTGTTTTGACTGACAGATTTTAGGTCCATTTCTAAAGAACATAACTCTCTTGTTTTTGAAGTTTTAGACTTCATTCCTCTTTCTAATGAACATTTTAAGTGTCTAGAATATTTCCCAATTGGCCTTGTATGCAAATCCTGAGTAGTCAATTTTTGAGAAATTTTGACATTTACAAACTCTGAATAGTAAGTTTTAGATACCTTTGATAATTAGCATTTTAGTTGAAAACCTTATGCATACTTTAAAAATTTGAGAAAAATATATAAACACCTAGAGATGTTGAAGTTTCTGTGAAAATATTTTCATAATTTATTTCAATTGTTTTGTTGATAAATAAATCTATATTTACAAACTCAAATCTGACCAAAAAACTCAGATTTCTACATATCAACAAATCATCACTTTTTACACCATTTTTATCTAGAAATTGACTTGTAACTCACATGGAAACCTTAGGGATCTTGTATAACATTGACTTGTAACTCACATGGAAACTTGGATGTTCAATTTCATCCAAAATAACATATATATTGATGTAAACATTGGCAATTAAACAACATTCAGCAAGTCAGTGAATAAAGTAGCCTGTAATCATTTTTCTTGCTTTCATGATCACTTTGTTGCTAATATTTGGATTATATTTTGGAGTTATTTGCTTTTCTTGAATTTTCTTATATTTTTATGTGTAGATGGCAAGATCACCTTCCAGACAAAGAATAGTTGCCATAGGTGCATTTTATGTCATTTATGTTACGATTCGTTGGTGGATGTTGTGTACTTATCATTTGCGTCGGTCAATTGAGTCAATGACTTTACGTACAAAATATTTAATGAGTTACCATAATAGGCGTGAAAACATGGTGAGAATGGTTTATGAAAGTGATGTTACGAGTGTTGTTAACATAAGAATGAATATACATGCATTTACAACACTTTGTGATATGCTAGAAACTAGAGGGAGACTAAAGAATAGTTTTGTATGTGAATTGGTTTTAACTATGGTTGATGTTTTTTGCTTAAAAACTATGTTTTGTATGTGAATTGGTTTGATCAATGCATATTTTGGTTGGAATTTATGCATCTTTTTATATGTTTTTTATTTTTTAATAAATATTTGTTATGAAAAAAATACTTGTGCTAATGATAAAGTTGATATAATTCTCTGTTTATTTCCTATGTACCAAACAAGATAAATGATTCTCAGCTATATTTCTCTACTGAAATCTCTGTACTACCAAACAGAACAGTCAATTCTCATTCTCCAGACCAATTCCCTTTCTCTGCAATTCCATTTCTCTATTCCATTTCTCTACAATTCCATTCTCTGTACCAAACACCCCCTTAATTTTAAGAGTTTTTGTGAAATGATAATCTTGTCCATCCTATATACATTTTAATATAGTATAGATTTAATATATGATAAATAACTTTGAGTTATATTTAGTTTTAACCTAAATGATACTTTAACCGATTGTTGTTTCCATCCTAAATCTTAAAGGACCAAATTGTAAAATCTGCAACATTATTATGTTATTAACTTCTTAACCCTTAACCCAATTACACATATCCGTATCCATGATCCAAGAACCTAACTCGTGACCTGTTTACTTAGCTTGGACCTCAATCTTTGCGTCAACCTTGGAATTGATTAATGTATATGATTCCCTTGCCTAAATCATCCTCGCCGACACCGTTTATTATGAAAACAAGATCAAATTTGATTCGTATGATTATTTTATTTGGCTGACATAACTAGTTTATCATTAGGCATTATAACAAACATCTTAATACCATTAAACTAGCAGAAACAATCAGTACTAACTAGCCAATTAAAACCACATGGTTAATTTGATTTTATCAACCTCTCTATACATGTGCTTCATCGCATTCTGGTCATTAAGTGCAGTCCGTCATTCATCATCCTTGTATCAGTTTTTCAGGTAATTAGTGCATCTAATATACTCGTCCTACTCGTGTAACCGAAACCCAATCATTGATTAAACGATAATATAACATGTTAGCGAATTGGATAATTAGGGTTCATAATCAATTAGGGGTTTTTCTATTATATGTATATAAATTATTGTTTCTAGATGTTAATCAACTGACTCGTTAGCCTAGTTGGTTGTTGGTGTATGTGATAATCCTTTGAGCCGGCCAATGGCACAGGTTCGAGTCCTGGCCCTGGCAGTTTTGGTTTTATTTTTGCTTTTAATTATGTTATGGTTCAAAAAGGGTGTATCAATTTAATATATTAAATATTAAATGCTAAATAAACAATATTCTATTAAAATCGACATATCAACCGATCATTTTTTTTCGAACTTTGGTTAAGCGCCATATATATATATATGTATATATTTATATGTATACGCCTGATATGTAATAGATAATTAAAGGTTTTAATATTTAAAAAGAATTTTAATTTAAAATATATATTTAAAATTCATCTTGTTTATTCACGTATTAAAAATATAGTTTACGTATTTATTAAAAGATCATATTTTGTATAAATATTATTATTTATTATTTGTTATCTATTATTTACAACATTAATATATAAAAAATTTTATTAATAACAAAAATAAATATAAATACATTAAATGTATTTTTAATTTAAATTAAAAATTTAAACCAAATATTTTCTATAATCTATCCAAGATTTTATAAATATTATATTAATTAAAATATACTCATTATTTAAATAATAATAAATATTTGTAATATTTAATTTTCGCAAAGAACATATTCGATCACCAATCCTGAATGTGTATCTAATTTTAGATTCCTTCTTGATACCATAGTTATTTTTTCCGCAATAATTGTTACCTAGGATTTATCGTCGGTAATTCCCGAAGAGTGTGATCTATCGCTTCTTGTTGTATTCATTCCCGCTTTACTTATTTTATCAGGTGAGTAATGACTCCCCCTTTTTACTTATTTTAAATCCTTTTAGTGACATATGCATATTTACACTATTTATCTATTATCTAGTACTATTAAAACCTACAATTGTTTAATCCTTTTGTGTATATCAGTTTATGCATAACGTGTTATATGCTTATATGCTTTACTTGAATACATTAAGGTCCAACATATTCTCTTACTAGTATGATCATACGCCCGTCGTGTTAGCTATCGTCCAGTTCATCTGGCATCGAGCTTACCGAAAACGTATTTACTTGCTCATTTGGTTAAATTGCTTATCTCACATGAATAGTTTGCATTTTTCTTTGTTTATTATATACTATTATTGTAGTGTCTTAAACTGTTGTTTTACTCACTCAACATGTGTTGTTGACAAAACTTCTAATTTATATGCATATGCAGGTTATTGTTTGAATTTAATGCAAGTTAGTGAAGACTTAGCGAAAATTCAAGTTAAAAGAATTGTGAACAAAACTTAGATTAATATTAAATGGTTATTTAAATGAGTTGTGCTATGTATCTGAATGTATTTAGATAATTAATTAAATTAAATATATATTTTCATTTTAATTATTGCATGATAGTACCTTGAGAGCTGTGAGCAATCAGCTCATGCCCCAACATTTCCTTCGTAGGTTGGGGTGCGGCAGATTGGTCTCAAAGCCGGAGGTTTAAGATAGGCTGTTAGTGGTGCCATATTAACTTTCTTAGGAGCCTTATAAGTGCTTAGCTGTTGGTCTTATGTGTTCGAAATTAATTGTTTACAACTTTCATAGCTAATTAATTATTTATTATTTATTATTATATTGTTACGCACACACACACAACTTCAAGGCTATGCCTCAATATTCATAGAAAATTTTTCTTAAATATTTTAAATCAAAATAGATTACCTTTCGTTTTGGAATATTCCTTAAGAATTCCCTAGTTTTGTTTTTACTTCTTAACCTTAAGGCTAGGTAGTATGACAAGTTCCTCTAGGCCCAAGCGTAATACAACTGTCATGCAACCAATACCTCAGGTTGAATTTTAAACCGAGTTCATGGTAGTTCGTTGCTAAATTCGTAAATTCCGATTATTGTGTTTTGTTATTTAATTGGTTAGTTGGGTGAAAAATCCATGGTATCTATGGGCACTCCTACTATCCATTCCTTACCTTGTTGTGATGTTATTTTTGTTGGGGTTCATCATACGTGGTAGTTCACGGGATGCTCCAGCTACTCATACTTTTCTCTCGATTATTCGTTTTCTAGTTTGGTCGCTAAAGCGCTATATGCTCATGGACCGACAAACTCTATTGTATTGCTAAATTGTAAATTAGATGGGACAGTTATAATGCCATGTAACGTTCATGGGTCGCCCAACTCAGTTACTTTTATTCGTTTGTTTGGTAGGGCCATTTAAACTGCCATTGAAAGCTCATGGGAGGCCAACATACCATTTATGTTTCGTTTGTTTTATGTAAAGTTAACTTAATCAAATAAAAATTAATTTTTTAAACCAATCTTATCTCCCCATCTAATTATCACATATTGGTTACTTTGACTACATCAACTCATAATTACTTACGCTATGTACCCCTTATCTTAAAATCTTTTACCATTATTCCTCATGAACGACACAAATCCCCCACCATCCCAAACGACACAAGAGTGGCTCTGATACCACTTGTAACATCCGGCCCCTCGCATTACCAATATCGTTCGCTTTGCCCACAAAGAGCTCACAGATTTGTTTTTGGTTACCCATGTGGAGACTTCCTAGGAGGTCACCCATCCTGGTACTACATCCACCTCAGCACGCTTAACTGTGAAGCTTTCCTCTAGTCTACTACCGTTAAGCCCAAAACGCGTTAGTGATTTAAGTAGAAATGCATTTACTTATGATCCAAGGATATCTCATGTCCACGGCCAAAGTGGGATTTTCCTAGGATGTTACAAACACCCCCTTTGGACTCATCATCCTCGATAAGGTATGCCCCACCATCCCATCAGGATATTGGATTTGCCTAAGGTCTAACTCGCGACACCCCCGAGGACTCACCGTCTCTGATGAGGTTTGCCCCACCATCCTGAACGATACAAGACTGGCTCTGATACTACTTATAACATTGGGCCCCTCGCACCACCAATGTTGTCCGCTTTGTCCACAAAGAGCTCACGTATATGTTTTTGGGTGCCTAGGTGGAGACTTCCCAAGAGGTCACACATCATGGTATTACTATCACCTAAGCACGCGTAACTGTGGAGCTATTCTCTCGTCCACTACCGTTAAGCCCAAAATGCGGTTGTGATTTAAGAGGCAGGGTATTTACTTATGAACCAGGATCTTTCATGTCCACGGCCGATGTGGGATTTGCCTTGATTGTTACAAACAACCCCGTTTGGACTCATCTTTCTCTATGTGGTTTGCCCCACCATCCCACCCAAGATGTGTGATTTTCCTAAGGTGTACCTCGCGACACCGCAGGAACTCTCTGTCTCTGTTGAGGTTTGCCCCACCATCCCAAACGGCACAAGTGTTTCTCTGATTCCACTTGTAACATCCGGCCCCTCGCATCCCCAATATCATCCGCTTTGCCCACAAAAGAGATCACAGATTTGTTTTTAGTTACCTAGGTGGAGTCTTCCTAGGAGCTCACCCAACCCGTTACTATTTTCACCTCAGCATGCTTATCTATGAAACTCTCCAATCGTTCACTACCGTTAAGCCCAAAACGCGTTGGTAATTTAAGAGGCAGGGCATTTACTTATGAACCAAGGATCTCTCATGTCCACAGCCAAAGTGGGATTTTCCTAGGATGTTACAAACACCCCCCTTTGGACACATCATCCTCGATGAGGTATGCCCACCATCCAAACATGATGCCGAATTTGCCTAAGGTGTACCTCACGACACCCCCGGGGACTCACCATCTCTGACCAGGTTTGGCCGCCATCCTGAACGACAAAAGACTGGCTCTAATACTACTTTTAACATCAGGCCACTCGCATCACTAATATTGTCCACTTTGACTACAAAGAGCTCACGTATTTGTTTTTGGCTGCCTAGGTGGAGACTTCCTAGGAGGTCAACCATCATGGTATTACTATCACCTAAGCACGCTTAACTGTGGAGATCTTCTCTCGTCCACTACCGTTAAGCCCAAAATGCAGTTGTGATTTAAGAGGCAGGGTATTTACTTATGAACCAAGATCTCTCATGTCCACAGTCAAAGTGGGATTTCCCTAGGATGTTACGAACACCCCTATTTGGACTCATCATCCCCAATGAGGTATGCCCCACGATCCCATCACGATCCCAACCTTGTACTATTTTATAACTAAGCACGCTTAACTATGGAGCTATCTTCTCGTCCACTACCGGTAAGCCCAAAACATGTTGGTGTTTAAGAGGTAGGGATTTACTTATAAACACCCCCCTTTGGAGTCATCATCCTCGATGAGGTATGCCCCACCATGTAGGATTTGCCTAAGGTGTACCTCATGACACCCTCCGGGACTCACCGTCTCTGTGGAGGTTTGCCCCACCAACCTAAGAGGCACAAGAATGGATCTGATACCACTTGCAACATCCGGCCCTCGCATCACCTTAGCACGCTTAAGAATGGATCTGCCCACAAAAGATCTCATGGATTTTTTTTTGGTTATTCAGGTGGAGAATTTCGAGAAGGTCACCCATTCTGATACTACTTTCACCTCAGCACGCTTAAGTGTGAAGCTTTTCTCTCGTCCACTACCGTTAAGCCCAAAACGTTTTTGTGACTTAAGAGCCGGAACATTTACTTATGAACCAAGGATATCTCATCTCCACAGCTAAAGTCCGATTCTCCTAGTATATTACAAACATTCCTCTATGGACACATCATCCTCGATGAGGTATGCCCCACTATCCAATCCAAGATGTGGGATTTGCCTAAGCCGTACCTTGTGACATCCCTGGGACTGACTGTCTCTGTTGAGGTTTTCCCCACCATCCCGAACGGCATAAGAGTGGATTTGATACCACTAGTAACATTCGGCCCCTCGCACCACCAATATTGTCCACTTTGCCCACAAAGAGCTCACTTATTTGTTTTTGGTTGCCTAGTTGGAGACTTCCTAGGATGTCACCCATCCTGGTACTACTATCACCTAAGCACGCTTAAATATGGATCTCTTCTTTCGTCCACTACCGTTAAGCACAAAACGTGTTGGTGATTTAACAGGCGGGCATTTACTTATAAACAAATATTTTTCATGTCCACGGTCGAAGTGGGATTTGCCTAGAATGTTACAAACACCCCCATGTTGGACTCATCGTCCTCTTTGAGGTTTGCCCCATCATCTCATCATGGATGTGCGATTTGCCTGAGGTGTACCTCGCGTCACCCCGAGGACTCATCGTCTGTGATGAGGTTTGCCCCACCATCCCAAACGACACTAGAGTGCCTCTGATACCACTTTTAGCATCCAGCCCCTCGTATCACCAATATCTCCGCCCACAAAGAGCTCACGGATTTGTTTTTGGTTACCTAGGTGGAGACTTCCTAGAAGGTCTCCCAACCTGATACTACTTTCACTTAAGCACACTTAGCTGTGGAGCTATCCTCTCGTCCATTACCGTTAAGCCCAAAACGCGTTGGTGTTTAAGAGGTAGGGCATATACTTATGAACCAAGATCTCTCATGTCCACGACCAAAGACGGATTTACTTACAAACACCCGCCTTTGGACTCATCATCCTCGATGAGGTATGCCACACCATCCTATCAGGATGTCGGATTTGCCTAAGGTGTACCTCAAAACACCCCTAGGAACTCATCGTCTCCGAGGAGGTTTGCCCCACCAGTCTGAACGGCGCAAGTGTGGCTCTGATACCACTTTAATACCCAGCCCCTCACACCGCCATTATTGTCCGCTTTTCCCACAAAGAGCACATGTATTTGTTTTTGGTTGCCTATGTGGGGACTTCCCAGGAGGTCACCCATCATGGTACTACTGTCACCAAAGCACGCTTAACTGTGAAGCTCTTCTCTCGTTTACTACAGTTAAGCCCAAAACAAGTTGTTGATTTAAGAGTCAGGCATTTGCTTATGAACCAAGATCTCTCATGTCCAGGGCCGAAGTGTGATTTGCGTAGAATGTTACAACCCCCCTGGACTCATTGTCCTCTAGGAGTTTTTCCCCACCATCCCACCCAGGATGTGCGATTTGCCTTAGTTGTACCATGCGACACCCCGAGGACTCATCGTCTCTAATGAGGTTTGCCCCACCATCCCAAACGGCACAAGAGTGGATATGATACCACTTGTAACACTCGGCCCCTCGCATCACCAATATAGTCTGTTTTTTGTTACCCAGGAACTACTTTCACCTACGCACGCTTAACTGTGAAGCCCTCCTCTCGTCCACTACCGTTTAGCCGAAAACGCGTTGGTGATTATTGAGACGGGGTATTTACTTATGAACTGAGATCTCTCATGTCTACGGCCGAATGAATTTGCCTAGAATGTTACAAACACCCCCACTTTGGACTCATCGTCCTCTCTGAGGTTTGCCCCACCATCTCATCGAGGATGTGCGATTTGCATAAGGTGTACCTCGCGACACCCCGGGGACTCACCGTCTCTGATGTGGGTTGCCCTACCAGCCCGAATGGCACAATAGTGGCTTTGATACCACTTGTAGCATCCGGCCCCTCGAATCACCAATATCGTCCGCCCACAAAGAGCTCACAGATTTGTTGTGTTTACCTAGGAGGAGACTTCCTAGGAGGTCACCCAACCTGGTACTACTTTCACCTAAGCCCGCTTAATTGTTGTTGAGTCAAAGATTTTACCTAACCAATGTATAAGGAAGATTGGAATCTTCTCAACCTCCTCAGAAATCGCTAAGTATGAAACCGAGCACACTTGGACATCCTAGCAAGGTTTTACTTTGTCGGGCCCAATATTTTGCCTATCGGTCAGAGTCATCTTCTAGAAATCTTCTTTAGTGAATATCCGAGCAGGGTTCACTATGTCAAGCAGGATTGTACTTCATGGCCGAGCACAGTTTGCTTCCTAGCAAACCCTTGTCTCACCAGTCTTTTGAAGCCAAGTACTTGGAAGATCTAGCAAGGTATTCTTTAATAAACAATGGTCCGAGCATGCTTGATGAAGTTAAGAATTATCCTAAGGACACATCAGGCAAGGTTCAACTATGGAAAGCTACAGTGTAACCAAGCACACTTTGCTTTGCTAATAAGCTATTTACTAGCAAGGAGTTGATAGGACCATTAGAATAACAAGTATGCTCGTTGGATCATATCGGGCAAAGTTGGATATGGTCAAGAAGATTGAAGTCTGGTTGGTGAAAGTAAAGTCTACCCGGGAACTGTTCCCGAACACACTTGAAGGTTACCAGGTTTACTCTAGGACAAAAGGCACCAAGCATACTCGGAAAAGACAACTGATACGAAGTCTGCCCGGAAGACCTTTTTTTTACACTTAGTATAGTTTTTGAATATGTAATCTGAATATGTGTCAATCATTAGGGTTTCTAGAAGGAATGACAGCTGTCAGGAGGTGGCAGGCCTATAAAAGGAATATTTTAGGGCACGCCTCCTGACGAGACGGAATACGGATTTGCCTATACACTTTTTGGATAAGAACGAATATTCTCTATAGAGTGTGACGGCTGTCCTAGGTTATCATTGAATATACATTCCGACAAGAAACCCTAATCGATTATCATTTGTATGAATCACATTATATAAATGGAAATCCTTTGAGTTATTGTTCTTGTCTGTTACCATTATTAACCACTTAGCAACAAATCTTGTTTATTTCTGATTCCGCCGTTTACAAACAAGAATGTTTCCTTATTCAGCAATCCGTCATTAACCTTCTTGTTGACACATTATGTGTGGGTTATGACATTGTTATTGAGTATTAAGTGATTATTCGGGACCGACAATTGTGGAGTTATCCTCTCGTCCACTACTGTTTAGCCCAAAACACGTTGGTGATTTAAGAGGTATGGCATTTGATTATGAACCAAGATCTCTCATGTCCTGGGCCGAAGTGTGATTTGCATAGAATGTTACAAACACCCCCCCTTCAACTCATCGTCTTTTATGAGGTTTTCCCCACCATCCCTGAGGACTCACAATCTCTGTGGAGGTTTTCCCGCCCATCCTGAATGGTACAAGAGTGGCTCTGATACCACTTGTAACATCCGGCCTCTCGCACCACCAATATTGTTAGCTCTGCCTACAAAGAGCTCACGTATTTGTTTTTGGTGGCCTAGGTGGAGATTTCCCAGGAGGTTACCCTGTTGGAATCGATCTGCCCAATACACATATTAGAGTTGATGTAGCTAGTACCTTATGATCCAAGTAATAATAATCAACACTTATAATATTTGGAAAGTGGGTTTTCTAAATATTTGCATTTGTGTGTTAAATAAATTATGTGGATAATTTAAATTTGAGAGTTGTTATTTATTTATTTGGATAAATAAATAAACTAAAATTGTTTATGGTTTTGGGGGAAAAACCCAAAGGTGGGGCCACCCTCCTCCTCCCTCTCTCTCATGTTTTGTTATTCCAAGATATGCAAAGGAAAGGGGTTGGTGGATCATAATTCTATAGAACATAACTCTACACTTTCTTTCACACACACATCTCCTCTCTAGTTTTCTCTCTAATTCAGCCGAGAACAAGAAGAGGAAGAACAAAAGGGTTTGTTCTTGCAAGAGTGAAAAGGACCCTAGCAACCAAGGTGTTTGTTGGAGCTCATTGGGTATAAAAGCTTGAGGATTTCTCCATTTGAAGTTTTGCCATTCATTCTCATTCATCCCCTCCTAATTTCTGGACTTGAAGGTAGGTTTTGAATGACACCCTATGGTTGTGTTTTGATAGAATATATATTGTATATGGATCCTGGATTTGGTTTATACATAAGCGGGTTTATGTGTTTGGTAAAAACAAGATTTAAAACTATTTATTCCGCTGCGTTTTCCTTAATAAATGGTTAGTTTTGGACTTTGATAATCTTGCTAAAACCCAACAATGGCATCAAGAGCCGCTTATACGATTACATTCTTCAAAATGGGTTTTAAATTTTTCTTGTTTGATGGTATTCCTTACCATTTTTGCCGAGAAATTAGGCCTTTTGGTTGCCCCTTAGTTTTTCAAGTTTGTACCATACATGCATGTGGCTAAAACTGGAAAAATTGGTCATTTGGTTGCCAAACTTTGTTTGGGCTGAAACTGTGTTCTTCAGCTCTAGCCGAAAACACAATGGTAGGAAACCATGGTTCTCGGTCTGGCCGAAGACACCCAAAACCCTGTTCTCGATTGGCTGAGAACTTATGGTTGGGAACCATGAGATTTCAGTTGACCGACAACACGTTCTCGGTTGGACCGAGAACTCAAGATTGTGAATCATAGTTCTCGGTTTGACCGAAAACTAGTTCTCGGTGTTGACCGAGAACAATAGGTTCTCGGTGAACCAAAGCTTTCGGGCCGAAAACTCTGAAGCTTTGGTTCTGGCGGAGAACTATGTGTTCTCTGTTTTATGCCGAGAACTAAGGGACAAGGAGAACTATCTGGTCAAAGGTTAACCTGTTTGGTCAAGGGTTGACCTGTTTGTGTGGATATTCATAACTTACCAATGACCTTGTGTATATTGAAGAAGACTTGTTGTGATTTGTTCTTTTATTAGTAATATTCTTTATTCGGGTTTGTAATCTATTTATTCTTTCAAATGGTTTGCAATAATAAGTAGAATAGTTGTATTTCTTTTATTAGACAAAATGTATTAGGATATATTTTGTAAAGGAGATGCAACTACAATACCATTTTGGTTGAAGCCCAAGTGGAAGCCCAATTAAAGAAGAAGGATCACAACTAGAAGTGGAACGCTTGAAGCATAAGGATACGGAGTCAGGTGTGAGTTCACCGTCTCATACCTTGTGTCATGCTCATCCCTTAGGAGAGACCTTTTTACACACTTGTTTCGGTCAACAAGTGTTGTTGATTTTAGGTGGCTATGGTTATGAACATGTGATTGTAATTTATGCTTGTACGGTTGATTTATATTTATTGTTTTATCTTGTTTGGATGTTAACAATTAAAATCGACAACTAGCATAAAAGTGATTCCTTTGAAATTATTAAGTTATAAAATTGGTTTTATTAACTATTAATGATTTCATAATAAAATGGGTTTTTATTAAAAGGAATTAGAAAATTTGTTTTTCAAAAGGTACCATACATTTGAATGCATGCAAATAGAAGGTACATTAAATAGTTTTCCAATCTAGAATTTTGAAAACCAAATCCTTTCTGAAAACAAGTTTAACACCATCCTTTTATACAACACTCGAGTCACTTGGAGTCTTGATGTGGGATAAAGGTCACCTAACTACATTTAAGAAAACTTGTGATCTTGAGGTGAATTTACAATACTTGTGGGATAAAGGTCACCAAACCACTTGTATGTGTAAACTCACACGTGTGTGTAAACTTGATTTGGAAACCATGTGAATAGGGTCACCGAAGCATGGCATACAAAGGTGTTGATGGGATTAAACATGCCAACTAAACATATGATGTTTAACCGATCCCATAAAACTAGAAGTTGCAAAGGGTTGCAATTGTCAAACGTTGACTACCTTGTTAATTTGAATAGTGGGATAAAGGTTACCTAACTACTATTTGAATGAAACGTTGGGTTCTAGATTTTAATCATTAATTTTCTTGGAGACATTAAAAAGGGTATTAACGATTAAAATTTATTGATATCGAAAATACTAAATTGAACTTTGTTAAATTCTTTTATAGATGGTCGCAAACAATCCACAGAACGATATTATCCCACCCGTGCATAACTTATCACTAAAATCCATTCTAGATAAGGATCGTCTAAACTATAATAATTTCATGGACTGGTATCGAAACTTGAGAATTGTTCTCAAGCAAGAGAAGAAGTCCTACATGTTGGACGATCCTATTCCCGATGAACCCGATGTCAACAACTTGGATGCCTAGGCGGATTGGTTGAAATACACTGAGGATTCGGTGCAAGTTTCTTGCTTTATATTGGGAACAATGATTCCCAAGATCCAAAAGGATTTCGAGAATCATGGGGCATATGACATGATAACCCAGCTTAAGGAAATGTTCCTTACTCAGACTAGGGTGGAGCGCTTCGAAACGGTTCGAGCACTTCATGCATATCATATGGAAGAAACCCAATCTTTCTCATCTTATGCGCTTAAGATGAAAAGCCACATTGATCGGCTTGAACGGCTAAACTGTCCCGTCTCAAAAGATTTAGCCACGGATTTGATCCTAAATGGCTTAACTAAAAGGTTTGAGACGTTCGTCATGAACTACAACATGAACGGATGGGACAAAAGCATTGGTGAGCTTCACGGAATGCTTAAGACAGCCGAAGCCGGCATGGGTAAAAAGGTTTTACCCATTCTTGCGATCAATGAGGGTGGCTTGAAGAAGAGGCATCACCCAGAGCTAAAGGCAAATGTTGTCGTTGGTAAGGGGCAAGTCAAGAAGGGGTTCAAGGGAAAGGCAAAGGCGGAACCAAAACCCAAGAAGCTAAAGGTTAGCGCTGAGGATCCATGCTTTGGTTGTGGGGAGATAGGTCACTAGATGAGAAACTGTCCAACCTATCTCAAGGAGTTGAAAGCCAAGAGGGATGCGGGGCAAAACTCATGTAGAACTTTCATGATCCATATTGATCCTAATATTGTTTATTCTAACACATGGGTATTGGATACCGGATGTGGAACTCATATATGCAATTCATTGCAGGAGTTCACAAGAAGAAATGATGTGAAGAAAGGAGATATTAGTCTCTTCATGGGCAATGGAGCAAAGGTTGACGTCCAAGCTCGAGGAGATTATGTTTTAAAGCTTCCAAATGGGTTGGAAGTTATTTTGAAAAACATTCTATATTCTCCTAGTTTGACTAGGAATATTATCTCTGTTTCTGTATTAAGACAATTTGGATATGATTTTAAGTTTATTGACGATGGTATTTATTTTTTCATGAATGATGTCTTTTATTTTAAAGCAATGCCGTCTAATGGCATTTATGAATTAGTTCATGATAATACATCCATTGATAACTCGTTATACCAAGCTAACACCAAAAGACTCAAATTGGATTTAAGTGAAACTTTTCTTTGGCATCGTCGCCTTGGTCACATAAAAAAAGATCGCATTAATACAATTCAAAAGAATGGTCTTTTGGAGGCGAATGACGATTCATTTGATAAATGTGAGTCTTGTTTATTGGGGAAAATGACTAAGGAGCCCTTTAGTGGAACTAATGAGAGGGCAAAAGACTTATTAGGTATCATACATTTGGATGTATGTGGTCCATTTAAGACAATGACAAGGAATGGTGAGAGATACTTCATTACCTTTACCGATGATTATAGTCGCAATGGGTATTTGTCATTGTTAAGACACAAAGATGAAGCCTTTGAAATGTTTAAAGTTTTCCAAAATGAAGTACAAAACCAACTCAACAAAACAATCAAAGTACTACGTTCCGATAGAGGAGGTGAATACCTCAATGATGTGTTTCTAGATCATCTTAGGAGTTGTGGGATTGTCTCACAACTTACTCCATCCGGAACACCGCAACATAATGGTGTGTCCGAGAGGAGGAATCGAACTTTATTGGATATGGTTCGATTTATGATGGCTAGAAGCACATTACCTCTATCATTTTGGAGTTTCGCTTTGATCTCTGCTGCCCGTATTCTAAATATGACACCAACCAAGAAAGTGGATTGGACGCCTTTTGAAATATGGCATGGAAGGGTTCCATCATTATCATATTTAAAGGTATGGGGTTGTGAGGCTTATGTCAAGAACAACACCCAAAACAAGCTTGAAAGCCGATCCACTAAGTGTATCTTCGTAGGATATCCCAAAGTTTCGATGGGATATTATTTCTACAATCCAAACAAGCATAAAGTGTTTATAGCTCGAAAGGCTGAGTTCTTGGAAAGAAGGTTCCTTATGGAAGGAACTGATAGAACTGTGGAACTTGAGGAGGATCGAGAACCACAAGCCGATACATGTTTGGTTGACACTAGCAATCAACTTGGATACTTATAAAGCTAGACTTGTAGCAAAGGGTTTCACTCAAACTCAAGGGGTTGATTATGATGGAACTTTCTCTCACGTGGCGATGCTGAAGTCTATAAGGATATTGTTTGCCATAGCCGCATATTACGACTATGAGATATGACAAATGGATGTCCAAACCGCTTTTCTAAATGGGCATCTTGAGGAAGATGTCTATATGTTTCAGCCTGAAGGTTTTGGCGATCCACAACATCCTAATAAAGTGTGCAAGTTAAAGAAATCAATCTATGGATTGAAGAAAGCATCTAGAAGTTGGAATCACCATTTTGATGATGAAGTTAAGTAATTTGGATTCATCAAAAATGCTGATGAAGCTTGTGTGTATAAGAAAGCTAGTGGGAGCATCATTACCTTTCAGGTATTGTATGTTGATGACATATTATTGTTTGGAAATGACATTCCAACCTTGGAAGGTGTAAAAGCCTGGCTTGGAAATTACTTTTCCATCATGGATCTTGGTGAAGCCGCCTATATTTTGGGAATAAGGATCTATAGGGATAGATCAAGGCGGTTGATAGGTTTGAATCAAAGTGCATTCATTGACAAAGTCTTGAAAATGTTCAAGCTGGAAAAATCTAAGAAAGGTTTGGTAACTATTCAAAGAGGTACAATATTGAGTGCCTCTCAATGTCCAAGCTCAAAGGTTGAGCAAGACATAATGAATGGAATCCCATATACGTCTGCTATTGGATCCATCATGTATGCCATGATATGCAGCAGACCGGATGTGTCATGCGCTTTGAGCATGACAAGTAGATACCAACAAAATCCGGGAACTAGCCATTGGATGGCAGTTAAGAGCATATTGAAATACCTTAGGAGGACTAAGAAAATGTTTCTAATATATGGCTCAGGTGATGAGGAACTCGTTGTAAAGGGTTAAACGGATGCGAGTTTTTAAACTGATCAAGATGACTCTCGATCACAATCGGGATATGTCTTCGTTCTAAATGGTGGTGGTGTCTCTTGGAAGAGCGCAAAACAAGACGTGGTAGCCTTGTCCACCACTGAATCAGAATGCATCGCCGCCTCCTTGGCAGCTCGAGAAGCTGCGTGGATTAGAAAGTTCATTTCCGACCTAGGGGTAGTCCGCACCATTCAAGACCCTATAGAAATCTTTTGTGACAATGAGGGTGCGATTGCTCAAATCAAGGAACCCCGTGCACATCAAAAGACTAGGCACATTGAGCGGAGATTCAACTACATAAGGTATGAAGTTGAAAAAAGAAAGATATGTATTCGCAAAGTTCACACCGATCAAAACATTGCGGATCCACTCGCGAAGCTCCTTGAAAGGCCGAAGCATGAGGGTTATACTTGCGCCTTAAGACTTCGATATTCTAGTGATTGGATTTGATAAAAAATTTTGTATTTGTATATCGGAACAATTTTATTTTAACTCAATCATATGGTTTTGGTTATGGTCTTATTCTTGAGTTATGTTCCATTTTAGCATGTTTAAATCCGTGAATAATTTGATTATTCTAAACATCCGTAGTCGATCATAGTTGTGGACAAATATGAAAGTAAGACTATTATGAACTTGGATTGGTAGATATTCATGAGGTATGAATATAGCAAAAGGGTTTGATGCCAAGGTTCATAGATATTTATGGGATAAATAATGGACTGACCCCCCGCCCTCAATTTTACTGTATGGAATCCTTGTGATTTGTGATCATAAGTAAATTTGAGTAAAGGCGAACATCATAGTATCCTCCGACCTGAGATACATATTGAGTCTTGATATTCACCGACTATTATACTTTGACTTAGTTCTTCGCTGCTTTGAAATATGTCAGTACATAAGGCTAAGCTCAAGTGTAGTATGAAGGTGATAGTGAGAGACGTATGTAGTCAATAGGGTTTTTGTCCCACTTATTCGTTGAGAGTTAAATGTCTAAGGCCTGATAAGTTAAATCAACAGAGAATAATCACTCTGTGTCTCTGGATTTAACATGACATTTGTGACAAAAGGATAAATGATAGTTTCACCTAAATCATTTCAAGTAAGGAACTTGAAGGGGATGATGTTATTGAATGGCACTTCGTCATACGTATTAGGGATAGTAAACCGTTGTTAGGCGGTATTTGCTCTTTGCATCAATCTTCTATGTATCTTGTACAAGTGGGAGATTGTTGGAATCGATCTGCCCAAGACACATATTAGAGTTGATGTGGCTAGTAAGTTATGATCAAAGTCGGGTCATACCCAATAACAAGCTAGACAAATGCCATGATAATTATTATTAGATATGATCTAAGTAATAATAATCAACACTTATAATATTTGGAAAATGGGTTTTCTAAATATTTGAATTTGTGCATTAAATAAATTATGTGGATAATTTAAATTTGAGAGTTGTTATTTATTTATTTGGATAAACAAATAAAATAAAATTGTATATGGTATTGGGGGAAACCCAAAGGTGCCCTCCCCCCCCCCCTTCCCTCACTCTTCTATTTTGTTATTCGAAGACATGCAAAGGAAAGGGGTTGGTGGATCATAATTCTGGAGAACATAACCCTACACTTTCTCTCACACACACATCTCCTCTCAAGTTTTCTCTCTAATTCAGCCGAGAACAAGAAGAGGAAGAACAAAAGGGTTTGTTCTTGCAAGAGTGAAAAGGACCCTAGAAACCAAGGTGTTTGTTGGAGCTCGTTGGGTATACAAGCTTGAGGATTTCTCTATTTGAAGTCTTGCCATTCATTCTCATTCACCCTCTTCTAATTTCTAGACATGAAGGTAGATTTTGAATGACACCCTATGGTTGTGTTTTGATAGCATGTATATTGTATATGGATCCTGGATTGGGTTTATACATAAACGGGTTTATGTGTTTGGTAAAAACAAGATTTAAAACTATTTATTCCGCTGCGTTTTTCCTTAATAAATGGTTATTTTTGGACTTTGATAATCTTGCTAAAACCCAACACACCCATCCTGGTACTACTTCCCCTAAGCATGCCTAACTACGGAGCTCTTCTCTCGTCCACTACCGTTAAGCCCAAAACGCGTTGTTGATTTAAGAGGCAAGGTATTTATTTATGAACCAAGATCTCTCATGTACACTGCCGAAGTGTGATTTTCATAGAATGTTACAAACACCCCCCCCCCTTTCGACTCATCGTCATCTATGAGGTTTGCCCCACCATCCCATCCAGGATGCGCGATTTGCATAAGGTGTTCCAAGCGACACCCCGGGAACTCACCGTCTCATATGAGTTTTGACCCACCATCCCGAACGGCACAAGAGTGGCTCTGATACCATTTGTAACATCCGGCCCCTCGCATCACCATTATCGCCCGCTTTGCCACATAAAGCTCAGAGATTTGTTTTTGGTTAACCAGGTGGAGACTTTAGAGGAGGTCACCCAACCCGTTACTACTTTCACCAAAGCACGCTTAAATTTGGAGCTCTTCTCTCGGCCATTACTGTTAAGCCCAAAACGCGTTGGTGATTTAAGAGGCAGGGCACTTACTTATGAACCAATGATCTCTCACGACTACTGCCGAAGTGGGATTTGGCTAGAATGTTACAAACACACCCCTTTAGACTCATCCTTCTCTATGAGGTCAAACCCCACCATCCCATCGAGTATGAGAGATTTACCTAAGGTGTACCTCGCAACACCCGGGGCTCATCGTGTCTGATGAGGATTGCCCCACCATCCCGAAAGGTACAAGAGTGGATCTGATACCACTTGTAACATCCAGCCCCTCGCAAGTCGCATCACCAATATTTCCCGCTTTTCCCACAAAGAGATCACGTATTTTTTTTTGGTTACCCAGGTGGGGAATTCCTAGGAGGTCACTCAACCTAGAATTACTTTCACTACGCAGGCTTAACTGTGAAACTCTCCTCTCATCCACTACTGTTTAGCCGAAAACGCGTTGGTGATTATAGAGACGAGGCATTTACTTATGAACTAAGATCTCTCATGTCCACAGCCGAATGGGATTTTCCTAGAATGTTAGAACCACCCCCTATGGATTCATCGTCCTCTATGAGGTTTGCGCCATCATCCCATCTAGGATGTGCGATTCGCTTAAGGTGTACCTCGCGATACCCCGTGGCTGATGAGGTTTGCCCAACCATCCCAAACGGCACAAGAGTGGCTCTTATACCACTTGTAACATCAGGCCCCTCGCATCACCTATATTTCCTGCTTTGCCACTTATAGCTCACATAATTATTTTTGGTTACCCCGGTGGAAACTTCCTAGGATGTCACCCAACCCATTACTACTATCACCTCTAGTCCACTATCGTTAAGCCCAAAACGCGTTGGTGTTTTAAGAGGTAGGGTATTTACTTATGAACCAAGATATCTCTTGTCCACGACCGATGTGGGATTTACCTAGAATGTTACAAACACCCCCCTTTGGACTCATCATCCCCTATGAGGTTTTCCCCACCATCCCATCCAGGATGTGTGATTTGCCTAAAGTGTACCTTGTGACACCCCGTAGCTCACAAAGTCTGATGAAGTTTTCCCCACCCTCCCGAACAGCACGAGAGTGGCTCTGATACCACTTGTAACATTTGGCCCCTTACATCCCCTATATTGCCCGCTTTCCCAACAAAGAGTTCACTGATTTGTTTTTGGTTACCCAGGTGGAGACCTCCAAGGAGGTCACCCATCCTGGTACTATTTTCACCTCGGCACGATTAACAATGAATCTCTCCTCTTGTACACTACCGTTAAGACCAAAACGCATTGGTGATTTAAGAGGCAAAGAAACACAAGGAAGAAATTTTGTGTGCAAGTGTTATTAAATCCAAGCAAGACAAGGTGTTTGTTGGTGGCTTGGGGGTATGCAAGCTTGAGGAACTTCTCTCTTAAAGCCTGGCTATTCAACCATCATCTTCTTCATCCTCCTTGCATCTTGAATGGTTGTATTACATAAACACCCTATGGTTGTTGTTTTTGGTAAGCATGTAATTTCGTATATGGATCCGGGGTTTGGGGTTTTACATATAAAATCGGTTTTATATTAATCTAAATAACAAGATTTAAATAATTTAATCCGCTGCGTTTTTCATATAAATGGGTTTTATGACTTTGATAATCTTGTTAAAAAATCATCTTAGGAGGTGAATACCTTAGTGATGCTTTTCAAGATCATCTTAGGAGTTATGGAATCATCTCACAACTCACTCCACCGGAAACACCACAACATAATGGTGTGTCCGAAAGGAAGAATTGAACTCCATTGGATATGGTTCGATCTGTGATTGCTAGAAGCACATTGCCTCTATCATTTTGGGGTTTCGCATTGCTCTTCGCAGCTCGTATTCTAACTATGGCACCAACCAAGAAAGTGGACAAGATACCTTTTGAAATATGGCATGGAAGGGTTCCGTCATTATCATATTTAAAGGTATGGGGTTGTCAGGCTTATGTTAAGCATAACACCAAAAACAAACTTGAAAGCCGATCCACTAAGTGTATCTTTGTAGGATATCCCAAAGACTCTATGGGATATTATTTCTCCAACCCAACCGAGCAAAAGGTGTTCATTGCTCGAAATGTCGAGTTATTGGAAACTAAGTTCCTTATGGAAGGGACTAGTAGAACGGTGGAACACGAGGAGGATCGAGAACCACGTTTAGTTGATACTAGCACTCAATAAGAGGTTGTTGAGAATGATCAAATGGTTGATGACACACAACACGTTTTGAAAATCTTGTAGAATTAGTAATCCACCCGAAAGATATGGATTTTTCATGGATGGATGCTATGTGGTAGATTCGGATGAACCACCACATACCATGATACAATGTCGCAATCCGATTGGGAAAAATGGCTTGAAGCTATGAACGTTGAGATGCAATTTATGCATGACAACCAAGTATGGGATTTGGTTGTACCACCACTTAACTCCCAACCGGTTGGAAGTAAGTGGGTTTTCAAAAGGAAAACCGATATGCATGGAAACTTGGATACTTACAAAGCAAGACTTGTAGTAAAAGGTTTTACTGAAACTCAAGGGGTTGATTTTGATGATACCTTGGTAATGCTAAAGTCTATTAGGATATTATTTGCCAAAGCCGCATATTATGTCTATGAGATTTGGCAAATGGATGTGAAAACCGCTTTTCTAAATGGACATCTTGAAGAAGATGTCAATATAGTTCAGCTTGAAGGTTTTGTCGATCCACGACATCCTAATATAGTATGGAAGCTAAAGAAATCAATCTATGGATTGAAACAAGCATCTAGAAGTTGGGATCACCGTTTCGATGAAGACGTCAAGAAATTTAGATTCATCAAGAACGCTGATGAGGCTTGTGTGTATAAGAAAGCTAGTGGGAGCATCATTACTTTCCTAGTATTGTATGTTGATGACATACTATTGTTTGGGAATGACATTCCAACCATGGAAGGTGTAAAAGTCTGGGTTAGGAGTTGTTTTTCCATCAAAGATCTTGGTGAAGCCACCTATATTTTGGGAATAAAGATCTACAGTGATAGATTAAGGCAGCTGATAGGTTTAAACCAAAGTGCATACATTGATAAAATCTTGAAAAGGTTCAAGATGGAGAACTCTAAGAAAGGTTTGGTACGTATTCAAAGAGGAACGATATTGAGTGCGTCTCAATGTCCATGCTCAAAGGATGAGCAAGAGAAAATGAAAGGAATCCCATACGCTTCGGCTATTGGATCCATCATGTATGCCATGATATGCACTAGACCGGATGTGGCATGCGCTTTGAGCATGACAAGTAGATACCAACAAAATCTGGGAAGTAGCCATTGGTTGGCGGTTAAGAGTATATTGAAATGCGTTAGAAGGACTAAGGATATGTTTCTAATATATAGCTCTGGTGAGATGGAACTCGTTGTAAAGGGTTAGACGAATAAGGGTTTCCAAACTGATCGAGATGATTCTCGATCACAATTGGGATATGTTTTCATTATGAATGGCATTGTCCACCACTAAATCGGAAGAGCGCAAAACAAGATGCAGTAGCATTGTCCACCACTAAATCGGAATACATAACCGCCTCATTGGCAGCTCAAGAAGCTGCATGGATAAGAAAGTTCATTGTCGACCTAGGGGTGGTCCATACCATTCGGGACCCTCTAGAGATCTTTTGTAACAACGAGGGTGCGATTGCTCAAATCAAGGAACCCCGTGCACATCAAAAGACCAGGAACATTGAGCTGAGATTCAACTACATAAGGGATGAAGTTAAAAAAAAAGGAAAGATATGTATTCGCAAAGTTCACACCGATCAAAACATTGTGTATCCACTCACGAAGCTCCTTGAAAGGCCAAAGCATGAGGGTCATACATGCGCCTTAGGACATCGATATTCTAGTGATTGGATTTGATCTATTTTATATTTGGATACCAGAACAATTGTTATTTTGACTCATTCGTATGATTATGGTTTATGATTATGCTTTTGAATTATGTTCCATTTTAGCATGTTTAAATCCATGAATAAGTTAATTATTCTAAATGTCCGTAGTCATTCATATTTGTGGGAACAAATATGAAGATAAGACTATTATGAACTTGGATTTGTGGATATTCATATGGTATGAATATAGAGCAAGGGTTTACTGCCAAGGTTCATAGATATTGATGTTCATAAGTAAATTTGAGTTAAGGAGAATACCATAGTATCCTCCGACCTGATATACATATTGGGTCTTGATATTCACCAAATATTATGCTTTGACTTAGTTCTTCACTGCTCTGAAACATGACGGTACATGAGGCTAAGATTAGGTATGGTACGAGTTTATTGTGAGAGACGTATGTGACTAATAGGGGATTTTTCCCTCTTATTCGTTGACAGTAAGATGTCTATGGCTTGATAAGTTGAATCAACAAAGAAAGATCACTCTGTGTCTTTGGATTTGACATGGCATCTGTGACAAAAGGATAAATTATAGATTCACCTAAATCATATCAAGTAAGGGACTTGAAGGGAATGATATTATTGAATGGCACTTCGTCATACGTATTAGGGGTAGTAAATCGTTGTTTGGCGGTATTTGCTACTTGCATCAATCTTGTATGTATCTTGTGCAGGTGGGAGATTGTTGGTATAGGTCTGCACAAGACACATATTATAATTGATGTGGCTAGTACGTTATTATCCAAGTCGGGTCATACCCAATAACAAGCTAGACAAACACCATGATATTTATTGGAGATATGATCTAACAAATAAATATTGACACTTATGATATTTGGAAAATGAGTTTCTAAATATTTGCACTTGAGGAATCAATAAATTATATGGATAATTTATTCAGAGAGATTATCTTATGATATTATTTAAGTTGGTTAAATAATATATATATGAAAATGGTTACGATATATTGCCTGAAACTTATGGCATTTTAAAAGTGTTACATGTCACAAAGTTTCAATAGACCTTCGACTAGTACATGGAGTTTTAGTGTGTTGCCAGGAAAGAAAGAGAAAATATTTTCTGGTAGGACCAGCCATTTTGGGGGAAAAGTTCCAACCCATTTGTTTAAATTAATTTTCTCTTTATATCTTTCTTGGGACACAACACAAGAGACAACCATACACATTACATGCAATATTACTCTCTCTCTCTCTCTCTCCTCTATCTCTTCTCTCTTGCATTCGGCCAAGAAGAAGAAACACATGGAAGAAATTTTGTGTGCAAGTGTTATTAAATCCTAGCAATACAAGGTGTTTGTTGGTTGGTTTGGGGGGTATGCAAGCTTGAGGCACTTCTTTCTTGAAAGCTAGCTATTCAACCATCATCTTCTTCATTCTCCTTGCATCTTGAAAGATTGTATTACGTATGTTAGTGCACAGAAATTTGACACCGTGGATATGTTGTCCTGGCATATGTTTTGGAACAATTATCCTTAGCGTGTGTTCCAGATCTCGTAAGGATCAAGGATCCATAGTTATTATTTTATACTAACGGTTGTTCTCATGTGTAGTCTTATATTTAGCAGGTATAACGGTTAGAAGACTCAGTCTATCCACTAACTTGCAGTCAAGAAGATATTGACGTGTCTGGATCAATTATCCTTCTGAAAAGTTCCAGAGCTACGTCAGGATCATGGATCCTCGGTATTTGGTGTTGTTAACGGTTGTTTCTTATATGAAGGTTGATATTTATCCAGTGCAACGGCTCCAAGACTTATTCCTTCGGATATCTCGCTATTGGACTTGCCAAACACGTGGTCAAAGTGGCTGTTACGTTTATATTGAAGGCAATGGCGAATTTTTAGGGATTCTTAGTTAATAGTCTTTATTATTCATAACTCCATATAGTTATTATCTTTTATGTATAAATAGAGGCTATGATCAGCTAGGAAACACACACAATACACTCTGCTCTCTATGAACACAACAATACACACACACACTTAGATATTCTTTGTAATCTTTTATCATAATCTCCAACCTTGTATCCTCATATTTCATTTTAATAAACTTGACGGTGATAGTTTTCACCATCCGAGGGTTTTTTGTGCCGGAGAATATTATAATCACATACCATCCGACCAAAGATTACCTTGCTAGTTTTTGACCAAAGTAAGATTATCATAATCAAGGGTTTTTTCCCTCGTGATCAAATCCTTGTGTTTATCATTATTTCGTTTACATATTCATTATTATCATCATAGCATTAGACTTCACAATGACGAATTGGATACATTATCCTTGAGTGATTTTTGTCCTAAACAATTTGGCTCCCACCGTGGGGCAATTGGTGCTATAATCTAGATTATTTCCTATCAATTTTCAACCTTTCATACCCATATCACCATCAATGGCCTCTAAATCAACCTCTGCTTCATCAACCATGCCATCTTCGGCTCCTCTCTCATCAAGAACTTTGCCGCCGATGCCTCCTCCGTTAGCAGCAGCTCCAAGGACCACCGCGGCTGGAAACAAGTCACAAATTCCAGTCTTCCATAGCTCAAAAACCACTGTTGCCACTTCGGTGGTCAAATCTAACAATGATGTTTCTGCAATGTTTTCACAGGTTAAGGCGTACATGGAGTAGCAGAACAAAACCAACCAGAGGATCCTACATGAAATTGAAGATATCAAGAAAAGAAAGAGGCCAACGGAGGATCAGACTCCCTTAATGCCTAGGGTACTAGATTTCACTACTCCAGGATCCGTGGCTCAACATACTCAAGGATCCTCGATCCTTCAGCAAGGATCATCCATCCTTCAAACAGGGTATGTGGGTCAATAAACTCAAGGATTCTCGTTCTTTCAGTCAGGATCATCTATCTTTCAACAAGGGTCTATGGGTCAGCAAACTCAAGGATCCTCGTTCCTTCAACAAGGATTATTCATCCTTCAACCAGGATCCTCTGGGTTGTATCCTCAAGGATCCTTCAGCTCCTAACCTCAAGGATCCTTCTGGCAGAATCAAGGATCCTCAGGAATTCACCATCAAAGGTCTTATGAGGTCCATGAAGGGGACATCATCCCCATGCAGACCATTGCCTCTGGTGGACCTGCTACTGTAGCAGATGCCTCTTATCTTAACTACACTTCTGGGATGCCAACGTTCAACCAACCAAGAGGTAACGCCTATAATCACATATCCTCAGACACTAACCTTGGCTCTATGCAGGATATAAGTATCAATCAGGCTATGGCTAGGGAACTTCAGAAGCTTAAGGATATGATATCCAGTGTGCCAGGAATGGTCCGTCCAATTCCTCAAATATCAGAAGGGAGCCACAAGCTGTCCAGATTTGCTCCACCGATATGCGATGCGGAGATCCCGAAACGCTTTCAAACCCCCAACATGAAGGTGTATGATGGGACCACTGATCTGGAAGAACACGTGGCTAAGTATAGGGAAAGGATGGAGATCAATCCAATTCCTGAAAGACTCAAGGAATCTTGTCTATGCAAGGGTTTCGGATCCACACTAACAGGATTTGCACTTAAATGGCTGCTAAGTCTTCCTCCTTATTCTGTTACATCTTTTTCACATTTAGTTAACTTGTTCAACAGCCAGTTTTCTTGAAGTAGGAAATTTGAGAAGTTAACTAGTGATTTATATAGAGTTGTCCAACCTTATGATGAATCCTTAAGGGATTTTGTTACAAGGTTTGGCACGGAAGCCATAGAAATACCAAATCTAGATATGGCTATGGCTGTTGAAGCATTCAAGATGGGACTTCAAATGGGCTCCCGATTTTATGACGATCTTGTGATGACTCCTTGCAGGACTTTAGATGAAGTAAGGAACAGGGCACTAAGATTCATACGGCTGAAGGATGACAAGAGGATCCAAGAACGATTAGGGGCCCAAACGAAGCACGAATCTCCTAACCAGAAATAAGGATCCTCATTCAGGAACAATAACTGAAAGCCTTACTCCAAGTTCAACAACCAAAACGTCCGGGTAGTTGAAGAAGGAGATGATGATGAGGACTACCCAAGTATTTCTGAATATTGCTTCTCTATTAATACTCATGGTTTGATTTGTGCCATGAAGGATCTTGGAGAGAAAGCAAGGTGGCCTCGAAAAATAGAGAAAACAACATCCTTCAAAGACAAGTCCAAGTGGTGTGCATTTCATGAAGACTTTGGTCATCAGACCGATGATTGTATTGGTTTAAGGAGGGAAATTGGATACCTCCTAAGCAAAGGCCATTTCAAAGAACTACTGGGAAGAAAAAAGTCGAGGATCCAGGATCCTGAGGATATCCCGCAAAAAGCAACTCCTCCCCCACCAGATGCACAAGTAATCAACTTCATCTCCGGTGGCTCGGATATATGTGGTACTTCCTTCTCCGCAGCTAAGAGACTGGCCAAAGAAACCAAGTTGGATAACGGGGAATGACTGGTTATATCCACCACTTTAACTCCTGATAAAAGAATCTTCTTTGATGAAGAAGATAAAACCAGCATCCAGGATCCTCACCATGACGGTTTGATTGTTACTTTGTTTATTGCTAACCATTATATATGCAGGATCCTAGTAGATGGTGGGAGCTCGGTCAATATCATCCAACACGATGTGCTTCAGAAGATGAACATACTAAACTCGGAGATCATTCCGAGGACGTCAGTGTTTGTTGGTTTCAGTGGAGAAACCAAGAAAACATTGGGGGACATTATCTAGAATGACTGGAAAAGTTGAAACAAGGCCAGATATAATTTGATCATTATGAACAAATCCAAGGGTTAAATTCTTATCAAAGATTTTTTGTTATTGATAACCTATCTTGTTGCAATGTTATTTCGGGCAGGCCTTAGCTACACGGAATGAAGGCTGTAGCTTCTACTTACCATCAGTGCATTAAACTACCAACTCCTTGGGGAGTAGTAAGGATAGATGGTGATAAGTGGAAGCCAAGAATTATTATTCTTCATCCATGAAGCCGACAGCTAAACAGACGATAACATAGCAATTACAGCAAAATCCTAGGAATGTACTGGAAGCTCGGGAGAAAGACATTAAAGAATTATCCTTAGATACCAAGGATACAGATGTAAAGGTGTTCTTAGGATCCAGTATCCCCAGCGGAATCGAGGAGGATATAATATCCTTCCTAAGGCGAAGAAAATCCACTTTTGCCTTCAGACATTCATACATGACAGGTATTTCCAAGGAGGTAATTACTCATAAGTTTGGCCTTGATTTATCAATTAAACCTGTCCATCATAAGAGAAGGAAATTCGCTCCGGAGAGGAATGCGATCATACAAGAAGAAGTTGAAAAACTTCTTAAGGCCGGTATGATCAGAGAGGTTAAGTATCCTTGATGGTTATCTAATGTGGTTGTTATTACTAAAAAGAATGGAAAGTGGAGGGTGTGTGTTGATTTTACTGATTTAAACAAGGCATGCCCCAAGGATCCTTTCCCATTACCACATATAGATTCCATGGTGGATGCAACGGCAGGACATGAAATGCTTACCTTTAGGATGCTTCCTCTGGATTTCAACAAATTCAGATGGAACCATCTGATCAAGAGGATACAGCACTCATGACTCCTACCGGCATATATTGTTATACTGCTATGCCGTTTGGACTAAGAAATGCAGGGGCAAAATACCAAAGACTAGTCAACATGATGTTCAAGGATCAGTTGGGCAAGACTATGGAAGTATACATAGACGATATGGTGGTAAAATCAAAGAAAGTTGAGGATCACCTTTAAGATCTCGAGGAAGCATTCAATATCCTCGACCAATTTAACATGAAATTGAATCCGTCAAAATGCCACTTTGGTGTTAAGGCTGGAAAATTTCTCGGATATATGGTAACTATAAGAGCAATTGAAGCAAGCCCCGAGCAGATTGAAGCCATCCTCAATTTGAAGTCTCCTGCAAACGCAAAGGATGTCCAAAGGCTCACAGGAAGAATAGCTACTCTCAATAGGTTCATTTCAAGATCCTCCGAGAAGTGTAACGACTTCTATGACATCCTTAGGAAGAATAAGAAGTTTGAATGGACAGAAAAGCATGAGGCTGCGCTTACAGCCTTGAAGGATTACTTATCCTCAGCTCCAGCTCTAATGAAGCCTGTGAACGGAAAATCCTTATATCTTTACCTAGCTGTTTCAGAAAATGCTGTAAGTGCTGTCCTTGTGAAGGATCATGAAGGTGAACAACATCCTGTTTATTATGTAAGTAAAAGTCTTTTAGATGCAGAAGCCATGTATTCTCATTTAGAAAAATTAATTCTTGCACTTATTATGGAATCTACTAAATTGAGACATTACTTTGAATCTCATACTATTATTTTGAGAACTAATTATCCTGTTAAGAATGTCCTTAGAAAGTCAGAGTTGTCAGGTAGAATGGCCAAGTGGGCTGTGAAACTGAGTGCATTTGATATTCAATACGAGCCAAGAACAGCTATCAAGTCACAAGCACTCGCGGACTTTGTGGCTGATTTCAGTAGTGAATTGCAGAAAGAAGCTGACTTTGAGGTCCAACAACTAGAAAAGACTAAGGATCCATGGATCCTCTTCACAGATGGAGCATCCAACGTAAGAGGAACAGGATTGGGGATCCTACTGAAATCGCCACAGGGGGGACATATTACCCCAGTCTATAGTCTGTGAATTTCAAGCAACAAACAACGAGGCAGAATATGAAGCTTTGATCGCAGGTTTGCAATTAGCTAAGTGCGATGAGGATGAAGTACCAAGGGAATAAAATGCCGGGGCAGATGCTTTGGCAAATTTAGCCTCAACTCTGAAAATTCCAGAAGACACGAAAACTCCAATCATTCATGTTCTCTCACCAGCAATAGGAGAACCAGAAGTTGGGGAGATAACAACTGACAAAAAATTCGTACTTTGGGATCCATCATCCTCAAACAACCAAGGATCCTGGATCCTCCCAATCAAAAAATGCATTCAAGATGGAGAAATTCCAGCCACGGAGAATCCGAAGTCTTTCAAACTCAAGGTATCACAATACATTTTTTGACATGATGTGTTGTATAGGAAATCTCTTGCAGGTCCATACTTGAGGTGCATCGAGGATCCTGAAATTCAAGAGGTGCTCAAAGATTTTAACGAAGGTGATTGTGGTAATCACACTGGAGGTAGAGCTCTGTTTTCCAGGATACTTAGGACTGGAAACTTCTGGCCAACAATGAAGAAGGATGCTATGGAATACTCAAAGAAGTGTGATGCTTGCCAAAGGCATGGAAACATTCTTCACCAGCCAGCAAAACCTATGTATCCTATATCTTCTTCACAGCCTTTCATGAAATGGGGAATGGATATTGTAGGCAAGCTACCAAAGGCTCCAGGCGGAAAGGTCTTTATGCTTGCTATGACATAATACTTCTCTAAATAAATAGAAGCAGAAGCTTTTATTTAAGTACGCGAAAAAGAGGTGATATCTTTCATTAAAAGAAATATTATTACTAGATTTGGTATCCCTCGGAAATTATTTGTGACAATGGTTCCCAGTTTATCGGGAAAAGAACCACTAACTTTTGTGACAGCTGGGGCATCAAGATGATTACCTCTACTCCAGTGCATCCTCAAGCTAATGGCTAAGCGGAATCAAGCAACAAGATTATCATCAACAACTTGAAGAAGAAGCTAGGATCCAAGAAAGGCAAGTGGGCTGAGGAACTTCTTTATGTTCTTTGGGCTGATAGAACAACACCCAAGAATGCAACAGGTCAAACACCCTTCTCATTGGTGTGTGGATCAGAAGCTGTAATTCCTACAGAGATGGTGGTTCCCACTGCCAGAACAAGAATCCGTGATCCTGAGGCCAATAATGAAATCCTTCTCCAAGATCTAGATACTGTTGATGAGCTCAGAGACCTAGCTAAGATCAGAATGGCAGCATATCAACAAAGGGTAGCTGGGTCATACAACAAAAATATAAGGATCAGAAGATTTCAAGAAGGAGATCTGGTATTGAGAAAAGGCTTCCAAAATATAACCAACCCTACATATGGAAAGCTAGCACCCAAGTGGGAAGGTCCTTATCTGACCGAGTAGGAAGCAGGGAAGGGGGCATATCATTTGCTAACCATGGAAGGAAACATGTTACCAAGAGCATGGAATGCTATCCATCTCAAGAAATATTTTTTTCTAGTCAGGATCTAGTATCCTTCGAAAATCTAGCATCTATCTAGGATCAAGGATCCTAAAATTGGTAATATCTATCTGATCACTTATTCATTTCATATTCTTGTTATTAATTTAAGGATAATGTATTCTTAACATTATCTTTTCCATGTTTGTAAGTAAAAATGCAGATTTCAATAAAAAGTTCAATGTCTAAGAGGTTGGCCACCTCTCCCTCACGCTTAAGGTACATTGCTATTTTCCTTGGCATAGCCCACTATTGGATATGACCCACGATGGTCATATCCTCCAAGGTTTAAAGGTTTTCACCATTCTAATATATTAAAGTTTCTACACTCTCGCCTAGAGCTCACGCTATCCAACGTATAGTCCGGGGCAGCGGGACCAGTACACGCTTAGTGGCTGACAATTTCGTTGTCTTCGGCTATATGGAGGATCCTACGATTTATGGTAGACGTACCATACCACCGGTTTATAACGTTTTCGCGTTATCTCAAGAAAAAGGTTTCTAACAGTTTCATGTTAGCTAAGGTTTTGGCGTTTTCACGTCACTCGCGTTTGGGCTAAATCCCGGTTTGGGCGAGTCCCCAGTTAACATCTGTATCCTCGGGCCAGTCCCAAGTTTGGGCATGTCCCCAGTTTTTGGGCTTGTCCCCAGTTTAACATCAATTCACGGGCTTGTTCTCAGATTACACGGGCTTGTCCCCAGTTGCACGGGGTTGTCCCCAGTTCACGGGCTTGTCCTCAGATTACACGGGCTTGTCCCCATTTTATTTTTTGGGCTTGTCCCTAGTTTATTGGGTTTAATCCCAGATAATATCATAAGTTATTTGCATCAGTTATCATAAATTAGATTCTAAGGATCACCGAAAGATCAATACTTATGGATTCAAAATCCTTAAATTCAGTTTAATAAGGATTGCAAAAGGATCAATATTTATGGTAACTTAGGTCTAACCAGACCTTACGGTATGATTTCTACTTATCAATTTACTTTTACTTGGCTAAAATCTTTATAAACTCTTTTATGTAAGGATTCAGGATCCTTAAATTATTTTTACAAGGATACTCTATCCTTAAAGCTTTTTCTCAAAGAGTATTATGTCTCAAAACTTTCAAAAAGTCTAAAACTATATCAGACGAACTTTCAAAATAACAGACAATCAACATATAGTTAAAAGATACTATTGGTTAAACTTACTTGCAATTACCAAAAATCTTAACCCGGATTTCACCATTCAAAAAATGGACCATCCACCCAGGTTAAACAGATGTTACTAGTTGTTCATGATTTGCAGGGAGAAGGATATACAACCGGAAGGGAAATTCCCAAGGAAACTCCATTGATATATGACAATTATATCCGGCTTTTCAAATATCATATGTTTTTGCAGGAAGTTTGAATTCAAAGGCAAAATGACAGCTGTGATCTTATCACAACCGCCATTTTGGGGTCAATTGTTAGTGCACATAAATTTGACACTATGGATATGTTATCTTGGCATATGTTTTGGATCAATTATCCTTAGCGTGTGTTCCAGATCTCGTCAGGAACAAGGATCCACAGTTACTATTATATACTAACGGTTGTTCTCATGTGTAGTCTTATATTTAGCAGGTATAATGGTTAGAAGACTCAGTCTATCCACTAACTTGCAGTCAAGAAGATATTGACGTGTCTGGATCAATTATGCATCTGAAGAGTTCCAGAGCTACGTCAGGATAATGGATCCTCGGCATTTGGTGTTGTTAACCGTTGTTTCATATATATATGAAGGTTGATATTTATCAAGTGCAACTGCTCCAAGACTTATTCCACCGGATATCTCGCTATTGGACTTGTCAAACACGTGGTCAAAGTGGCTGTTACGTTTATATTGAAGGCAATGGCGGATTTTTAGGGATTCTTAGTTAATAGTCTTTATTATTCATAACTCCATAGAGTTATTATCTTTTATGTATAAATAGAGGCTATGATCAGCTAGGAAACACACACAATACACTCTGCTCTCTATGAACACAACAATACACACACACACTTAGATATTCTTTGTAATTTTTGATCATAATCTCCAACCTTGTATCCTCATTTTTCATATTAATAAACTTGACGGTGATAGGTTTCACCATCCGAGGGTTTTTTGTGCCGGAGATTATTATAATCACATACCATCCGACCAAAGATTACATTGTTAATCCTTGACCGAAGCAATTCGACCAAAGATTACCTTGCTAGTTTTTGACCGAAGTAAGATTATCATAATCAAGGGTTTTTTCCCTCGTGATCAAATCCTTGTGTTCATCATTATTTCATTTACATATTCATTATTATCGTCATAGCACTAGACCTCACAATTACGAATTTGGATACATTATCCTTGAGTGATTTTTGTCCAAAACAACGTAAACACCTTATGGTTGTTGTTTTTGGTAAGCATGTAATTTCGTGTAAGGATCCGGGGCTTGGGTTTTTATATTAATCTAAATAACAAGATTTAAAAAAGTTTAATCCGCTACGTTTTTCATATAAATCGGTTTATAGGACTTTGATAATGTTGTTAAAACCCAACACAAGAGTTGCTCTGATACCACTTGTAACATTTGGCCCCTCACATCACCAATATTGCCCGCTTTTCTCACAAAGAGCTCATGAATTTGCTTTTGGTTACCCAGGTGGAGACTTCTTAGGAGGTCACCCATCCTAGTACTACTTTCACCTCAGCACGATTAGCTGTGAAGCTCTCCGCTCGTCTACTACCGTTAAGCCAAAAACTCATTGGTGATTTAAGTGACGGGGAATTTACTTATCAACCAATGATCTATCATGACCACGACCGAAGGGGGATTTTCCTAGAATGTTACAAACATCCACCTTTAGACTCATCATCCTCTATGAGGATTTCCCCACCATCTCATAGAGGATGTGCTATTTGTCTAAGGTGTACCTCGCGACACCCGGGGCACTCAGTGTCTTTGATGAGGTTTGTCCCACCATCCCGAACGACACAAGAGTGGCTTTGATACCACTTGTAACATTCGGCCCCTTTCATCACCAATATCGTCTGTTATGTCCACAAAGAGCTCATGGACTTCTTTTTGGTTACCCAGGTAGAGACTTCCTTGAAGGTCACCCATCCTAGTACTACTTTCACCTATGCACGCTTAACTGCGGATCTCTCCTTTGGTACATTACTGTTAAGCCCAAAACGTGATAGCGATTTAAGAGGTGGGGCATTTTACATATGAACCAAGGATCTCTTATGTCAACATCCAAAGTCGGATTTGCCTATGATGTTACAAACACCCCTTTTGAACTCATCATCCTCGATGAGGTATGCCTCACCATCCCATCAGGATATTGGATTTGCATAAGTTGTACCTCATGACACACCCGCTGACTCACCGTCTAGGTGGAGGTATGCCCCACCATCCCGAATGACACAAAAGTGGCTCTGATATCACTTGTAAGATATGGTACCTCATATCACCAATATTGTCCGCTTTGCCCACAAAGAGCTCACGAATTTGTTTTTTGTTACCCAGGTGGAGACTTCCCAGAAGGCCACCCATCCTGCAACTATTCCCGCCTTAGCACGCTTAATTGTAAACCTCTTCTCTCGTCCACTACCGTTATACCCAAAACACGTTGGTGATTTAAGAGGCAAAACATTTACTTATTAACAAAGGATCTCTCATGTCCACGTCTGATGTGTGATTTGCCTTGGACGTTATAAACACCACCCCTCCCCTTTTGGACCATCGTACTCGATGAGGTTTACCCCACCATCCCATTCAGGATGTGGTATTAGCCTAAGGTGTACCTCACGACACCCTTGGAGACTCACCGCCTTTGATTAGGTTTGCTCCACCGTCCTGAAAGGCGCAAGAGTGGCTCTGATACCACTTGTAACATTCGGCCCCTCACACCATCAATATTGTCCGCTTTTCCCAAAAAAGCTCACGTATTTGTTTTTGGTTGCCTTGGCGGAGACTTCCGAGGAGGTCACCCAACCGGGTTCTACTTTCGCCTAATCACGCTTATCTATGGAGCTGTTTTCACGTCCACTACTGTTAAGCCCACATCGGGTTGGTGATTTAAGAGGCACATCATTTACTTATGAACAAATGATCTCTCATGTCCACGGCCGAAGTGGGATCTGCCTAGAATGTTACAAACAGCCCCTCTTTGGACTCATCGTCCTCTATGAGGTTGGCCCCACCATCCCATTCAGGATGTGCGATTTGTCTAAGTTTTACCTTGCGACACCCAGGGGACTCACCGTCTCTTTTGAGGTTTGCCCCACCATCCCAAACGGGACAAGAGTGGCTCTGATAACACTTGAAACATTCGGCCCCTCGCATCACCAATATCGTCCGCTTTGCCCACAAAGAGATCACGGATTAGTTTTTGGTTACCCAGGTGGAAACCTCCTAGGAGGTCACCAAACCTGGTACTACTTTCACCTGAGCATGCTTAACTGCGGAGCACTCCGTTCGTCCACTACCGTTATACCCAAAACTCGTTGGTGATTTAAGAGGCGGGGCATTTACTTATGAACCAAGAATCTCTCATGTCAACGGTCGAAGGCGGATTTTCCTAGGATGTTACAAACACCCCCCTTCGGACTCATCATCCTTGATGAGGTATGCCCCACCATCCGATCAGGATGTTGGATTTGCCTAAGTTGTACCTAACGACACACCCGGTGACTCACCGTATCTGGGAGGTAGCCCCACCATCCCAAACGACAGAAAAGTGGCTCTGATACCACTTGTAATATCCGGCCCCTAACACCACCAATATTGTCCACTTTGCCCACAAAGATCCCAAGTTTTTTTTTGTTATCCCGGTAGAGACTTCCTAGAAGGTCACCCATCCTGCTACTATTTCCGCCTTAGCACACTTAACTATAGACCTCTCCTCTCGTCCACTACCGTTATGCCCAAAACACGTTGGTGATTTAAGAGGAAAATCATTTACTTATGAACCAAGGTTCACTCATCTCCATGTCTGATGTGTGACTTGCCTTGGACGTTATAAACACCATCACCCCCCCCCCCCTTTGGACCATCTTACTCATTGAGGTTTGCCCTACCATCCCATCCAGGATGTGATATTTGTCTAAGGTGTACCTCACGACACCCTTGGAGACTCAAGGCCTTTGATTAGGTTTGCCCCAACGTCCTGAAAGGCACAAGAGTGGCTCTGATACCAATTGTAACATTCGGCCCCTCGCACCACCAATATTGTCTGCTTTGTCCAAAAAAAGCTCACGTCTTTGTTTTTGGTTGCCTAGGTGGAGACTTCCTAGGAGGTCACCCATCCTGGTACTACTATCATCTAAGCACGCTTAACTGTTTAGATCTTCTCTCGTCCACTACCGTTAAGCCCAAAACGCGTTGGTGATTTAAAAGGCAGGGTATTTATTTATGAACCAAGGATCTCTCATGTCCACATCCGATGTGGAATTTACTTTTGATGTTATAAACTCCCCCCCCCCATTGAACTCTTCGTCCTCGATAAGGTTTGTCCCACCATCCCATACAGGATGTGGGATTTGCCTAAGATTTACCTCATGACACCCCTGGAGACCCACCGCCTTTGATTAGATTTGCCCCCATCCCGAACGGCACAATACTGGCTTTTTTACCACTTGAAACATTCGGCCATTCGCAACACCAATATTGTCTGCTTTGCCAATGAAGTGCTTACGCATTTGTTTATGGTTACCAAGGTGGAGACTTCCCGGAGTCCACCCATCCTGCACGCTTAAATGTGGAGCTCTCCTATCGTCAACTACCGTTAATCCCAAACACATTGGTTATTTAAGAGGCAGTGTATTTACTTATGAACCAAGATCTCCCATGTCCACGGTCGAAGTGGGATTTTCCAGAATGCTACAAACACCCCCTTTGGACTCATCGTCCTTTAAAATGTTTGCCCCAACATCCCATCCAGGATGTGCGATTTGCCTAAGGTGTACCTCACGACACCCCGGGGACTCACAGTCTCTGATGAGGTTTGCCCCCACCAACCCAAACGGCACAAGAGTGGCTCTGATAACACTTGTAACATTCGGCCCCTCGTATCACCAATATCGTCTGCATTGACCACAAAGAGCTCACATATTTGTTTTTGGTTACCCAGGTGGAGACTTCCTAAGAGGTCACCCAACCGGGTACTACTTCCACCTTAGCACGCTTAATTGTGGAGTAGTTTTCATGTCCACTACTGTTAAGCCCAAAGCGCGTTGGTGATTTAAGAGGCACGACATTTAATTATAAACCAATGATCTCTCATGACCACGACTGAAGTGAAATTTGCCTAGAATGTTACAAACACCCCCCCCCCCTTTAGACTCATCGTCCCCTATGAGGTATGCCTTACCTTCCCATCGAGGATGTGCGATTTGCCTACAATGTACCTCGTGAAACCCCTGGGCTCACTGTGTCTGATTAGGTGAGCCCCACCCTCCCAAACGGCACAAGTGTGGCTCTGATACCACTTGTAACATCCGGCCCTTCGCATCACCAATATTAACCGCTTTGCACACAAAGAGCTCACGGATTTGTTTTTGGTTACCCAGGCGGAGACTTCCTAGGAGGTCACCCATATTGGTACTACTTTCACCTCAGCACGCTTAACTGTGAAGCTCTCCTCTATTCCACTACCGTTAAGCCCAAAACGTGTTAGTGATTTAAGAGGCGGGGCATTTACATATGAACCAAGGATCACCCATGTCCACGGCCAGAGTTGGATTTGCCTAGAATGTTACAACCACCCCCCACTGGACTCATCATCTTCGATGAGATAAGCCCCACCATCCCATCAGGATGTTAGATTTGCCTAGGGTGTACCTCACGACATCCCCGGGGACTCACAGTCTCTGAGGGGTTTTGCCCCACCGTCCCGAAGGGCACAAGGCTGGCTCTAAAACCACTTGTAACATTCGGCCACTTGCACCACCAATATTGTTCTCCTTGCCCATAAAGAGCACACATATTAGTTTTTGATAGCCTTGGTGGAGACTTACCAGTAGGTCACCCATCCTGGTACTACAATCACTTAAGCACGCTTAACTGTGGAGCTCTTCTCGTGTCCACTACGGTTAAGCCTAAAACGCGTTGGTGATTTAAGAGGCGGGGCATTTACTTATGAACCAAGAATCTCTCATGTCAACGGTCGAAGGTGGATTTGCCTAGGATGTTACAAACACCCCCCTTCGGACTCATCATCCTCGATGAGGTATGCCCCACCATCCGATCAGGATGTTGGATTTGCCTAAGTTGTACTTAACGACACACCGGGTGACTCACCGTCTTTGGGAGCTAGCCCCACCATCCCAAACGACACAAAAGTGGCTCTGATACCACTTGTAATATCCGGCCCCTAGCACCACCAATATTGTCCGCTTTGCCTACAAAGAGCCCAAGTTTTTTTTTGTTACCCCGGTGGAGACTTCCCAGAAGGTCACCCATCCTGCTACTATTCCCGCAATAGCTGGGCATTTACTTAACTATAGACCTCTCCAATAGTCCGCAATAGCCGTTGAGGTTTGCCCCACCATCCCATCCAGGATGTGATATTTGTCTAAGGTACAAATATAGACCTCAATAGCCGTTGAGGTTTGCCACAATATAGACCTCACGACACCCTTGGAGACTCACCGCCTTTGATTAGGTTTGCCCCAACGTTCTGAAAGGCACAAGAGTGGCTCTCATACCAATTGTAACATTCGGCCCCTCACACCACCAATATTGTCTGCTTTGTCCAAAAAAAGCTCACGTCTTTGTTTTTGGTTGCCTAGGTAGAGACTTCCTAGGAGGTCACCCATCCTGATACTACTATCATCTAAGCACGGTTAACTGTGTAGATCTTCTCTCGTCCACTAACTTTAAGCCCAAAACGCGTTGGTGATTTAAAAGGCATGGTATTTACTTTGGATGTTACAACCCCCCCATTGAAATCTTCATCCTCGATAAGGTTTGCCCCACCATCCCATACAGGATGTGGGATTTGCCTAAGATTTACCTCATGACACCCGTGGAGACTCACCGCCTTTGATTAGGTTTGCCCCCATCCCGAACGGCACAATACTAGCATTTATACCACTTGCAACATCCGACCCCTCGCAACCCCAATATTGTCCGCTTTGACAATGAAGAGCTTACGCATTTGTTTATGGTTACCAAGGTGGAGACTTCCCGGAGTTCACCCATCCTGTACTACTCTCACCTAAGCACGCTTAAATGTGGAGCTCTTCAATCGTCCACTACCATTAATCCCAAACACATTGGTTATTTAAGAGGCAGGGTATTTACTTATGAACCAAGATCTCTCATGTCCACGGTCGAAGTGGGATTTTCCAGAATGCTACAAACACCCCCCCCTTTGGACTCATCGTCCTTTAAAATGTTTGCCCCAACATCCCATCCAGGATGTGCGATTTGCCTAAGGTGTAGCTCACGACACCCCGGGGACTCACCATCTCTGATGAGGTTTGCTCCCACCAACCCGAACGGCACAAGAGTGTCTCTGATACCAATTGTAACATCCGGCCCCTCGTATCACCAATATCATCCGCATTGCCCACAAAGAGCTCACAGATTTGTTTTTGGTTACCCAGGTGGAGACTTCCTAGGTGGTCACCCAACCGAGTACTACTTTCACCTAAGCACGCTTAACTGTGGAGCAGTTTTCACGTCCACTACTGTTAAGCCCAAAGCGCGTTGGTGATTCAAGATTTGCCTAGGGTGTACCTCACTACATCCCCGGGGACTCACCGTCTCTGAGGAGGTTTGCCCCACCAACCCGAACGGCACAAGGCTGGCTCTAAAACCACTTGTAACATTTGGCCCCTCGCACCACCAATATTGTCCTCCTTGCCCATAAAAAGCACCAATATTAGTTTTTGATAGCCTAGGTGGAGAATTACCAGTAGGTCACCCATCCTGGTACTACAATCACTTAAGCACGCTTAACTAGTGGAGCTCTTCTCTCGTCCACTACCGTTAAGCCGAAAACGCGTTGGTGGTTTAAGTGGCGGGGAATTTACTTATGAACCAATGATCACTCATGACCAAGGCCGAAGGGTATTTGTCTAGAATGTTACAAACACCCTCTCTTTAGACTCATCTTCATCTATGAGGTTTGCCCACCATTCCGAACGGCACAAGAGTGGCTTTGATACCACTTGTAACATCTGGCCCCTCGCATCACCGATATCCTCCACTTTTCCCACAAAGAGCTCACCGTATTTTTGGTGATGACTTCCTAGGAGGTCACTCCACCTGGTACTACTTTTACCTAAGCACGGTTAACTGAGGAGCTCTCTTCTCGTCCACTACCGCTAAACCCAAAACACGTTGGTGATTTAAGAGGTGAGGCATTTACTTATGAACCAAGGATCTCTCATGTACACGGCCAAAGTCGGATTTGCCTAGGATGCTACAAACACCCCCCTTTGGTCTCATCATTCTCGATGAGGTATGCCCCACCATCCCATCAAGATGTTAGATTTGCCTATTGTGAACCTCACAATCCACCCAGGGACTTATCGTCTCTGAGGAGGTTTGCCCAACCATCCCGAACGGCACAAAAGTGGCTCTAATACCACTTGTAACATCCAGTCCCTCGCACTACCAATATTGTCCTCTTTGCCGACTAAGAGCTCACGGATTTGTTTTTGGTTACTCAGGTGGAGACTTCCTAGATGGTCACCCATCCTACTACTACTCCTGGCTTAGCACGCTTAACTGTAGACCTCTCCTCTCGTCCATTATCTTTAGGCCCAAAACCCGTTGGTTATTTAAGAGGCAAAACATTAACATATGAACCAAGGATCTCTCATGTCCACGTCCGATGTGGGATTTTCCATTGATGTTACAAACACCCCCCCCCAATTTTAGACTCATCGTCCTCGATGATATTAGCCCCACCATCCCATCTTGGATATGGGATTTGCCTAAGGTGTACCTCACGACACCCTTGGAGTCTCACCGCATTTAATTATGTTTGCCCACATCCCTAACGGCACAAAACTAGCTTTGATATCACTTGTAACACCCGTCCCTTACACCACCAATATTGTCCGCTTTGCCCACAAAGAGCTCACGTATTTGTTTTTGGTTAGCTAGGTGGAGACTTCCTAGGAGGTAACCCATCCTGCTACTACTCTCGTCTGAGCATGCTTAACTGTGAACCTCTCCTCTCGTCCATTACCGTTATGCCCAAACGCGTAGGTGATTTAAGAGGCATCGCATTTACTTATGAACTAAGGATCTTTCTTGTCCACGACTGATGTGGCATTTGCGTTGGATATTTGCCCCATCATCCCATCCAGGATGTGGAATTTGCCTAAGGTATAACTTACAACACCCTTGGAGACTCACCACCCGCAATTAAGTTTACTCCCCCTCCCAATTCTAAACGCACAAGACTGGTTCTGATAACACTTGTAACGTTCAAGCCCATCGCACCACCAATATTGTCTGCTTTGCCCACAAAGAGCTCATGGATTTGTTTTTGGTTGCCAAGGTGGAGACTCCCCATGAGATCATCGGTCTTGGTACTACTTTCACCTGAGCGCGTTAACTGTGGAGCTCTCATCTCGTCCACTACCATTAAGCTCAGAACGCATTGGTGATTTAAGAAGCAGAGTATTTACATATGAACCAAGATCTCTAATGTCCACGGCCGAAGTGGGATTTGAACTAGATTGTTACAAACACCCCCCTTTGGACTCATCGTCCTCTATGAGGTTTGCCCCACCATCCCATCCAGGATTTGCGATTTGCCTAAAGTGTACCTCGCGACACCCAACGGACTCACCGTCTCAATTAAGGTTTGCCCCACCATCCCGAACGACACAAGAGTGGCTCTGATAACACTTGTAACATCCAGCCCCTCGTATCACCGATATCGTCCTAGGAGGTCACCCCACCTGGTACTACTTTTACCTAAGCACGGTTAACTGTAGAGCTCTCCTCTCGTCCACTACCGTTAAGCCCAAAACGCGTTGGTGATTTAAGAGGCAAGGAATTTACTTATGAACAAAGGATCTCTCATGTCTACGACCAAAGTCGGATTTACCTAGGATGTTACAAACACCCCCCTTTGGATTCATCATTCTCAATGAGGTATTCCCCACCATCCCATCAGGATGTTAGATTTGACTATTGTGAACCTCACAATACACTCGGGGACTCATCGTCCCTGAGGAGGTTTGCCCCACCATCCCAAACGGCACAAAAGTGGCTTTAATACCACTTGTAACATTCTGTCCCTCGCACCACAGATATTGCCCGCTTTGCCCATAAAGAGCTCGCGGATTTGTTTTTGGTTACTCAGGTGGAGACTTCCCAGATGGTCACCCATCCTACTACAACTCCCGTCTTTGCACGGTTAACTGTAGACCTCTCCTCTCGTCCATTATCTTTGGGCTCACAACCCGTTGGTTATTTAAAAAGCAAAACATTTACATATTAACCAAGAATCTCTCATGTCCACGTCCGATGTGGGATTTTCCTTGGATGTTACAAATAGCCCCCATATTTTAGACTCATCGTCCTCGATGAGATTAGCCCACCATCCCATCTAGGATATGGGATTTTCCTAAGGTGTACCTCACAACACCCTTGGAGTCTCACCGCATTTAATTAGGTTTGCCCCCCATCCCTAATGGCACAAGACTAGCTTTGATATCACTTGTAACATCCGGCCCATTACACCACCAATATTGTGCGATTTGCCCACAAAGAGCTCACTTATTTGTTTTTGGTTACCTATGTGGAGACTTCATAGGAAGTCACCCATCCTGCTACTACACCCGCCAGAGCACGCTTAACTGTGAAACTTTACTCTCGTCCATTACCGTTATGCCCAAAACGCGTTGGTGATTTAAGATGCATCGTATTTACTTATGAAACAAGGATCTCTCTTGTCCACGACCGATGTCGCATTTTCCTTTGATATTTGCCCCACCATCCCATCCAGGATGTGGAATTTGCCTAAGGTGTACCTTACGACACCCCTGGATACTCACCGACTGTGATTAGGTTTACCCTCCGCCACCACCACCTAATTCCGAATGCACAAGACTGGCTCTGATACCACTTGTAACTTTCTAGCCCATCGCACCACCAATATTGTCCGCTTTGCCCACAAAGAGCTCATGGATTTGTTTTTGTTTGCCAAGGTGCCTCATGAGGTCATCCACCCTGGTACTACTTTCACCTGAGCATGCTTAATTGTGGAGCTCTCATCTCGTCCACTATCGTTAAGCTCAAAATGCGTGGGTGATTTAAGAAGCAGAGTATTTACTTATGGGCGAAGATCTCTCATGTCCACGGCCGAAGTGGGATTTTAACTAGATTGTTACAAACACCCTCTTTGGACTCATCGTCCTCTATGAGGTTTGCCCCACCATCCCATCCAGGATTTTCGATTTGCCTAAAGTGTACCTCGCGACACCCCGGGGACTCACCGTCTCTATTGAGGTTTGCCCCACCATCCCGAATGGCACAAGAGTGGCTCTGATAATACTTGTAAAATCCAGCCCCTCGCATGACCGATATCGTCCTTGGAGGTCACCCAACCTGGAACTACTTTCACCTCAGCATGCTTAACTGTGGAGTTCTCTTCTCGTTCACTACCATTAAGCCCAAAACGCGTTGGAGATTTAAGAGGCATGGCATTTACTTATTAACCAAGGATCTCTCATGTCCACGACCAAAATTAAATTTGCCTAGGATGTTAAACACCCCCCCTTTGGAGTCATCATCCTCAATGAGGTATGCCCCACCATCCCATTAGGATGCTGGATTTGCTTATGGTGTACCTCATGACACACCCAGGGACTCATCGTCTCTGAGGAGGTTTGTCCCACCATCCCGAACGGAAAAAAAGTGGCTCTGATACCACTTATAACATCCGGTCCCTCGCACCACCAATATTTTACGCTTTGCCCACAAAGACCTCACGGATTTGTTCTGATACAACTCCCGCATTAGCACGCTTAACTTTAGACCTCTCTTCTCGTTCGCTATCGTTTTACCCAAAATGCGCTTGTGATTTAGGAGGCGAGACATTTACTTATGAACCAATTATCTCTCAAATGCACGACCGATGTGGGATTTTCCTTGAATCTTACAAACAACCCCCTTTTAACTCATCGTCTTCGATGAGGTTTGCCCCACCATCCCATGCAGGATGTGGGATTTGCCTAAGCTGTACCTCATGAAACCTTCCGAGACTCACCTTCTTTGATGAGGTTTGCCCCACCATCCCGAACGGCACAGTAGTAGCTCTAATACCACTTGTAATATCCAGCTCCTCGCACCACCAATATTGTCTGCTTTGCCCAAGAAGAGCTCATGGATTATTTTTGCTTGACTAAGTGGAGACTTCCTAGGAAGTCAACCATCCTGCTACTACTTCCGCCTGAGAACGCTTAATTGTGGAACTCTCCTCTCGTCCACTACCATTATGTCCAAAACGCGTTGGTGAATTAAGAGGCAGAGTATTTACTTATAAACCAATGATCCCTCTTGTCCACGACCGATGTGAGATTTCCCTGGGATGTTTGCCCCAACATCCCATCTAGGATTTGGGATTTTCCTAACGTGTACCTCACGATACTCCTGGAGACAACCTCCTTTGATTAGGTTTACGCCCCCATTCCATATGGACCAATAGTGGCTCTTATACCATTTGTAATATCCAAGCCTGTCGCGCCACAAATATTGACCGCTTTGCCCACAAAGAGCTCGTGGATTTGATTTTGGTTACTTAGGTGGAGACTCCCTAGGAGGTCATCCATCCTGGTACTACTTTCATATGAGAACGCTTAACAGTGGAGCTCTCCTCTTGTCCGCTACAGTTAAGCTCAAAACGCGTTGTTGATTTAAGAGGCGGGGCATTTACTTATGAACCAATGATCTTTCTTGTCCACAGCCGATTTGCGATTTGCTAGGATGTTACACCAACTCAATTAAAACTTTTTAACAACACATTTTAGCCAAACAAGCAAAATAGAATATTTTATTAACCATTTATAAGATAGTTTATAACACAATTGATTAAAAGCCCTAATTTTAAATTGGTTCAACATACCCAGTTAAAAATCCTTCATTCCAATTTTTTTAGTTGAATAACAAACTACTTATTTCCTAGTTAAACAAACAACCACCAACTATGGTACGACATTGCAACCAATCAATATAAACTTAAAATAAAATAACAACAATAATAAAATTAACTATTGTCGGTCTCGTAAATATTGCTCAATCACTCACTATCACTTTCATAACCCACACGTTTAAGTGTTGACAAGAAGGTTAACGACTTGCTATTTAGGGTAAGAACAATATGGTATTAATGGCGAAATCACTAACACCAAATGTTGCTAGAACGACACAAAGGTAACAAACACACTGTAACTCAAAAGATTTCCATTTAATAAGAAATCAGATACAAACGAAAATCGATTAGGGTTTCATAATGGAATGTTTTTCCGTACAGGATAAAGACAGCCTTCAAAATCAGAATCAAGTGTAAGATCAGGTGTCGTGTTGTCTATTTTTTTGTCCCTTGGCATGCCCTATATTATTTGTTTTATAGGCCTGCCCTAACACCTAATATTCCTTCTAGAAACACTAATGATAGTGACATAACATATTCAAATGAAATACAAAAGATTCTAAGTGTAAACAGGTCTTAGAGCAAGCTTCGCAGCATTTGTATTCTTCAAGAAGACCTGGTAACCATAAACTGTGCTGGTAAACAGTCCTCCGGGAAAACTTTTCTTAGGATATTTTCCTAAGAAAATATCCATCTATAAGATTTAAATCTTCTTCACTATATCAAACTTTGCTCGATATAGACCTACGAGCAAACTTGTTATTCAAAAATCCCTTCAATTCTTTGTTAGCATTAACTTATTGAACAAACCAAAGTGTGCTGGTAACATTGTAGCTTGTCCTGAGTTGAACCTTGCTAGAAGAAGTCCTTAGCATATATCTTTATCAACTTCCTTCAAGCTTTCTGGGACCACTGTTTATTGAGAATAAACCTTGTGAGATCTTCCAAAAGACTTTGTATCAACTTGGTTTAGCCAAGGGTTTGCACGGAGACAAACCTTGCTTGACTTGAAGAACAGACTAGATGGATAAAGTGAAGTATGCTCGATCTTACACTTAAGAAGACATCAAGAAGATAACCTTGCTCGAAAGGCAAAATACCTTGCTAGACTAAGTAAAAGCTTGCTGGGAGACCTAAGCGTGCTCTATATCCATACTTAGCCATTATCAGAGAGGTTGAGAAGATTGCAATCTTCCTTATGTCTTTTCCTCATCCCATCAATCTCCCCCTAGATTGGAACACCTCAGTTGTACCAAAACACCTCTAAGGTTACTTACACTTAGCCAAAAGACACATCAAATTTCAAAAGAGAAATTAAATAACATAATAAAAAACATTACAAGTTGGAATTTTGTCCCATGGACATTACAAAGTAAGCCTAATCTAATGAATAATCTCATCTCATCTTTTTGATCTTGAGGCTTCCATCCTTGTATCCAACTTTACAGACGCGGCATTTAAAACTGAATAACTTACTATGGTTAGGATGCTCAGAGGGCAGAGTCCATTTGATTATATCCTCGAGGTCCTCCACAAGCTGAAATTCTAAATCCATGTCCTCCTTGATGATGCCCAAGGCCAGTCTATCAGAGTTTCTAAGAATGAAGGATCCATCTTTATCTTAAAGTCAATGCTTGCAATCCTTCCATTTCTCTGGACTTCATAATTGGGCCTTGTCATCTGCCGCCTCATACTGGTACATTCCTTCATATTTGCAAGAGGGTTTTTGGATTTGGTCTTTGATTTGTAAGTTTTTTCAATATACCTTATCTCCCTTATCGTTTTCACCCTTCTGTTCCTCTTATACTTGGATAGTTCCAATTTCCTCTTTTTTACTTGGCATGGGGAACCCTTTTCTGGCTTCATTTCTGATATGCTTGGATAGTTCATTCTGTTGTCTTCCAGCAAACCTGTGTCTGTCATGATATTCAAACAAATTAATGGTTGCCATCTCAGCCTGCTGTTCCTTTTAAACTCTACAAAATCATCTTTAAAAACAATTTCCCTCAAATCTCCACTTTTCATAAACACTATTAAAGATTAAGTTTGATCATCAAAGAAGAGACTCTTAGGTAGGTCCACATCAGATGGTGGCCTTTGCTGTCTCTGGTGTGTGGCTCTTGTGGTTGTGATTGAGACACTTACTGCTGAGGGTCTAGAAGTATGTTTCTTCTTTGTGACAGGACCCTCACATGCCCATATTTCTTCTCAAATAGATTCACAATCTTCTCTTTTGGCAACACAATCAGCTCCAAATAATTTGCACCCCTCCTTTGCAATAGTAGTGATAATTCCCATTATCTCATCACTAGTTGGACCCATGATGAGATAATGGGAATTATCACTACTATGGCAAAGGAGGGTGCAAATTATTTGGAGCTGATTGCGTTGCCAAAAGAGAAGATTGTGAATCTATTTGAGAAGAAATATGGGCATGTGAGGGTGAGGGTCTAGAATTATGTTTCTTCTTTGTAACAGGGACCCTCACATGCCCATATTTCTTCTCAAATAGATTCACAATCTTCTCTTTTGGCAACACAATCAGCTCCAAATAATTTGCACCCTCCTTTGCCTTGCTATCTCGCACCTATAGTACGAGTATAACTTTTTTTAGTTGGATATACAATCCGTCTTAAGACCTTTAGTCTTATTTATCTCGATGAATCTTTAGTTCCAAAATCTCTTTTACTTTAAAACCTTTAGTTAAAAATTAACCTTTATAAACCTTTAATTTATTTATAAAACCCTACGTTTCTTCTTCTCTAAGAAACGTATTCTTTTCTTTTTCTTTATTATTTAAGTATACTCATTAATACTTAAATAATATTTATAACAAAGAATTATACATAATCACACATATATACATATACATTTATATTTCATTATTTTCTTTTCTTTGTTATTTACTTTCTTTTTATTTTTGAAGAATCGAGTATAATTTCGACTTAGGGTATTAAGCCTAATATTTTATTATTATTTTATTCGGGCATTATGCCTACCTTCTTTGGCTTATAAACCCTAGGTACTCGAGCAGCACTTCGACACCATTTTCTTTATCAACGTTCCTTATTCAATAATCCACTTTGGCACGCTTATCGAGATACATAAATACTTTACGACACGCACTTCAAGATGTATGTCGAACATCGAAACGACACCACCTTCTTGAACGTCGAGGGGTAATAGCTCGAATATCGAGGAGTCGAGGGTACGCTTATCGAGGAATCGGGACACGTTTATCGAGGTATATCGAGTGTACGGTTTAACGGTTCTAGAGAGATGTTAGAGAGAGAGAGAGAGTGGTATGTGTGATTGGAGGTGTGAATGAACTGAACCCGTGGCCTTCTATTTTTAGCCAAATTTGGACCCCGTCGTGGTACGCGACGGCCCTTGGCTTAGCCCGTCGCGTACCGCGACGTAGGCTTGGCCAGTCACATAGTAGGCCTGCCACGTGTCACCACATGGCAGGCATTGTGCCACGTGTTGACACGTGGCGACATGCGTCTGCCGTGCTGCCACGTGGTGACATGTGGCGGACGTTGTGCCACATGCGGATATGTGGCATGCCACGTGCTTCCGTTGTCAGACAACCCATCGCGGTACGCGTTGGGTTCCCTTCTGATCCATCGCGTATCGCGTGTGTCAGGAAAACAGATTTTACTTGTTTAACCCTCGAGTTTGGATTTTGGTAGTCTAGGTCCCTTGACTTTGGATTTTGACACATTTTGGCTCGAAATTTTCGTGATTTTACATCCTCCCCCCCTTGAAATAAATCTCTTCGTCGAGATTGCTTTACGAGAATAAGTGGGGGTATTTCTTTCTCATTTCCGATTCGATTTCCCATGTATACTCGGGCTCTCTTCGTGAGTCCCATTTTACTTTTACAATTTTCAAGGTTTGTCTTTTAAGATTCTTTGTTTTCTAATCTTCTATTTGTATTGGTCTTTCAATGAATTTTAAGTTCTCGTTAATTTCTCCATCTTTTAATCATATCGAAATAGGTTCATCGGCTAAACATTTACGAAGATTCGAAACATGGAATACGTCGTGTATCCCTTGCATTTCCTCGGGCAGTCGCAAACGATATGCAACAGTGCCGATACGTTCAAGTACCTCGAAGGGTCCAACGAATCGAGGACTTAGATTTCCTTTCTTGCCGATGCGAACGAAGTCTTTCCATGGCGAGACTTTTAATAGAACTTTGTCACCAACATTGAATTCTAACGGCTTACGACAGACATCGGCGTAAATCTTTTGGCTGTCACGTGCCGTCTTAAGTCATTCACGAATTTGAAGGACTTTGTCGGTGGTTTCTTGGACTATCTCGGGTCCAGACAATTGATTGTCTCCGTTTTCAGACCAGAACACGGGCGTTTTACATTTTCGACCATATAATGCCTTGAATGGAGCGACTTGAATTCTCGTGTGATAACTATTGTTATATTAAAATTCCATTAGGGATAAGTGGTCGTCCCAACTTCCGCTTAAGTCGATCACACAAGCGCGGAGCATATCTTCCAACGTTTGAATTGTCCTTTCACTTTGCCCATCGGTTTGTGGATGATAGGCGGTGCTAAGGTTTAATTTGTACCAAGCGCTTGTTGGAAGCTATTCCAAAAATGAGATGTGAAACGGCTGTCTCGATCAGAGATTATGGATAACGGTACTCCATGCAAAGCAACGATGTTGTTCACATAGATACCTGCTAATCTATCCATTGAGTATGATTCGTTAATTGGAATGAAGTGAGCGGATTTTCTTAATCTATCGATGATAACCCAAATAGCATTGTGTTGTCAAGTTGTCTTTGGGAGTTTGGTTATGAAATCCATGGTTATTAACTCCCACTTCCATACGGGAATTTCGGGTTGCTGGAGCAATCCCGAAGGCTTTTGGTGTTTAGCCTTAACCATCAAACAAGTTAAACATTTCGCAACGTGTAAAGCGATGTCCTTTTTCATCCCATTCCACCAGTAGTTTGGCTTCAGGTTTTGATACATTTTGTCACTACCGGGGTGCATTATGTATTTGGATTTATGGGCTTCGTTCATAATTTTCTGACGTAAGTCTCCAAGGATTGGTACCCAAATTCGGTTTCTCATTCTAAGATACCATCGTCACCTTGATTAGCGAGTCAATGGTGACGTTACGTTTTTCGTCGGAAATATTATTTTCATTGATCGCTTGAGTTTGGGCGGATTTGATTTGGTCAATGAGAACGATTTGAATTTCTAATCGTAATGCTCGAATTCTTTTTGGCTTTTCATGTTCCTTACGACTTAAGGCATCGGCCACGACGTTGGCTTTGCCTTCATGGTATACAATCTCGCAGTCGTAATCGTTAAGTGTTTCCATCCATCGTCGTTGTCGCATGTTAAGTTCTTTTTGATCAAAGATGTGTTTCAACCTTTTATGATCAGTGTACATGGTAAATCTTACTCCATAAAGGTAGTGCCTCCATATCTTAAATGCAAAGATTGTGGCGCCTACTCTAGATCTGAGTTGTATAGTTCTTTTCGTGCACCTTGAGTTGACGAGAGGCGTAAGCGATTACTTTCTTTTGTTGCATTAATACACATCCCAAGCCGGAATGGGACGCATCACTAAAGACAACGAAATCTTCAGTACCTTCTGGCAAGGCCAGTATCGGTGCTTGGGTAATTTTTTGTTTGAGTATATCGAACGCCTCTTGTTGATTTGTTCCCCATTCATACTTGATATTTTTACGAGTCAAAGAAATTAGAGGAACAGTGATTCGGGAAAGTTTTTAATGAACCTTCGATAGTAGCCGGCCAATCCCAAGAAACTTCGAATCTCGGTTGGCGACTTTGGAATCTCCCACTTAGAGATAGCTTCAATCTTAGCAGGGTCCACTTGAATACCATTGACGTTGATGATGTGACCAAGGAACTCGCTTTTCCAGAACTTGGCGTACAACTTCTCGGTTCTAAGAATTTCAAGTAATGTTCGAAGGTGGACTTCATGATCATCTTTAGACTTAGAAAAAATAAGTATGTCGTCGATGAAGACAATAACAAATTTATCCAAGTAAGGCTTACAGATTCAATTCATCATACCCATGAACGCGGCTGGCGCATTAGTAAGTCTGAACGGCATGACTATGAACTCATAATGGACATACCTTGTTCGAAAGGCGGATTTTGGAATATCTTTGGATTGAACTTTGAGTTGATGATAGCCGGAACGAAGATCGATTTTGGAAAAGATGCTAGCACCTTGAATTTGGTCGAAAAGATCATCAATTCGAGGGAGTGGATAACGGTTTTTGATTGTGACTTTGTTTAGAGCTCGGTAGTCGATGCACATATGCATGGATCAATCTTTCTTTTTGACGAAAAGTATCGGCGCTCCCCATGGTGATGAACTTGGTCGAATTAAGCCTTTCTCGAGAAGCTCGTCAAGTTGTTTCTTTAACTCCTTCATTTCAGTTGGTGCAAGGCGATACGAGGCTTTGGCGATCGGAGCAGTACCAGGAATAAGATTGGAAACAACAGGAACGCCTTTAATTTCTTTGGGTTTAGATTCTTTAGTGACATAGGCCATGAATGCTAAGCATCTTTGATTTATTCATTTGTTGGCCTTTATCATGGAGATTAAGCTAACTTGGCCAGCGTCTTTATCCCCTTCAATTCGAATGGTTCGTTTATAAGGGGCTCGGATTTCAATAGTCTTACTATTGCAAAGGATACATGCATGGTTGTCGGATAACCAATCCATACCCAGTACAATATCAAAACCTGCAAGAGTCATTGGTAGCAATTGGATAGGAAAAACATAACCAGCTAATAAGATTTTTCCATTTTCTAGAGCTTCAGAGATTTTAATGATTTCGCCACTAGCGGTCTCGACACTTAGAGTTTTGTTAAGTTTGGTTAAAGGTTCGTTTAATAGACTACAAAAGTTATAATCTATAAAACTTAAATTGGCACCCGAATCAAACAAAACTCTAGCATATGAGGCGTTAACTAAGAACGTACCGGTGATGGTTTCCAGCATGTCGGCCGCTTTCTTTGTGTCAAGAACGAAGACTCTTGCGTTACCCTTCTTTGGTTCATTTTTTTGACCGCTACCACCCGCATCACCAGTCGCGGGTTTGTTCTTGGGGCATTCAAAGCTAAGATGTCCCATTTGTTTGCAGTTGTATCAGGTTATCTTCTTTTTCCAACAATCGGCCGTTGCATGGCCAGGTCTATGACACGATTCACAAACTTGTGGAGTAAAATTACATCTACCCCTATGATATTTCTTATAAGTCTTTCATTGTGGAATGCTAGGGTTGAAGCTGGATCTTCGTTGATCAACTCCTTTACCCTTGAAACAGGTATTTCCTTCTTTCTTCGTGTCTTGTTTTGTTACAACCTTTCTATCTTCTTCTTTGTTGCGGATCATTTTGTCTATCAAGTAACCAGCCAACTCCATCGCGTAATCGGCGGTTTGTGGCAAGTGAGACCTCACCATGTCACGAATCTCTCGTGGTAGTCCCCAAATATAACATGTTACTTTCCTGGATTCAGGAGTAACCAGCTGGGGAACCAATCGACAATATTCGTAAAATTTCGTGTTGTACTCACGAAGGTTTGTTCCAATGACCTTGTGATTTAGGAATTTGGTTTGTATTTGATCGGTCTCGTGCATTGGACAAAACTTTGCCATTAGCAACTCCTTAAATTTGTTCCAAGTTAGATTGTACATTACTTCCCTCCCTTTACTCAGAATCAATATATTCCACCATTCGAGCGCTTCACCCTTAAAAATAAGGGCAGAATATTGGATCTCTTCTTCATCAAGACACTTTCTTGTAATCACAATCGTCTCCATCTCTTCAAGCCACCTCACGGTTGTGATGGCTCCCTTGTCTCCATGGAATTCTTTCGGTCCATAGTATTTGAAATCCTTAAACGAACATCCACCGATTTTGAGTTTCTTAAATTCTTGTCGAACACCACCATCAACATTAGACTCGTGAACACTTTCTTCGATATGAGATGGTTTTGGACGGGACTTAACGGATCTTTGAGAAGGATTAACAGATCGGGAATGTTTGGATTTCCAAGATTGTGATCTAGCTTCAGATTCATCTCTTACAGCCTTTTTAATCATTTGTTGGATTTGAATCATATATTTCTCAGGTATTTGTTCATCTTGTTTGTTTTCGAGGTCTCTCCCCTTGTCTTTTCTTTTCTCGGCTTCTATTCGAGAAGCCTCCAAGTTGTTGCTTTGATTAGACATTTTATCTTTTATCTTTTTCAATCATTTTCTTTTATCTGAAATTAAACATATTTCTTTTACTTAAAACACAAATTTTTATTTATTTATTATATATATCATAAAAATGATATATATATATATATTATTTTACAATATCTTTATATATATCGTATAAACGATATGTATATCCCTATTCTTATTACAACATATGTTACACATATCATACATACTATCTTAACACGTAAACTTCTATTTCTTGAAAACATGCCATCATTATCATCCTCTCAATTCTTCATGAATTTCTTCACGACCTTGGTTAGCTTGTTGCACTTTCGAAGAAGCGTCTCTCCTATCTTCTTCTTTTTCTTCCCATCAATGGCAATCTTCTTTCTCATCTCATCCGTCTCATGTAGGGCTCGATCAAGATGTTTCTCCTGTGACTGTGGAATGTCATTGGGATAACCATAGCGGGGTGGTGGATCACGGTACCCCATCATGACAACGTCGAAATGATTCCTCGGATTTGGATATGGAGAAGCAGTCACATCGGATTGGTAGTTGAAGAAATCTTCAGCGGCCTCATTCTGCTCTCGGATCTCATTCGCTTGTTCTTCGACTGATGGGATCTTGCCTGAGTATGGTGGAAAGCTTGATGATGCTTTGCCCTTGAACTCTTGAAGAAATTGCATGTAGGGATCCATGCAACCAGAACTCTCTTTTCGAGAACTTGGCGTACAACTTCTCGGTTCTAAGAATTTCAAGTAATGTTCGAAGGTGGACTTCATGAAGATGATAACAAATTTATTCAAGTAAGGCTTACAGATTCAATTCATCATATCCATGAACACGGCTGGCGCATTAGTAAGTCTGAACGGCATAACTATGAACTCATAATGGACATACCTTGTTCGAAAGGCGGATTTCGGAATATCTTCGGATTGAACTTTGATTTGTTGATAGCCGGAACGAAGATCGATTTTGGAAAAGATGCTACCACCTTGAATTTGGTCGAAAAGATCATCAATCTTAGCACCTCATGCATCCAGAACTCGCTTTTCGAGAACTTGGCGTACAACTTCTCGGTTCTAAGAATTTCAAGTAATGTTCGAAGGTGGACTTCATGATCATCTTTAGACTTTGAAAAAATAAGTATGTCGTCAATGAAGATGATAACAAATTTATCCAAGTAAGGCTTACAGATTCAATTCATCATATCCATGAACGCGGCTCCATATCCAAGGAGTCGAGGGTACGCTTATCGAGGAATCGGGACACGTTTATCAAGGTATATCGAGTGTACGGTTTACGGGTTCTAGAGAGATGTTAGAGAGAGAGTGGTATGTGTGATTTGAGGTGTAAATGAACTGAACATCATTATCATCCTCTCAATTGTTCATGAATTTCTTCACGAACTTGGTTAGCTTGTTGCACTTTCGAAGAAGCGTCTCTCCTATCTTCTTCTTTTTCTTCCCATCAATGGCAATCTTCTTTCTCATGTCATCCGTCTCATGTAGGGCTCGATCAAGATGATCCTCTTGTGACTGGGGAATGTCATTGGGATAACCGTAGGGGGGTGGTGGATCACGGTACCCCATCATGACAACGTCGAAGTGATTCCTCGGATCTGGATATGGAGAAGAAGTCACATCGGATTGGTAGTTGAATAAAGCTTCAGTTGCCTCATTCTGCTCTCAGATCTCATTCGCTTGTTCTTCGACTGATGGTAGAAAGCTTGATGATGCTTTTCCCTTGAGCTCTTGACGAAATTGCATGTAAGGATCCATGGAGCCATATCCCAAGTAAGGTTGTACATCTTCTTGTCCATGCAGTTGATCATCAGATAATTCCACATTCGGTGCCGTTTCTTCATTGGGATTGTCGGGGTATTCCTCCTCTGGGTCCTCTTCTTCCATTTCCTCTTCTGGTTCCTCTTCTTCCGATTCCTCTTTCTCTTGTTCCTCTTCTACCATTATTTGGGCAGTCTCTTTTGTCATTGCAGGCATGTGAAACTTCTCGTACGGTATCATCACCTTCATTTTGTGCTTGCGAGATGGTCATTCATTATTGGGGTGGGAATCGACAACATCCATGGTAGAACTTCCGGTATGCCACGTTCGCTGATCTGAGTGGCATTGCATCCAGTCGGATGAAGGAGATCTGGGTTCCTCCTTGATTGGTCGATTGGAGAGGAAAGCATATGAAGGGTGAGGATTTGGTGGTAGTTGTGTTGAACTTTTGGATGGGTAATATGGCGAAACCTCAGTTGGTTGATAGGTAGGAATCTTGGAAAGATGATACCTAGGTACTTCAGATGGTTGATACATAGGTAAACTTGACTGATGGTAACTTGAGTGCCTTGGTGCTTGATATACTTGATGTGGAGTACTGTCTAAGTGGTAAATTGGACTTGGCTAATTGTCAGGATAATGGTATGGCTTGGTTTGATTGTGTTCCTCGTTGAAGAATGCTTCATAATAATCCTTAATCATGACGCCTCTTGGAAACTTGTAGTATTTTCTTGCTCTTCTTGCTTCATTATCATAATACTCCAATAATTTCTCGTAAGACATCTTTGATGGGTGGTTTAGAATGTGGAGAGGGAAAGAAAGGGTTAAAAGCCAATCTTATCCCTAATCAAATAAACAAGTAAAATATTTTCCTACGCTTGGATCGAAGCTTGGGTATTGTTTTATGATACCCAATTCGCTAAGATCGATGGCTCTGATACCAACCTGTCACACCCCCATCTTCGGCTTAGGAGTGTGATCAATAGTTGGTACCACATTTTTAAATAAATCAGAGTAGCGAGTTAATGCGGAAGACTTTATAAAACATGTGAATTTAGATTATAAATATTTACAATACAAAAGACGAGACAATAGTCTCGTTTAAGTTTACTTGTTTATAAGTTTACAAAATATTTAATATTTAAACAAAATATCAGGGCCATCGGATTCTTGAGCCCTTCGTCCTTCAAGCTCTAATCTTGGTTACCTGCAAAATGTTACAAAATACGTCAGCAACGAATGCTGGTGAATATGCTAACGCAAAAATATTTTTCTTTACTTGATCACCCCTCGAGACCACGTAAGCCCCGATCCATATTGGCTTAGGAATAATCTAGTTAAAACAATATCATTATAAACTCGATTCTCTACACTAGGTCACCTCAGCAAAACACCGCATAGTTTCGACATAACTTAGGTACCATAAATATACACATGGTCAGTCTCACTCGAACGTACTTAGGTCCGGCCGATCATGGCTGGAGGTCATGACCAAGCGTGGTGCGATGTGCCCACAGCATTTTACCACATATGTAAGGATCCATACAAACATATACTACAACCTCAGGGCTAGGCTTATACTCTTATTTACATTGTTTTTAGAGACACTTAGTCTCTGGTAAAGTTTTACCCATAACACGTTTGATTCGTTTGAAAACATGTTTGTAAAAGTGGGGCGTATTCACCTTTTAATTAAGTTTGGCTTCATACACCGTCCGTGGGTCTTTCCCTTGCTATCTCGCACCTAAAGTACGAGTATAACTTTTGTTAGTCGGATATACAACCGGCTTAAGATCTTTAGTCTTATTTATCTCGATAAATCTTTAGTTCAAAAATCTCTTTTATTTTAAAAGCTTTAGTTAAAAAGTAATTTTTATAAACCTTTAGTTTATTTATAAAACCCTACGTTTCTTCTTCTCTAAGAAGCGTATTCTTTTCTTGTTCTTTATTATTTAAGTATATATGCATTGGTACTTAAATAATATTTATAACAAAGAATTATATATAATCACACATATATACATATACATTTATATTTCTTTCTTTTCTTTTCTTTGTTATTTACTTTCTTTTTATTTTTGAAGCATCGAGTATAATTTCGACTTAGGGTATTAAGCCTAATACTTTATTATTATTTTATTCGGGCATTATGCCAACCTTTCTTTGGCTTATAAACCCTAGGTACTCGAGCAGCACTTCGACACCATTTTCTTTATCAACCTTTCTTGATCAGTACTCCAATTTGGCATGCTTATCGAGATACACCAATACTTTACGACACGCACTTCAAGATGATTATCGGAACATCGGAACGGCACCACCTTCTTGAACGTCGAGGGGTAATAGCACGAATATCATGGAGTCGAGGGTACTCTTATCGAGGAATCGGGACACGTTTATCGAGGTATATCGAGTGTACGGTTTACGGGTTCTAGAGAGATGTTAGAGAGAGAGTGGTATGTGTGATTTGAGGTGTGAATGAACTGAACATCATTATCATCCTCTCAATTCTTCATGAATTTCTCACGACCTTGGTTAGCCTGTTGCTCTTTCGAAGAAGCGTCTCTCTTATCTTCTTCTTTTTCTTCCCAACATTGGCAATCTTCTTTCTCATGTCATCCGTCTCATGTAGGTATCGATCAAGATGTTCCTCCTGTGACTGGGGAATGTCATTAGGATAACCGTAGCAGGGTGGTGGATCACGGTACCCCATCACGGCAACGTCGAAATGATTCCACGGATCTTGATATGGTGAAGCAGTCACATCGGATTGGTAGTTGAAGAAAGCTTCAGCGGCCTCATTCTGCTCTCGGATCTCATTCACTTGTTCTTCGACTGATGGGATCTTGCCTGAGTATGGTGGAAAGCTTGATGATGCTTTGCCCTTGAGCTCTTGAAGAAATTGCATGTAGGGATCCATGGAGCCATATCCCAAGAAAGGTTGTACATCTTCTTGTCCATGCGGTTGATCATCAGATAATTCCACATTCGGTGTCGTCTCTTCATTGGGATTATCGGGGTATTCCTCCTCTGGTTCCTCTTCTTCCGATTCCTCTTCTGGTTCCTCTTCTTCTGATTCCTCTTCCTCTTGTTCCTCTTCTTCCATTATTTGGGCAGTCTCTTTTGTCATTGCAGGCATGTGAAACTACTTGTACGGTATCATCACCTTCATTTTGGGCTTGCGAGATGGACTTTCATTATTGGGGTGGGAATCGACAACATCCATGGTAGAACTTCCGGTATGCCACGTTCGCTGATCTGAGTGGCATTGCATCCAGTCGGATGAAGGAGATCTGGGTTCCTCCTTGATTGGTCGATTGGAGAGGAAAGCATATGAAGGGTGAGGATTTGGTGGTAGTTGTATTGAAGTTTTGGATGGGCAATATGGCGGAACCTCAGTTGGTTGATAGGTAGGAATCTTGGAAGGATGATACGTAGGTACTTCAGATGGTTGATACATAGGTAAACATGACTGATGGTAACTTGAGTGCCTTGGAGCTTCATATACTTGATGTGGAGTACTGTCTAAGTGGTAAATTGGACTTGGCTAATTGTCAGGATAATGGTATGGCTTGGTTTGATTGTGTTCCTCGTTGAAGAATGCTTCATAATAATCCTTAATCATGACGCCTCTTGGAAACTTGTAGTATTTTCTTGCTCTTCTTGCTTTATTATCATAATACTCCAATAATTTCTCGTAAGACATCTTTGATGGGTGGTTTAGAATGTGGAGAGGGAAAAAAAGGGTTACCAGCCAATCTTATCCCTAATCAAATAAACAAGTAAAATATTTTCCTATGCTTGGATCGAAGCTTGGGTATTGTTTTATGATACCCAATTCGCTAAGATCGATGGCTCTGATACCAACCTGTCACACCCCCATCTTCGGCCTAGGAGTGTGATCAATAGTTGGTACCACATTTTTAAATAAATCAGAGTAGCGAGTTAATGTGGAAGACTTTATAAAACATGTGAATTTAGATTATAAATATTTACAATACATAAGACGAGACAAAAGTCTCGTTTTAGTTTACTTGTTTATAAGTTTACAAAATATTTAATATTTAAACAAAATATCAGGGCCATCGGATTCTTGAGCCCTTCGTCCTTCAAGCTCTAATCTTGGTTACCTGCAAAATGTTATAAAATACGTCAGCAACGAATGCTGGTGAATATGCTGACGCTAAAATATTTTTCTTTACTTGATCACACCTCGAGACCACGTAAGCCCCGACCCATATTGGCTTAGGAATAATCTAGTTAAAACAATATCATTATAAACTCGAGTCTCTACCCTAGGTCACCTCAGCAAAACACCGCATCGTTTCGACATAACTTAGGTACCATAAATATACACATGGTCAGTCTTACTCGAACGTACTTAGGTCCGGCCAATCGTGGCTGGAGGTCGTGACCAAGCGTGGTGCGATGTGCCCACCGCATTTTACCACATATGTAAGGATCCATACAAACGTATACTACAGCCTGAGGGCTAGGCTTATACTCTTATTTACAATGTTTTTAGAGACACTTAGTCTCATGTAAAGCTTTACCCATAACATGTTTGATTCGTTTGAATACAAGTTTGTAAAAGTGGGGCGTATTCACCTTTTAATTAGGTTCGGCTTCAAACACCGTCCGTGGGTCTTTCCCTTGCTTTCTCGTACCTATAGTACGAGTATAACTTTTGTTAGTCGGATATACAACCGGCTTAAGACCTTTAGTCTTATTTATCTCGATAAATCTTTAGTTCAAAAATCTCTTTTACTTTAAAACCTATAGTTAAAAAGTAATCTTTATAAACCATTAGTTTATTTATAAAACCCTACGTTTCTTCTTCTCTAAGAAACGTATTCTTTTCTTTTTCATTAATATTTAAGTATATACTCATTATTAATTAAATAATATTTATAACAAAGAATTATATATAATCACACACATATATATACATTTATATTTATTTCTTTTCTTTTCTTTGTTATTTACTTTCTTTTTATTTTTGAAGCGTCGAGTATAATTTCGACTTAGGGTATTAAGCCTAAAACTTTATTATTATTTTATTCTGGCATTATGCCTATCTTTCTTTGGCTTATAAACCCTAGGTACTCAAGCAGCACTTCGACACCATTTTCTTTATCAACCTTCCTTGATCAGTACTCCAATATGGCATGCTTATCGAGATACACCAATACTTTACGACACGCACTTCAAGATGATTATCGGAACATCGGAATGGCACCACCTTCTTGAATGTCGAGGGGTAATAGCACGAATATCAAGGAGTCGAGGGTACGCTTATCGAGGAATCGGGACACGTTTATCGAGGTATATCGAGTGTACGGTTTACGGGTTCTAGAGAGATGTTATAGAGAGAGTGGTATGTGTGATTTGAGGTGTGAATGAACTGAAACTGTGGCCTTCTATTTATAGCCAAATTTTGGACCCTGTCGCGGTACGCGACGACCCTTGGCTTAGCCCGTCGCGCACCGCGACTTAGGTTTGACCAGTCACATATTAGGTCTGCCACGTGTCGCCACGTGGCAGGCGTTGTGCCACGTGTTGACACGTGGCAACATGCGTCTGACGTGCCGCCACGTGGTGACACGTGGCAGACGTTGTGCCACGTGCCTCCGTTATCAGACAACCCATCGCGGTACGCGATCGGTGTCCCTTCTGATCCATCGCGTATCACGATGGGTCTGGAAAACAGATTTTACATTTTTAACTCTCGAGTTTGGATTTTGGCAGTCTTGGTCCCTTGACTTTGGATTTTGGAATTTTTGGCTCAAAATTTCCGTGATGTTACACAAACCCTTGGCTAAACCAAGCTGGCACCAAGTCTTTTTGAAGATCTCGCAAGGTTTATTCTCAATAAACAATGGTCCCAGAAAGCTTGAAGGAAGTTGATAAAGATATATGCTAAGGACTTCTTCTAGCAAGGTTCAACTCAGGACAAGCTACAAGAAATAATATAGGGCATGCCTAGGGAACGGAAAAAATAGATGACACGACACATGATCTTACACCTGATTCTGATTTTGACGGCTGTCTTTATCCTGTACGCAAAAACATTCCATTCTGAAACCCTAATAGATTTTCGTTTGTGTCTGACTTCTTATTAAATGAAAATCCTTTGAGTTATAGTGTGTTTGTTACCTTTGTGTCATTCTAGCAACATTTAGTGTTAGTGTTTCCGCCATTAATACCCTATTGTTCTTACCCTAAATAGCATGTCGTTAACCTTCTTGTCAACACTTAAACGTGTGGGTTATGAAAGTGTTAGTGAGTGATTGAGCGATATATACGGGACCGACAATAGTTAATTTTATTATTATTGTTATTTTATTTTAAGTTTATATTGATTGTTTACAATATCGTACCATAGTTGGTGGTTGTTTGTTTAACTGGGAATAAGTAGTTTGTTATTTAAATAAAAAAATTGGAATGAAGGATTTTTAACTGGGTATGTTGAACCAATTGAAAATTAGGGCTTTTAATCAATTATGTAATAAACTATCTTATAAATGGTTAATAAAATATTCTATTTGGCTTGTTTGGCTAAAATGTGTTGTTAAAAAGTTTTAATTAAGTTGGTGTAACATCCTAGAAAATCCCACATCGGTCGTGGACAAGAGAGATCATTGGTTCATAAGTAAATGTCCGCCTCTTAAATCAACAACGCGTTTTGAGCTTAACTGTAGCGGACGAGAGGAGAGCTCCACTGTTAAGCGTGCTCATGTGAAAGTAATATCAGGATGGATGACCTCCTGGGGAGTCTCCACCTAGGTAACCAAAATCAAATCCACGAGCTCTTTGTGGGCAAAACGGTCAATATTGGTGGTGCGACAGGCTTGGATATTACAAATGGTATCAGAGCCACTATTGTGCCATAAGGAATAGGGTCGTAAACCTAATGAAAGGAGGTTGTCACCAGGAGTATCGTGAGGTACACCTTAGGCAAATCCCAAATCCTAGACCCGAAACCAACAACCAGAACACTGGCTAAAAACCCGTTTTAGTATCTATATTCCGAAGGGACTTGCGTTCTTGCATTTTTACCCACCTTATTACTTTACATAGGTTGAGTAAATATTAAGGTTAAATACTTGAACCCGGTTTCGAGCAAACTTACAGTTTTAAAGGGTTATTATTATAATTTCTTAAATAGGTTACATTTTAAACCTTTAACTTTAATTGTTTACATTACTTAACATTTATTTTATCCTAAAGACTTCCAAGACAACTTTCCTAATACATGACTTCTTTTATTTTAGGCTTCGTTCGTTAAACCCCGACATACCGGTTAAACTCCAAATCAACCATCTTTCAAGTTTATTACTTGAATGTGAGTACTTTCATACCCCATTTTCCATCGTTCGTTTTGGGAGGGGCGGGGTGATATTGCATCTTATTCAAACTAAATGCTTTATACTTGAGTCGTAAACCATAAACTTTATTGTATACTCACTTAAATAAATGCTTGATTTGGTGTTCTATGCTTGCATGTGTATATGCTTATGTGTTTACCGCTTTTGGTGGGTTGATTCATAAATCCGTGAACTATTTGGTATTCTCTTATAGCATGGGATCGTTAATGTATTCTTATTAACGACCTCATTAAATTCGAATCTATTTGGTATTCTCTTATAGACAGTTGATATACATCTATTTATACATCTCGAATCCCTTGTTAAGTTGTGTATATTTAATGTTTTGAGTTTGATTTAGTTCGTGTTTCATTTATCTTTTATTAATTTAGGTTTTGAGTCAAGTTTATTTGATGTTTATCGTGTTTTAAATCTTTTGGTATCTTGCATGTTAAACTCTAATTCTTGCTATCATTTCATGTGAAGTCTATGTTTGTTTTTGCTCGTCAATGGTTACATGATTACATCACTAATGTTTTGTTATGTTTTTTATAGATTCATGGCTTGGAGAAGCAAGGGAAACAAGTTCTAGAAGGTTCCTATCGTTGCTTAGAGTTCGTGGAAAAGATTAATCAAGATTTAGCATGCTTTAATAATAAAATGAAAGAAAAAGGTAGGCGCCGCGCCGCGCGACCGAGGAGGCCAAGGCCTAGCGCAGCGCCTAGGAACCCCAGATTAGAAAACTTTGCAAGTTTAGGCTTAGTTCGCGTTATATAAACATCTCTTTGCAAACCTCGTGAAAATAACGTTAAAAGTGGCTGAAGGTTAATCAGGCATCATGTGGTGGCGTTGATAGCCAAAAGACAAGGGCACATGCACCAATCAGCCTGTGTCCCGATGATTGAGTGCTATGTGCCTTATGTCTAAGGCTTGATGCAAAACTACTATCGAGCCGAGGGTCTCACCGGAAGCAGCCCCTCTATCCCATAGGGATAGAGGTAAGACTGTCTACATCTATCCTCCTCAGACCCTACCATAGCATTGCTATTGGTGGGATATACTGAGTACGATGATGATGATGATGATGATGATGATGATGATTTGAAAACCTAGATGAATTCATTCATTATTCCAGCCGATTTTGAGAGAGAAACCAAGGTTTGAAGGAGTTTTTGAAGCTAGGAATCAAAGAGGATCAAGAGTTCTTTGAAGGAGGAGTTAAAGAATCAATTACCAAGGGTTTTATCGCTCTAACTTTCATTCCTTGTTCATTGTTTCAATATTGTCTTTCTTTGTTTTTAAAACTTGTTTGGATTTGTTTTTAATAATGATTCTGGGCTAGACTTCATTTCTACCTAGGTTTGATGAACATGTTTTGACTTGATTCTTGCTTTGGACTATTGTTTTGATTATGGTTTCGTTATATTAATTGTAAAAGACTTGATTTTGCTTTCATGATGCATATGAATGTTTATTATCTTGGTTGATTATTAATTATTACTTCACATGGATCTTGTTTTCTATTGATTGTGTTTTTTAGATATTAGGATTCATGTTTAATCATTACTTGGTGTTTTGATTATAATGATTGAATAGGCCTATTAGATCATAGAAGCTTGTTAATCGTTGATTAGGATTTTAAATGTTTTTCTAAATTCCAATAGCTGTAAGGTGAGGAGTTGTTCATGTGTCTTGGTCAATCGCATTCTAGGTTAGATAAGTGACAATATTCTTTCTTGGTTATTGTGTTGATCCTTGTTCATGATGTTATGATAAGCTTATCAAGTTATCTAGGGCTTAGTGTTTCGTGAGATTGCTTGCTTTATATACTATTAATTAACCCTATTTGATAACTTTGAGGATATCAATATAACTGATTGCTTAATAATCTAATAATTATTCTTTGGGATTTCGTTTGATTCGGTCAAGGGTCCTTTAAGGTTTGTTAAATGAATATGTTTAGAAATCAGTTTCCATATCATGTTATTTGTCCATTTGTGGTTGAATAGGCCTATTAGTTCATAGAAGCTTGTTAATCGTTGATTAGGATTTTAAATGTTTTGCTAAATTCCAATAGTTGTAAGGTGAGGAGTTGTTCTTGTGTCTTGGTCAATCGCATTCTAGGTTAGATAAGTGACAATATTTTTTCTTGGTTATTGTGTTGATCCTTGTTCATGATATTATGATAAGCTTATCAAGTTATCTAGGGTTTAGTGTTTCGTGAGATTGCTTGCTTTAGATACTATTAATTAACCCTATTTGATAACTTTGAGGAAATCAATAAACTGATTGCTTAATAATCTAATTATTATTCTTCGGGATTTCGTTTGATTCGGTCAAGGGTTCTTAAGGGTTTGTTAGATGAATATGTTTAGAAATCAGTTTCCATGTCATGTTATTTGTCCATTGCTTAATGATTGTTGATGCATGGGATTCTTACCTAGGTAGATTCCTTCTCTTATTGGTTTTGATCTTGTGTTTGATTGCTTGTTTCTAGTTCACTTGTTTATTTAATTTCTTAGTTTAATATTAGTTTAAAAACCCCCTTAAAACATTAATATAAATAGTCGTGTCGCAAGTCGAGTCTAATTCGTTAATTTACGTAATTTATATAGTGATGTGGGTTCGATATTCCGGACTTACTTATCTTTAATACAATTGATCGGTTCACTTGCCGGTGTTTTTGTAGTTGAGTCTTAGGTCTTGTTTTTATTAATTGTTTAATTTAGTTAATTTTTAATTGACTGTTTTTAGCACATCAAGTTTTTGTCACCATTGTCGTGGACTCTTAGAAATTGCGTTATTAGCTTTACTAGGACTTATCTGCTACATACGTGCTATTTTTTTTAGTTTTGTTTGAGTCGTAGGAGTCTAATTTAAGTTTTAGTTTATTTTTTGTTTATTTTTAATTATTCGAGTCTACTCACTTGGTCTTTTGCGTTTTTCAGGTTTTTGCCACATCTTCTTTCGCAAGGACCACCACTGGCTGATCTTGAATATTCTCCATTGAAAACCGAGGCTAGTTTGTCAGCAGAAAAAAAACCATCAGAAGCCAGCTCTACACCAAATTCGTCACCACCTAGTTCACCACAAGAAAGTCCGAAAATCCAAACAGAAGTTCAAATGGCCGACGATAGGGCAGTTGATGCTCAAGCCTTCGATGGCTTAATTGGAAACCAGTCATGCATTGTTGTTCCCTAGATCGACAATCCCAACTCATGGCAAATTCCGTCATACATCATGGACAACATCGTTCAAACTAATCAGTTTCATGGGCGTGATGACGAGGATACACCGGCTCACATTAACCAATTCTACCGCGTTTTGAAATCTTTTAAGTTACAAGGTGCTACTAAAGATGCTATTTTCTTACATCTTTTTCCGTTTTCACTTGCAGGTAAAGCAGCTCTCTGGCTCGACACTCTGCCGCCCGGCACGTTCACTACATTCGGCATTTATTAAGAGATATTTCCCATCGGCTAAAGCGGCTATTCTTCGTGATCAGATTCACTCGTTTCATATGGAGCCAGATGAACAATTTGCCATGCTTAGGAACGTTTTCAGAACTTGCTTGCCCATTTTTCACATAATGGTCTTACACCATGGGCTCTTGTGGAAAACTTTTACAACGGGCTGACATATGAAACCCAAGTTCGTTTTGACACTGCTGCTGGAGGTAACTTAATGGCAAGGAAAAATGTCACCGAATGTAACGAAATGTTTGAGAGCTTCGCTCAATCGGACCTCGCCAAAAGGCCACAACGCGGGAATTCCACTCCCGTTAGCAGTACATCCTCATCTTCTCGAGGTGTACACCAGGTTAATCTGGATACTAATGTGGCTGCTGCTTTGGAATCACTAACTAGAGAGGTAAAGGAGCTGAAGGCCAAGGTGGACAGGTGTGTGTTTTGTAGAGGTGGACATGGTACGTTGGAGTGCCCGGTGATGAATCAACAAGTCGATTTTGTTACTGGTCAGAATAGGTTTCCAAACAATTACAACAACAATAATCAGAGTTGGAACACCTACAAGAACCCGAATCAGAATAATGCTAACTGGTGTACGTCGGGTGCACCACCCGGATTTCAAAATTCTTATACTCCAGGACAAGGTCAGTATTTTAATGATAATAATACCAATAGTACTAATGTTCAAAATAATGTGCAGGATTCGAATGGTGGAATTGGATGTTTGGAAGAGATGATGATGCAAATCCTGGAGAGAGACCAAGCTAGACAGAAGAAGATCTCCGAGCATGATCTCCTTTTTATGAATCAACAATATGCTATTCTTGATATTCAAAGGACTGTTGGTGATATTTCTCGTCGTTTAGAAGAAAGGCCTCCAGGTCAGTTTTCGGGTATTCCTCAAACTAATCCGGATGCTCAATTGAAAGCCATCTCCATTCGTAGTGGTAGGGTTTTCGGTCCGGAGAGAGTTAGTATATAAGTTGAGATAGATGGGGAAGATGAGTTGGTGGATGAAGAGAAAGAGGTAGAGGCTCCGGGTAAGTTACAAGGTACAACACTAATTATTGAGCCACAAGTTAAGAAGAAGCCGGTTGGAGTCCGGCCACCACCACACACAATTGACCCTACCTATGTCCCGTATCCCACCCGTCTAAAGAATCAAAGGTATACGAAAGGTTACGGGCATTTTCTCAATATATTTAGCCAATTGAGTGTCAACCTCCCGTTCGTCGAAGTCCTTCAGCATATGCCTAAATACGCCAAATTTTAGAAAGACCTTCTTAAAAGAATGGATAAGTTGGAGGAGTTGTCGACTGTTCCGCTAAATGGAGACTGTTCTGGGGTGTTTCTTAATAAAGTACAGAAGAAATTACCCGAACCCGGTGTTTTTAGCATTCCATGTCTTTTCGAAAGTGACACGACGTATCTAGCATTGGCTGATCTTGGAGCTAGCATAAACCTTAAGTTGTATTATTTATATGAAAAGTTGGGCGTATGAGAGCTCACCCTTACTCGTATGATGTTGTCTTTAGCCGATCGTTCCGTTAAGTATCCGAGGGGTGTCGTGGAAAATTTGCTCGTTAAGGTAGATAATTTTTTTTCCCACAGATTTTGTTGTTTTAGATTTTGGGTCATCCATTTTTACGTGCTGCTAGGGCAATCATTGATGTGTTTGAAGGAAAGATCACTCTTAGAGTCGTCGATGATAGTGCCACTTATGTGGCTAAGTACATGAGACATCCGAGTGGTCAAGACGGTCTCATTGATCCATGTCATCCAGTTTACTCGACATAATCATTTATCTCGGGCATGGTCCGCATCTTGACAATTCCCGTTCGGTGAGATTAAGTGTGGGGAAGGAGCGAAAGGTTTCGAATTCTCGAGAAATGGTGAAGTGTGTTAGAGAAAGAGGTGGTGGTAAGCGAAAGTTTGAGAAGGTTCGTGGAGTTAAAAAGAAGAAGACCAAGATTGATGAATGGTCGGATCGTGATTCGAAATCTTTGAGGGCATTGGAGTTCTACCGAGGTGGAGGAAGCTCCACTCGGTCCGCCACGGGATTCGCATAAACATGGGTTCTTGAGTTAATACTCAAGTGTAGAGTTTGTAGATTTTCCTTTATTTTAATTTTTATTTTCTTTTTGTCACCAACACTAGTTTTGTGGTTTCGTTGCGTTGACGAGTCGTTTCATAAAATTATCACCATCATGGAGAGAGGAATTTACGAGAATTCAAGAGGTGGCAGGTTAGTTTTACACATCAAAATAACTTAAAATGAGCATAACAAATACTTGGTAATTTTCTGGAAAATTTTCTAAGGCAAAAAGGGGCTTAAAAATTTGAAAACTTTCTGTCAATAATGCCCGTCGCGCCGCGCGACGGGATACTCATTCCCTAGCCGCGCGACGCGGAGAGGATGGCCAGAAGGGCGCCGCGACCATCATCACCATGACGGCCGCGCGGCGCGGCCAGACAGCACAGCCCATATTTACTTATTTTATTTATATTTTCTTGTTAATTCCTTGTGCTTTTATTCTGGTGTGATTCTTTGTGTTTAGTTTGTTATTTCGAGTCATGTTTTAAGTCTAGTAGTCCGAGTCTTGTATAAGTCATCGAGTCATTAACGTAGTTTTTGTAGTTCGACTTTGTTTTGTGTTTTTGAGTTTTGCTAGCTTGAGAATTGAGTGAGCTAGAGAAACGATCCCCAAGTAAGGATTTAATGAAAAAAAAAAACAAGTGTGGGGATGGAGGAGCAGTGGAGCTGTATACTTTATGTTTATTATTCTTTGCTGCTAATTATTCATGTGTTATTTTTTAGGTGACGTGAAATACTTATAATTGCATAATATCTATCATAATAAGATACAGTTTTAGATATGTTTGTTTTGTTTTGCCACTTACGTTCGTGTGTGAGAAGTAGGAGTTACTGATTTGCTAGGCATGTTCGTAGTTGGAGGGCATTCATGGAAAGAAGACTTTCGCATCATATTTCATGCACATATTGCCAACTAAGTTTTTTCCATTATCTAGCTTATTAACTTTTTAGTTTGTATTTTGTTTTTAATTTTTAAGTTTTTAGTTTTTTTATAGTCCAGCTTTATTTTTAATTTAATTTTATTTTTTTCTTTTAAGTGTCCTTATCCTTGCATTGAGGACAATGCAAAATTTAAGTGTGGGGATAGGATATTTGAGTCGTAGTTTAAATTGTAATTTTGTCTTAAAAAACATAAAAAATGCTTTAAAAATGTCCCTTGAATCTAGTTTTTTGCGTTAAAGTGGGAGACGATGATACTTATCGGAAATTGGTTTTTCAAACTACTAATAATATGAGATAAATAAAATAAAACGCACTTAACTTGGGATATGTCGGTAGGCTCAGCCTTGAAAATGAAAGTGCAATTTGATAAAATGGGTCGGAAATCTCTTGTGAGTAAAGCGTTTTGTCCGAAAAAGATAAGTAATGAAAGGTCGGGTCATACTCATGCCTCAATTCTTGGTATAAAAAGTGGAAATATTATAAAGTTTGAAAAGTTTAAAAAATTGAATACGTTATCATATGATGCTTCGGTAGGTTTAACGTTAGAATATGCCGTGTAGCCTGTGATATAAATCTTAAACTGCTAGTTTTAGTATTTTACACATCATTGGCATATGGTTTTATAACCTTAAATCTTGTATTGATGGGATGCCCCAGGTCCAGAAACTATGGGTATGTATGCAGTCTATTCATCTGGGTATTCACAATTCCAAATGGGGTTGTGAAGATTTAAAATAAAGCTAAAAATAGCAAACCCACAAATTTATGCCACATAAGTCTTTAAACATGATCACAAAAAGTACAAAAGTACAAATGCATTTTACACTTGATCATCCACACTGTTAGCCATGTGGGCCACCCCTTGCTCGTGTCTCAATACCATTAAGAAACGGACCACAAGGGACACGCTACATGTAAGCCCTATAGATGAAATTTTGCATACTCACATTCGTGATGGTTCGGTGTATTGCTTGATAACGAGGGTATGTCATGTTGTGTGGAACACTAGCTATTAATTAATTGTATCTTAATCGTATCTAATAGCTACTTGGTAGACTTTGATGCGTAAGCTTAGGTGGATAAACAATACTATTGATCGTCTTAACTATTCAATAAAAAATAGAGCAACAAAAGTTTTAAATATGCTAATTTTGAGGTTTAAGTCAAGTTGGGGTGGTTTGGTCCGGTAAAAGCTGAAAATAAGCGGATCTTAATTGTGTGAACACTGAGTAATATTATTGTCGGATCTTATTTGTCCCGGTAAAGATTAAGGCATGGGTTTAAGTGGACAACAATATCGGTGATCGCGGTTTTTGCGTTCTTCTAAGCTTTAAAAATTAACTTATATGTTTTTATGACCATATTTTCCGATTCTGATCCAACTGCATCAGACTTTTTGAGGGACGAAAAAAGAGTAATTGTGGGGATATTTGATATATATCTATTTATACATCTCGAATCCCTTGTAAAGTTGTGTATATTTAATGTTGAGTTCGGTTTAGTTCGTGTTTCGTTTATCTTTTATTAATTTAGGTTTTGAGTCAAGTTTATTTGATGTTTATCCTGTTTTAAATATTTTGGTATCTTGCATGTTAAACTCTAATTCTTTCTATCATTTCATGTGAAATGTATGTTCGTTTTTGCTCGTCAATAGTTACATGATTACATCACTAATGTTTTGTTATGTTCTTTATAGATTTATGGCTTGGAGAAGCAAGGAAAACAAGTTCTAGAAGGTTCCTATCGTTGCTTGGAGTTCAAGGAAAAGATTAATCAAGATTTAGCATGCTTTAATAACAAAAAAAAAAAGAAAATTCGGGAATCTCCCCCTGGTAGGCGCCTAGGGACCCCAGATCAGCAAACTTTGCAAGTTTAGGCCCAGTTCGCGTTATATAAACATCTCTATGCAAACCTAGATGAATTCATTCATTATTCGAGCCAATTTTGAGAGAGAATCCAAGGTTTTGAAGGAGCTTAGAAGCTAGGAATCAAAGTGGATCAAGAGTTCTTTCAAGGAGGTGTTCAAGGATCAATTACAAAGGGTTTTATCGCTCTAACTTTCATTCCTTGTTCATTGTTTCTATCATGTCTTCTTTGTTTTTAATACTTGTTTGGAATTGTGTTTAATAATGATTCTAGGCTAGACTTTCTCATTATCATAATGGATCTTCAAAAAAAAAGAGTTTGTATCGAGTAAAATATATACTTAGACTTTCTTGTGCTAGAACTTTAGCTCGTAAGCATAAAAGTACTGTACGATGTCTATCTAGGTTTGATGAACATGTTCTGACTTGATTCTTGCTTTAGACTATTGTTTTGATTATGGTTTCGTTATATTAATAGTAAAAGACTTGATTTTGCTTTCATGATGCATATGAGTGTTTATTATCTTGGTTGATTATTAATTATTGCTTCACATGGATCTTGTTTTCTATTGATTGTGTTCTTTAAATATTAGGATTCATGTTTAATCATTACTTGGTGTTTTGATTGTTGTGATTGAATAGGCATATTAGATCATAGAAGCTTGTTAATCGTTGATTAGGATTTTAAATGTTTTGCTAAATTCCAATAGTTGTATGGTGAGGAGTTGTTCATGTGTCTTGGTCAATCGCATTCTAGGTTAGATAAGTGACAGTATTTTTTCTTGGTTATTGTGTTGATCCTTGTTCATGATGTTATGATAGAGATTGTTTGCTTTTAATACTATTAATTAACCCTATTTGATAACTTTGAGGAAATCAATATAACTGATTGCTTAATAATCTAATAATTCTTTGGGATTTCGTTTGATTCGGTCAAGGGTCCTTAAGGGTTTGTTAGATGAATATGTTTAGAAATCAGTTTCCATATCATGTTATTTGGCCATTTCTTGATGATTTTTGATGCATGGGATTCTTACCTAGGTAGATTCCTTCTCTTATTGGTTTCGATCTCGTGTTTGATTGCTTGTTTCTAGTTTACTTGTTTATTTAATTTCTTAGTTTCATATTAGTTTAAAAACCCCCTTAAAACATTAATATAAATAGTCGTGTCGCAAGTCGAGTCTAATTAGTTAATTTACGTAATTTATATAGTCATGTGGGTTCGATATTCCGGACTTACTTATCTTTAATACAGTTGATCGGTTCACTTGCTGGTGTTTTGTGTAGTTGAGTCTTAGGTCTTGTTTTTATTAATTGTTTAATTTAGTTAATATTCAATTGACTGTTTTTAGCACATCAACGGTTCCGCTAATGTATTCTTATTAGCGACCTCATTTTTATCCAAATTATTGCTTTTATTTATTGTTTCGTATACAAGTTGTGACATTTTCTTATTATATATATACTTGTTCAAAACTATGCGTTGCTCACCAACCTTTGTGTTGACAAATTTTATTTTATGCAATGTTACAGGTTTGACTTTTAGTTGACTCGAGACTTGGAGAAAAACGCCATCAAAGACCGTTAGAATATTAGCAAAATTGAAAAAATATATTATTTGCTATATTTTTCTATGATTGTTGTATGAACAAGTATGTTATGTGACATTTTGATGATGTGAAATTAAATGAGTTGTTAAATATTGTCGCTTTAAATAGTGTAATGCGTTTATGGGCAATCCGTCGCATCCCGACATGTTCCGCCGCCTTTGGTCGGGGTGTGACAATGGGTATGTGGTTTGGGGTGGTGATGTGGTTGGTTATGTGGATGGTTTTGGGATGAAGTTGGTCATGTAGGTGTAGGTTGATTCTCCCCCTCAACTGCAGTATCAATGTTCTCACCAACAGTTTCAACACCATCACCTCTTATATCATGATCACCATCTCCTCAATCATCTCATGCATCATCATCACCATCACAACTATCATCACCGTCATCTTCACTCTCCTACTCTTCCTCAGAAGTCACATGAGGGGATTCTTGTACAGGCATGATTTCCAAATCGTTGTTCAATAACCATGGAAGTATATCAAACTCAACATCCGGGTTGAAGTTGCTTTGTGTAACCAACTTCGTTATTCTCTTATAGACATTTGGATCTTGCAATGTATGAGTAATGCCCAAGGTTGGCAAATCGGGTACACCAGATTGAATATGATTTGCAGGAATCTTGGATAGACCAAGAATTTATCTTTGTCAGTCTTCCTCAAGTTTGCAGCCAACCCTTCAAAAATCAACTTGGAAGTGTTAAATGGCTGTCGGAATATAACAGCCACCATGGCATTGACAAGATCATGACTCATCAAAGTCCATGATCCCTTTCGTGATGCATAAGCCTGAACAATGCGATGTATCAGGAACCTAAAAAGGTTAGGGAACATGCCCTTTTTAAACTGGCCTCCATAGTATCCCATAGTCTCCTGAAAAATAGTCAATAATCGATTTGTGGAGAAATGGATTGGGGCTTCAACAACATTATTCAGTTGTAAGATTGCTCGGATAAGTTGCTCAGTAATCACAATCTCCTGTCCGGCAACGGTAGCCTCTATTCGCCTTCCTCCGGCATCATCAAAGAGTTGGGCAGAGTGCCAGAAATCCAGTTGATGATTTCTATAAATAACCGGGCACTCTGTTAATGAAAATCGTAGATTTGATCGTTGTAGCCACCTTATCATCAGTGCAACAGGTTGATTATCAGGCGTTATTTGAAGCAGTGCGCACATATTGTGCTTCTTCTCAAATGGATACGTCGGTTCTGCCATAACTGTTTAACACCAAACAAAACCACATTAAAAGTAGAAAATAGTCATAAAGTTCAGAACTTTGACATGTTTTAGGTTATAATTTGAATAAGAAAAGAAAGAATTTCATTAAGAACTTGTTCTTCGACAAATTGTAATCCTACACATAAAAAAAGAGACATTAGTGAAATGAAATTAAAGCCTTAATTCCGTATGAGCAGTGTCGGAAAACTGTCAATTGAAGCTTATCGAGACGGAATTAGAGGGCTGGCCAATTTAGATTAGGAAGTTAAAGAAACGATTGAAATTCTGGGTACGAGAAAACGACATTAATGTATTTAGTGGAAGGAGGGAGAAAAAGTGAAATGTAAAATTTTTCTAACTCCCCCTTTTTATAGTATATTCTTCGTATTTTGAAAGTGGGTTATAAAAGAATTTTGTCCTTTAATGTGAGACAACTGTCAAAGTATCTCAGTGAAAATCTCTGTCCTTTTAAAACCTTGCTCGATAAAGCACATTTTGCAAACCTTGCTCGGAAAAGTTCACTTACAAAGCTTGCTAGATAAAGTTTGTTTTTCATAGTTTCCTCGTTCCATAATTTTTTCAAATATTATAAAGTAATTAAAAATATGACTAAGTGGATAAAATGAGGAAGCTCACTCGAATATATAAGATTGCTCGAGAATTAAATCACAAGTCAAATAATTAAGTATAATGTATCAAATAGGCAGCCTCGCTCAGAATAAATAAAGAATCCAATAATACTAACTTAGAAATATTTCTAATTGTAAACCTTGTTCGAATATTTGAAACACTTAAACCTTACCCGAAATTACTTAGACAAGTTAACACATATTCATTCAAGTATCTACTCGATAACACATGTATAATTCTTTTAAGTACAAATAAACAACAAGTATGCTCGAAACGGATGAACTTCAGACAAAACATCTAATTTTGCCCAAAAGGTTGAAAGTCATCAAACCTTACTCGAAAGTACATATTCAAACATATTCAAGGTTAAATGCAACTCTTTTGAGTTTAACCACATTTCAAACTGTTTTATCATTAACAAATCAAAGTTTAAGAGCAAATGGTGCATAATGAGATCAAATTTAAGTCTTATATCCTTCCATAACATTTTCTTTTCTTTTGTGAAAAGATCTCAACATGGGATCATATTGATTAAGTCGCTTCTCAATACTTCATTCTCAGCATTATTGTGACAACTTAGGCAGGTTAATAGCAGGTCTAGACTTAGCATAAATTTAATTGCCTTGGTGATATGCTTAAGGTTCAATTAGTTTGCATAAAAATATAAATGGATAACACTTATTGTACTATGATGTCCCATATCTCTTCTCAAAGCTTATTTGGATTTCCGCAGATCAACCCGAATTGACTCCGACCCCTTAATATTTGGTCAAAATATTTTCATGATAAAACATATAAATTTATTTGATTTTTCTTTGTAAAACTTCAAACATATGTGAGGTTGAATGTTAGACTTACTTGCCACGCAGTTCGGACTTACAGGCCTTTAATTCGGAATGTTAAAGGACTTATATGATTGCCTCCACCCCTGTAGTTCTATAATTAACCCTCATGTTTGGATTTTCTTTCAAAATTTGTGAACACTTATCAACTTTTGGTTGAATAAAGATAAAATTTTGTTCACATTTGTTCTTTGTCATATTCATAAGATGATTCAATTTTGGTGACCAAATACCAACATGCTCATGTATGACTGGGTATTCAGTTTTCTGCCTATCATACGGAGAGATTTATCTTGAAACATGCATATTCAACAATGTATCTCCACATTAAGCTTAGCATTTTCATTATGTTTATATCACTTCAGTTTTTACACATCATGGAAAACAACCATACATACTAATGACTACATAGATAGTCTTTTCAGCCTATTAAATCCATATGATTGGCATAAATAATCCATGTACTATCATTTCCCTTTTTACGCTTCTACAAAGCTTTGAACTGAATAATCTTATCATATCTCAGCACCATAACAACTTGCTCTGTTGTCATAAACATTTTTCTAGGAAAACTTCTTTTGCAAAATAATCATTTGAGCATACAGGTTTGATACAAAAACTCAGTTTTGACTCAAGCAAATTGCAACATATTTAAGAACAATCATAACATGAGTGACGCAATCAAAACAAGCAGACTTCACAAAAGATACATCTAAGACTGATTACGCAAAGCCTATCCTATCCTACTCACATCATCATTTTCAGATTATCCATATAATCAAACATCATTTAAACATAAAGGTTCATCATTTCAAATCAGTTACGAACAGACTCATCCTGATGTCTCACACACACATTCACTGAAATCAAACATAAGCATCCTAGACACTTAGATTGCATAGATTGTCATTTCATAGCACATCAGCAAATAATTTTCATATAAACAAGAATATTAACACAACTTTCACTCACAAGACCATTTATAGATAATCAGTTAGCATAGTGAGCACACATCATCAATCAGACCTCATCAGAGTTGATCATTCACAAAGCTTTCAAAAGAAAGTGGAATCTGGTTTTATCAAGTGGCTTTGTGAATTGGCCAGCCAAATTGTCACTTATATCAAGTCTCTTCATTTCAATAAGACCTTTCTCATTACAATCTCTTATAAAGTGATGTCTGATTTCAGTGTGCTTGGTCTTAGAGTGTTGGACTGGGTTCCTAACAATAAACAAAACAACAATATTATCAATGAAAATAGGGGTGTTCAAGAAATTCAAACCATAATCCAGCAATTGATTTTGAATACAAAGAACTTGTGCATAGCAAGCAGATGCAGCAATATACTCAGCTTCAACAGTTGAGAAGGACACTGTAGTTTGCTTCTTGTATTGCCATGACACCAGCCTGTCTCCCAGAAATTGACAACCTCTAGATGTGGACTTCCTACTCATGTTGCAGCCATCATAGTCACCGTTTGTATAAGCAATTAGATAAAAGACATGGTTCTTTGGATACCATATCCCCAAATCAGGTTTCCCTTTCAAGTATCTAAAAATCCTTTTGACAAAAATCTTGTGAGACATCTTTGAACTTGATTGGAATCTTGCACAAACACAGACAGCAAACATAATGTATGGCCTTGAAGGAGTAAGATACATTAGAGATCCAATTTTTGCTCTGTACTCATGTTCATCAACATGCTCCCCCTTTTCATCTGCAGTCATCTTTTCATTAGTGTCTATTGGAGTTGAAGCAATCTTGACACTTGAACTTGTTCAGAATCTCTGGCACATACTTTGATTGAAAAATGATATGTCATCCTTCTTTTGTTGAACCTGCAGACCTAGAAAGATATTTGTTTCACCTATTGAGCTCATACAGACCTAGAAAGATATTTACTTCTTCAACATAAGAAGTTTGCACAATTATATCAATAGAAACATTTGAATCAATATTTGTATCATTGAGATCAGGTTCATCAATGATCAAACATGTTGTTGCATCATGGAAATCAGGAGCTTCTTTAGTAGTCTGATGTGAAGAAGATGCAACATTATTTCCAGTGTTCAAGTTTTGAAAGAAAGTTTCAAATCTGGCTTCTCTGTTTGCTTGTTCTTGACTATGGTCATGTTGGTTGCTAGGATCTTTTTCATTTAAGACATGATCTTCTTGATTGTCTTGGATACCATGTTCTTGATCTTGATCTTGATCATGACTTTGGTCGGGATCTTGAACTAGATTTTGAACTTGTTCATTTTCAGCAGTTGAGGGATTCTTAATGAATCTATATTCAGTCCTTTTACAAGCAACCTTGGACCATAGCTTGTTTAAATTAATTTTCTTTCCAGAATTTCCTACATGAACCCTTGTCATGTAAAAAGCTTCATCAAAGTCTTCCGGATAAATCTTGAAACACTTTTTTAATTTCTCAAGGTCAAACAACCATGATGCTCCATCCACAGTATTAAACTGATTCTCATTGAATATCACATCAGAAGACTCAATCACACTCAAATGATCTTTAACATAGACTCTATACGCTTTTGAGTCTGTTGAATACCCTACAAAGGAACAATCCAAGGATTTTGATTGAAACTTGTTGAGATAGTCCTTGTATACAATTGTGAGCACTTGTAACCAAAAGGTTTGAGGAACTTGATGTAGGGCTTCCATTTGAACAAAATCTCATAAAGAGTTTTGTAATGACTTTTGTTGAGAAGAACCCTGTTCTTAACATAGTTGGTTGTATTAATTGCTTCTGCCCAAAAAGTAACCGGTAGATAAGCATCTGCTAACATGGTCCTTGCAGCCTCAAAGAATATTCTGTTTCTTCTCTCTGCAACTCCATTTTGTTCAGGAGTTCTATGGGCACTGAATTGTTGTAGTATTCCTTTTGAATTGCAAAATTCATCCATTAACCCATTTTTGAACTCAGTTCCATCGTCACTTCTCATAACCTTCACCCTTACATCCAACTGGTTCTCAATCCTTGTCGCACAGCTTTTGATTTACTCAGCAGCTTCATCCTTGGTGGTCAGAAAATACACCCAAGTATATCTTGAAAATTTATCAATAATCACCAAGCAATACCTCTTCTTCCCTATACTAGGAACACTCACAGGACCAAAAAGATCCATATGAAGCATTTCTATTACCTTTTCAATTGAATTCAAAATTTTTGCTTTGTGTGAAGACTTATGCTGCTTACCCTTGGAGTCAAGATTTGTATCATTGAGATCAGTTTCCTCAGTGACCAAATCTGATGTTAGATTGTTCATTTCAGCCTCTTGTTCAACATTCTACTGGGATGTTGAAGCAATATCATTTCCAATGTTCAAATTTTAAAAGTTGATTGTCTTTCATCTTGTTCTTGATCATTCTGGTTATCAAGTTGCACATCATCCATGACAAGACTTTCTTGAACAGGTAGTTGCTCAAGATTATCATTTTGCTAATCTTCTGATTCAATGTCAAAAACATTATTATCAAAAGAGAATTCATCATTTCCATCAGCAACATTGGACCATAAATTATCCAAATCAACCTTCTTTTCTGATTTTTCTTCATGTACACTTGTTCTGTACAAAGTTTCATCAAAGTCTTCAGGATAAATCTTGAAAGACCTGATTAACTTCTCAAGATCAAATAACCAGGATGCTCCATCAATATTATTGAATTGATTTTTATTGAATATCACATTCGAAGACTCAATCACACTCAAATGTTCTTTCACATAGACGCTATAAGCTTTTGAGTGTGTGGAGTATCCAACAAAGAAACAATCTAAAGATTTTGATTGAAACTTGTTCAGGTAGTCTTTGGTATTCAACAATGAACACTTGCATCCAAAAGGCTTGAGAAACATGATGTAGGGTTTTCTTTTGAACAAAATCTCATAGGGAGTTTTGTCTTGACTTTTGTTGAGAAGGACCCTGCTTTGAACATAGAAAGCAGCGTTGATAGCTTATGCCCAAAAAGTAACAGGCAGATAAGCATCTTCTATCATGGTTCTTGCAGCTTCAATCAATGTTTTGTTTGTTCTTTCTACAACTCCATTTTGTTCAACAGTTCGAAGGCAGTGAATTATTGAAGAATTCCTTTTGCTTGACAGAATTCAGTCATAACCCCATTCTTGAACTCAGTTCCATTGTCACGTCTCATTACCTTCACCTTCACATCTATTGTCACATCTATTTGATTCTCAATCCTTGTTACACAACTTTTAATTAACTCAGTAGCCTCATCATTGGAATTCAGAAAGTAAACCCGAGTATATCTTGAAAAATCATCAATAATCACATAAAAATATATCTTCTTCCCAATAATAGGAATACTCACAGGACCAAAGAGATCCATTTGAAGCATTTCCAGCACTTGTTCAATGGAGTTTATGAGGTTTGTCTTGTGTGATGATTTATGCTGCTAACCTTTTTGACATGAAATGCACTTGTCATCCAACTTGAACTCCCTTGTAGGTAAACCAATTACATGCTCACCCTTAACAAGTTTGTTCATGTTCTTTAGGTTGACATGATAAAGCTTTATGGGCCACAATTTGGTTTTATTTTCAGTGGCTTTTGATACAAAACAAGTTCCACCCCTAGAAACTGCATCCTTCATATTCAACTCTTACACATTTCCATTTCTAGAAGCCATCATCATAATCATATCGGGAGGATTTACAAATTCAGGTTTGCGGATGAAACAGTGAGAATCATCAAATCCAACCTTATAACCTTTATCACACATTTTTGAGATGCTCAAAAGGTTATATTGTAATCCTTCCACATAAAATACATTGTCAAATGACACTTTGCCATTAGTTAGAATGCCTTTTCCCATAATTTTCCCTCCATTCTCATCACTCCCAAATTCAACTAGTCCTTCAAACTTTTCTTCATAATTCACTAGTGACCTCTTGTCACAGGTGATGTGCCTGGAACATCCACTGTCCATATACCATTCATCATTCATTTGTGTGGACTGTTCCTGCACAAACCAAAAAGAATTGATTAGTTAGGTGATGAAATACAAGCTTATCAGCTTGCAAATTATCAGTAACAATGACAGTTGTTACATTGGAATTAGGAACAGGTTTGGTGTCCTCATACACAGCTTCACATAATTCATTTGAATCATCTGAATCATATCCTGATTCATTTGGGGATTTCACATATGGGATAATGCTTTTGCATTCTTCAATGACATATTCTTTCTTCACCTTTGTCATTACAGTTTCATTCCTTGGTTTCTAAAGGAATCCTTGGGCGTTCAAATCCATGTTTCAATGAGAATTTCTCATCACCATTTAGCTCTCTTGGCTTATTCTTTGAGAACACAACCTTTTTATCCTTCTATTCTACTCTTGGTGACCTATCAGACTCATCAGACTTTACAGACTTGGAGTCTTTGTTAGGGACAATTCTGTTGGGTTGTGTGTTCACTTGAATTTTCTTTTTCACTTGTTGAACCACATTCTTCTTTGCATTCTTATCAATAGTCTCAATCTTCTTTTCATTCTTGACTTTAACACTGCTTTCAATATCAGTAGTTAGTTTCTTGCCTTCTCCTAAGTATTCCTCATACTTATGTTTGTAGAAACCAAAGTGTTGTCCAAACTTGGTGGAATCTGGTACATGGAATAGCTTGAAAGTGAATCTTTCAGGACATGAATCAGGGAGATGTCCATACACATCACATTTCTTGCACCATACTTTTCCTTTAAAGCTTTTACTAGACTTTCCTTTCTTGAATCTTTCACTTGGTCTTGGTGGATCAATACCAATTGTCTTTTGTGAAGAGAGACCATCAAAGTTAATTGAGAAAGGTACAAATTCTTCAATCTTGATCTCATGCCTCTCAACTGTGCTTTTCACAAAGATTACTTTCTCCATTTTAATTGGTTCATCATCAATACTTCCTCTGAATCTTGCTTGTCTTCTCTCATACTCTTCCATACTTTCTACTTCTCCGATGTCAAACAATTCTTGGCTTGAAAACACAGGGTAAACTAGAATAAACTGTTCACTATTAACAGTTTCTTCAGTATTTTACTTGTTATTAACCTTTTCCCCTTTCATTGCTTCTTTGCTTGGAGGTCTCACAGCATTGTAACTACCCTTTGATGGACCACATATGTCAAATGACACATGTTTCTTTCTCATTTGTTTATGATGTTTTCTCATTTTTGGTGTGAGATTTGGTAACAAAGGAAGTTTGTCAATTGATCTTGGTTTTCCCTTTCCTTTATCCTTGGAACCATCAACAATTGAACATTGATCACTTGAACACTTATCATTAGAGTCACTTAAATCATCCATATTCAAACAATCTTCATCAAAGTCTTCAAAGTCATCCTCAGACACTTGAATACCAACATTTTTTCTCTTCTTTCGCTTCTTCCTTCAACCCAAACTCTCATTCTTCATCAACTTCCACCAACTTATACTTTTTAAGGAATTCTTCCTTCTCCTTGAACACATCTCTAAATTGGTTAAGGTATGCCTCTCTTTTATCCTTATCAACATTTAATAAGCAATTGTAATTGAAAGGTGGAGGAACAACCTTATATTTATCTTCTTATTTGATCTTATTAAGAATCCCACAATTATTCCCTGTTGAGACAAGATTTTTCAGGAAATCATTCTCAACCTGAACTGGGGTGTTTTTCAACTTCCCATCTAGAATAATCTTCGTCAATCCATCTATCTCATTCACATATCTTGATTGTTTTCTATAACTGTCCATACAGTCTTGCTCAAGACATTTGATTCATTCCTCATAGGTTAAATCACTAGCTTCATATACATTAATCATACTCTGCTTCTTAAAGCATTTACTTTGAAGCTTACCAACTGTCAGTTTTAGTGATTCAATCATTTCAAGTAATTCAGGTGTTGAGTTTGAATGAACCTGAGGAGTAAAGGATTAAGCTTCATTTTCAATTTTGGCCATGAATGCCACATTTGACTTCTCAATATCACTTGCATGGTTACTCCAATAAAATTCTCCAATCCTGTTGTTGAGAAGCCGATGCAACATTTCCTTGGTTTCTGGGTTGATTGACATTGTTTCTGTTGGTGTTTGAAGAAGCATGTGGAGGGTTATTTCTGTCAAAGTTCCGATTCTGAGGAACAACTTGCTGATAGTTATGTGCTTGCTGGTTGTTGAAGTTGTTGAAATTGTTGTTAAAGTTTCTTTGATGACCATGATTTTGATTCTGGTGCTGATAATAGTTTCTTGGTTGAGCAAATTGATTGTTCTGAAAGTTTCTTGGTTGATTGCATTCCCTTGCAAAATCTCCAGGTTGTTGACAATTATAACAGATTGCTTTTGACTTGTCAAAACTTATTCTTTCATTAGGACCAGATACAAAGGACCTTCCTGTCCTGTTGAACAACCTTTTTCTTCTTAATTCTAGCATAGCAGCTTGCAATTTTAAGTCCATGTACTCCAAGTCATCAGCATCAATTTGCTCAAGGTCCTCTTGAACAACACTGGTATGGATCAATTCTTGGCAACAAAGGCATTATATGAATCTTTAAACATTGAAAACAAGGCATGGTACTCATTTCCTTGATTACCATTGCCACCATTATAAGGAGCATACCCAGTGGCCATAGAAGACGTGCCATTGTCATTAATCAGCTGGACATTGAACCTGAATTGTCCACCCAGATTACTTGAACTTTCAGCAACAAAACTCCTTGGTGTATCACCACCATGCTCACTTGGCTCCTCTATTACTGAAATTTGTTGTTAATTCTTTGTGGACAAGTTTCCGATTGGTGCAATGAGTGCATTGGTCAGTTTCAAACAAGGTCTGTTTTCTTTGATCATTTCATTTACAATCATTTAAACTCTACTGCTTGCAGAAAGCATATCACATCATCAAGCTTCAATTCTGAAAAGTTTGGTTTTTGCCTAATGAATTTACTGGCAGTATACCATTCACTGACAATGATGAAAGCAATTTTGTATTCAAATCAGAAACAGTGACTGCATAATCAGTTGTCTTGATTTCATTGATAATAGTCAGGAATCTTTCCAATACAAACTTCAGTATTTCACCATATTTATACTGGAATCGTTCAAGTTGTTGCTTCAGCCTTTCTTTCTTGATATTTTTCAACTCTGTATTTCCTTCAAACATCTCCAACAAAGCATCAAACATGGCCTCAGCAGTTGTATGGTGAGCAACTATGGTCAGAATCCCATGATAATCCCAACTTCAGCATGGCTAAGGCTCTGTCATCAACCTTTTTCATTCTAGCTTCAACAATCAGGTTGTTGTTTGTTCCATCTGCCACATAGGGTCCATTCTTGATAGAATGCCACATTTCTACATCGTTGTAGCAAACTGCGGCTTCAAATAGCACTTTCCATTTGATATAGTTTTCTTGTCCGTACAATCTAGGAATTTTGTTAGTAGACACTACTTTCTCATCATATTCAAACATCTTTTTGGGAATTTTATGAAATATTTTGAAAAACATATAAAAGTTGATAAACTTGAATAAGCTTAAACACTCTTTCGAAAATAATCAGATCTGTGGATGAAGTCCTCAGATCTGATATATCTAGTCAAATAAGAGCAAGATCTATGATAAATTCAAACTTTAATGTAAATATGAGAAATAAGACACCAAAATATTGCAGATCTAGAAGAATGAAGAACAGGACAGCTAACGTCTTCAAATCAGTAATAATCAGCAGTATATCTTCACCCAAATAGAAGGAATCAAGCTTTGGTACCACTTGTCGGTCCCGTATATATCACTCACTCACTCACTATCACTGTCATAACCCACATGTTTAAGTGTTGACAAGAAGGTTAGCGACTTGCTATTTAGGGTAAGAACAATAGCGTATTAATGGTGGAAACACTAACACACTAAATGTTGCAAAAACGACACAAAGGTAACAAACACACACTGTAACTCAATAGATTTCTATTTAATAAAAAGTCATATACAAATGAAAATCGATTAGGATTTCAGAATTGAATGTTTTTTTGTACAGGATAAAGACAGCCGTCAAAATCACAATCATGTGTAAGATCAGGTGCCGTGTTGTCTATTTTTTCTGTCCCCTAGGCGTGCCTTATATTATTCCTTTTATAGGCCTGCCCTGACACCTGACATTCCTTCTAGCAACCTTAATGATAGTGACATGACATATTCAAACGAAATATAAAAGATTCTAAGTGTAAACCGGTCTTCGAGCAAGCTTTGCAGCATTTGTCTTCTTTGAGCAGACCTGGTAACCATAAACTGTGCTGGTAAACAGTTCTACGAGCAAAATTTTCTTAGGATATTTTTCTAAGAAAATATCCATCTAGCAGACTTCAATCTTCTTGACTATATCAAACTTTGCTCGATATAGACCTACGAGTAAACTTGTTCTTCATAAATCCCTTCAACTCTTTGTTAACATTAACTTATTGAACAAAGTGTGCTGGTAACACTGTAGCTTGTCATGAGTTGAATCTTGCTAGAAGAAGTCCTTAGCATATATCTTTATCAACTTCCTTCAAGATTTCTGGGACCACTATTTATTAAGAATAAACCTTGCGAGATCTTCCAAAAGACTTGGTATCAGCTTGGTTTAGCCAAGGGTTTGCACGGAGACAAAACTTACTTGACTTGAAGAACAATCTTGCTGGATAAAGTGAAGTATGCTCGATCTTACACTCCAGAAGACTTCAAGAAGATAACCTTGCCCGAAAGGCAAAATACCTAGCTAGACAAAGTAAAAGCTTGTTGGAAGACCTAAGTGTGCTCGGTATCCATACTTAGCCATTATCAGAGAAGTTGAGAAGATTTCAATCTTCAGTATGCCTTTTCCTCATCCCAACAACTATATATGCCCCAAATTTTTTATGCTTTTCAATATACCTATATACATATGCACATATGAAAATATACACACACACTAATATTACATATGGACGACATCCACAAACTCAGATTCTAAAATTTCATGATAAAAAAAATCAAACAAAATTAATAGCTAACCAACATGATTAAATGACTGTACGATTAACAATTTAAAAAAAACACAGTTATCACACAAATTCATACACATGTACATATTCACGCACAAATGTACAAAATTATAAACACACACAAGCATACAAATACATAAACACGTACATATTCACGCACACATATACAAAATTACAAACACACACATGCATAAAAAAATAAACAAATACCATTCAAAGGTTGTTCACAAAACTACAAAACACATACAATTTATTTGGCCTATATGCACGTATCACTTTTGCCACAACTTAGAGAGTTAGAGATAGTTAAACCATTTACAGATGCAGTACCTAACACAACCAAAAAACATGAAAGTCAAATGAATTAAGGTACATGAGAATTATAATTTTATATTCTTTTCTTAGCGAGATAACTTACGATCATAATAGCCCACCCAATCCGTTGAGTACCCTGATCATAAACAACAATCTATTTTTTGGAAAAAAGTTCTACATCATTTATAACCAAAATTAATATAATAAGCATTACAAAATTCAAAAAAAAAAATTGAAATTTAAAAGTTATACCTCCTAGAAGGTAATTAAGGTAATTCCTTGACTCTTATTTTCTGAAAGCCCATACACCACAATACAACTTTACTCTACAATACCAACACAAAAACTATCATAAATCTTTTTTTGATATAATTAAGTTTTTTTTTTAAATATACTACAAATTTCAATTATCCCGGCTCCCAAAAAAAAATATAATCTGTAAATTCATGGTAGAAATCGGTTGACCAAAGTAGCAAAATCTCATCTTTATCACAATACATGTAAAGATATAGAGATAATTAGTATTTGTATAAATACGTGTTGGAAGCATTTACATAACATGTGAGTGTATACGCAGCTTTCGGGTAGAAGTTCGGTTTCGATAAACAATTACGGTTAATATAGAAAACTAAATCGGGTTAAAATAAAACAGAAAGAAAGAAAAATCAAAGTTATTTTCTCGGTTTTGGTTTTCTTGTGTCTTGGACTGTTTCAAATCTCGATTGTAAACATGAATTTGCGATAACGACCACGATTGCATACATTATCTTCATACTACCTACATGTAGCTTCATGGAAATCAGTAATCGAAGACAACTCCACAATTATGGGGCAACCTAAAATACATATTACTGTAAACTTAGCACAAGATGATAACTTAAACTTAAAAATGTACAACTTAAAATCACTCAGCTTCAAACATTATGTTACAATACGATAGACATAATTAAAATTGTTATTGTTGGGTTTTAACAAGATTATCAAAGTCATATAAACCCATTTATATGAAAAACGCAACGGATTAATTAGTTTTAAATCTTGTTATTTAGATTAATATAAAACCTATTTTATAAGTAAAACCCAAGCCCCGGATCCATATATGAATTACATGCTTACCAAAAGCAACATCCATAGGATGTTTATGTAATACAATCTTTCAAGATGCAAGGAAAATGAAGGAGATGGTGATTGAACGGCTAGGAGAAGGGCTTATATACCCTCCAAGCCTTCAACAAACACCTTGTATGATAGGATTTGATAACACTTGCACTTGAAAAACTCTTTATTGATTATTCTTCTTTTTGGCCAAATTCAAGAGAGAAGAGAAAGAGAGAGTGTTCTTGTGTGTGTGAGAGAGAAAGTGTTATTGAATAATAACATGGCAAGGTAACATGTATTATGTAACATGTCTTTCATACTTGTTATTTAACCAACTTAAACAACACCATGAAATGTTTTCTCTCATAATATAAATTATCCATATAATTTATATATTACACAAATGCAAATATCTAGAAACCCATTTCTAAATATTCTAAGTGTTGATATGTATTTGTTAGATCATATCTTAAATAAATATCATGATGTTTGTCTAGCTTGTTATTGGGTATGACCCGACTTTGATCACAACGTACTAGCCACATCAACTCTAATATGTGTCTTGGGCAGACCAATTCCAACAGTTATGACACTAAAGAACATGTGTGTGTTGTGTATATGCATAAAACCTTCCAGAAAATTCTGAAATGCACTTGCAGCAACAAAATTAATGATTCTAAAATATGCAGAATACTTACAACCATTTTACAGCCAGCCACAATTTAGGGCACAAGGTTACTACCATCTAACAATTATCAAAAGTTTAATCACTTTGAAATCTTAATGATCAACAAAAAAAACTCACAAAATCATACACTAACATTTAACACACAATTAACAAGTTTAATAATTCTGGCAATCAACAAAAAGCAGCTAACCTGATGCTTTTTTTGGTAAATAATAGTTTGCAATTGAAAACATGGTTGTAGAAGCAACATCCCATTGGTCTAACAATAGCAAAAACAAAATTAGTTTCTCATTTTGCGACTTGTTGAACTGATATGTTATTAATACTTTACACTGTCTTCCCGAGTCTCATTAAACGAGGGAAAGGGAAGGAAAAGAAAATAGAAAAGAAAATAAATGAAATGTATAGTACTATTTCGTGTTCCTGAGTTTAACTGAAAGGAAAGGAAAACAAAGGAATTTAAATATTTTATATGTTCCTGAGTCGGGGGGGAAAGAAAAGAAAGTTACAACTTTACTATTATACCCTTTAAGTAAAATTAAAATAGCAAATACTAGGAATAACATTTGTTGGCGCTTCTCGTTAACAAATTTTGGTCAAACAAATTGCACTTTCATCAAATCACAATATCACACGTCTAACAACTTCATAATTCTTCCTCAATCAAGTTTTTCACATTAAAAACTTCATAATTTTTATATAGAGTAATAATTTTCATGAGAAAGGTCAAATGGGTAAAGAATAACTATAACTAAGTATGCATGTAACTTCAATAAAATTTTCATAGTGCAAAAGTTTTGGTGTTTAATAAAAAAATATCAATATTGAATCAATAAGTATTAAGAATGACTAATTCAAAAAGTCAAGTGCAGACTATGTTGCATACCAATTTGAAATGAAAAACGAGCTTGGCTCGTTTGAAGCTCCTTTTCTAACCAGTCAAAAGGAAATATTTTATGGGTTAAACCTATTAAATGGATCAGATCTATTTGTAGGTAAAAATATATTTGCAGGCCATACGAGTAAAATATATTTCGCGTGTCAAAACTATTAAATAGATAATACATGATCTGCATGTCACAAAATTGTTTTTACAAGTTATACGAATTAACGAAATTTTATGAGTTAAACATTTTGTGTGACTCAAAATGTTTTTGCAAGTTATACGAGTCTTCCTGTATGCTCATTTATGGTCACAATAGATAACGTTCGGTCCAATAAACACATTTTCTACATATCCTTCTTTCTAGTTGCTTCGTTTTGCTCAGTATAAGATTCTACATGGTAACAAAAATAAAAGTTTGCATTTGTAAATAAGTTAATGGCTTACAGAATAAGTTCACGACATTTACCGTTGTTTGAAAGGTCATGTAACCTCTCTTCTCGTATATATCGTCGTCGTAAAATTATATCTCTGGTAGGTATATTAGCATGTTTTTGGTAGTTAATCTATGTCATGTAATGAAAGCTAGCAATAAGAAAATTAGGCCACCTGCTTGCAATTGTCTAGCAAGCACAACATGAATTATACGGAGTATTCGATCACGAAGTATTTGATCATCCATAGCAAAATGCCAAACTTCACTTTGAAAAACAAAAAAAACATATCATTAACACAATCAAAGCTACTAATATGAATGGTAACATAACTAAATAAAAACCAGAATTTTAAATAAACTGGAAAATAAACATTTGATAATACCGTTGATTGGGTGTTATTCATTTGAGTGTCTTCTCTTACTTTTATGAGCTTAACCCATTATTCGTGTAGTTTTAATATATGGCCATTAATATTTTGACAAAAGTATGAAGATTTAACAACAACAAACATATAATATGAAGGATTTAAAAACTTGATACGACATTCTATGTCTAAATAGATAAAATTATATCAACTCTATTAACTTGAATATATATCAGATGTTTGTAATTAGGGCAAAACATGGAAAAGTAGATTAGGAAGAAAGCTAACATGATAGGGTGAAGTTCGTAGGAAGAAGATGAGATGTTCAATTGCTCTGAAGATGTATGTTGTAGGTCCCCCCGGGGCGTCGCCGATCGATACGAGATCCGCACGAGGACTAGGAGTGCGGAATTCTCCTAGACTCGTTTATGATGTACAGACGAATAACACAAACACGTACACGATCAAATACACAAACAAATACTAGAACGGGATAAACAAATCTGCAGATTCATATATAATAATAAAACACGTTACAAACCGTAACAAAACAGAAACACGACTGACCCGAGGTGAGCTCTACCTCGGGTCGTCTCACACGACTCTCCTTGTCTCTTACTCTCTCTAAACAAACAAACTACTCAAGACACACACTGATTTCTGGATACCTAAAACTAAACAAGACACAACTATATATAGACAAACATTCACGGGCCTGGGCTTCAGTAGGCGAAGTTGTACATAACTTCGCCTATGGCGAAGTTGTGATAACTTCGCCTAAGGCAGAAGTTGTTACAACTTCGCCGTTGGCGAAGTTGTTCTAACTTCGCCTAAGGCGAAGTTGTGCTAACTTCGCCTGTGGCGTTCCGCTGGTCTGAATTGCATAGCGACGGTCACAAAATGCACCAACAGTCTCCCCTTTGACCGTTGCTCTCAATTCTAACAAACACAAAAGATCATCTGTTACAAAACATGTACCAACAGACTCCCTCTTAACTGATGATCTTCTGTTTGCTCATCAACCAGCCGTGTCTGAAACTGTCCTGTAGCTTCACAAATCTACCAATCACCCAGCTTCTTCCATATCAGACCTCCCCTTCAGTGTAAGCATCTCCGACTATAACGATTGAGGTCTTTGAAATGCATGCATCCTCGTGCCAATAGATCATCTCAACCAATCACGTGAGTCCATCTGACTTCACCACCACATGAAGTTGGGCTTCCTCCACAACTTCACCAACTCGTCGGCATACGATAAGGTTTAATCTTCAACTACTCAACATCAAGTGATCAATTTCATCACAAAACCACCCTGACAGAATCTAACACACGACCGTTAAAAAATCTGAAGCATCTTCAATCACCAGGGATAACGATCAGGAACATAAACACTTTAATTCCCGGTTAAATCCAACTTGTTCCAGAATCTTCACTCTAATAAATAAGCATCACGTTTCAGGATCCAATTCTCGAACGCCTTGAAAATAACATAAAAAATATGCTCTGACCGCAATCCAGTAATGACGAAAAACCTTCAGTTCAATTTGACTTTCTTCGGTTGGTCACCACGAACAACAACAATTTCCTTTCCCACAAACACCCGAATATGTGTCACTATCCAGTTTCAAACAATAACCCATTCACAACCTCAACTCCAAATCAGAGTTGACACGTATTTGTTCACACGTAAAACCAAAAGATAACAAGATCACTCGTTGACGGAACAACATCTTCGGTCTCACAATAATCGTGTACACCTGGCCATACAGACGGAAAATTCCAAAATACTTTTTTTTTTTTTTTTTTTTTTTTTTTTTTTTTTTTTTTTTTTTTTTGCTCTCGTTAACTTCGCCGAAAGTTAACATCGCCTGGCTATAACTTCGCCTGGCCATAATTTCGCCGAGAAGTCAACTTCGCCTAAAGTCAACTTCGCCTGTTCATAACTTCGCCTGACAGATAGGCGAACTTGAGAAGGTAGGCGAAGTTGTGAATAACTTCGCTTAACCTTATATCTTCGCTGAAACCCTACGAACAGTGACGGCAACTTCGCCTGATGAACAATAACTTCGCCTGAAGAACTGTTCGGACCAGAAACGCACAGAAACGTGCCAAAAACACCAAAACGCAGATCTCGAACCATAGCGTAAGAGCCTAAGGCTCTGATACCACTTGTAGGTCCCCCCGGGGCGTCGCCGATCGATACGAGATCCGCACGAGGACTAGGAGTGCGGAATTCTCCTAGACTCGTTTATGATGTACAGACGAATAACACAAACACGTACACGATCAAATACACAACAAATACTAGAACGGGATAAACAAATCTGCAGATTCATATATAATAATAAAACACGTTACAAACCGTAACAAAACAGAAACACGACTGACCCGAGGTGAGCTCTACCTCGGGTCGTCTCACACGACTCTCCTTGTCTCTTACTCTCTCTAAACAAACAAACTACTCAAGACACACACTGATTTCTGGATACCTAAAACTAAACAAGACACAACTATATATAGACAAACATTCACGGGCCTGGGCTTCAGTAGGCGAAGTTGTACATAACTTCGCCTATGGCGAAGTTGTGATAACTTCGCCTAAGGCAGAAGTTGTTACAACTTCGCCGTTGGCGAAGTTGTTCTAACTTCGCCTAAGGCGAAGTTGTGCTAACTTCGCCTGTGGCGTTCCGCTGGTCTGAATTGCATAGCGACGGTCACAAAATGCACCAACATATGTTTACGCCAAATAAAAACTACTGGAATATGTCGAGAACGTGAGATAATCGTGTTTAATTAAAGAATATATTTGGGGTAATTTAGTATTTGATAGGATTTTCTCTATTAATCTCTTCAGTTTGGGTGGATGAATATATGTTTTAATTTTCCAGCCTTTTCCCTTCTTTCCCCTCCCTTTCTCTCCTTAAAAAATCTCTAGAACAGTCAAACTAAAAAAACAATATAAACATGTATTTAGACACGTGTATTAGATCCTCTCACCTCAACCAACTGGAGCGGGACCGATTTTGTCGGATTTTAGGTCACCGAAACCGTATAATCTCCCGCTGTCCATCTACTATCATTAGTAACACCACCGTCGATACGCTAAGCCTTGAATGAACCTTAACCTTCGCTTAGATCGGTTTCAACCCTTCATCCTCACCATCCATGAGTTGTCACTAAGAACTACTTCCATGAGCTGCGGTGAGATCTGGTCATCAAAAGCCTAGTTCATCAACTCTATTGCGGATTTCTCCTCCCTAACTCTCTATCTATTCCTTGCATATTCTCTCTCTTTTTCTATCACTGGCTACTTTGTGGAATTTCAAATTTTGAACAGGATTGTGAGACCTAGTCAGCAAGCAGATATGGATTTAGGTGAGATAACTGATGTTTAAGACTTTATGCAGCAAGACTTGTACATTATGCTTAATATATTGTAAAAATCTTAATTTTCAACATCTCAACACTCTCTTTCCAATATCTATTATATATAGTAATAGATACACACACAAAACACACACACATGATTTGTATTTGCACACCATTCATTTTATTAAATTAAATCAGTACCGTTTTAAATCAGAATTATTATGGAAGAATTCACTCCTCGATTCATTACTATCAGCTTTTACTTTGGTTCTTAGGGGTTTAATTAGGGGTTCTTCTATCCTCTGAAAGTTGGGGGTTATTGAATTTGGATTTTTTTATGATAAATTAAGCTCTAACTATTCTTTGGTTATTGAATTGAGCCTTCGAGATGTCTGTGTTTATTTAACTTACATGAAATGACACCTCGTGTAAGTTCCAGTGCCTTACATTAGGGTGTTGGATTTACTCATATACACAGTCTAATTATCAAGGTGAATTAAAACTTTTTACGAAATAAATAAAAATGAAAATAAATATTACAAAACATGAAATTTTCTTTAAATCATACAACATGTTATATCACTTTCTTCTTCCGATGCCAACCTTTATTCTTCAGTTTCATGTGTCCCATCTCAAACCGGCTGTTTCATTCCACTCACCTGCGTGCATACTAAAAGTCAGCTACGCTGAGTGAGTTCTATTTACGACTCCACTTTATACACCATGACTCATTCTTCACCAACATACTCATATATATACATAATACCACTTACTCTTTTTACACGATACACAAACTTGACATCTTACATGTACTGTAAGTACGTAAAGGCTTGCCATTTCTTATATTTTCGTCCTAAAACACGAAAGCACGTAGAGGCTTGCCCTCACCAGCACTTACGTTACACAACTTATTCACGAAAGCACGTAGTGGATTGCCCTCATTCATACTTGTGTCACACAACTTTTTCACGAAAGCTTGTAGAGGCTTTCCATCACTAGCACTACGTCACACAACTTATTCACGAAAGCACATTGAGGCTTGCCCTCACTAGTACTTGCGTCACACAACTTATTTACGAAAGCACCTAGAGGCTTGCCCTCATTAGTACTTACGTTAAACGAGTTATACACGCGAACATGTAGATGCTTAATCCTCTCTAATGTTCACATTTGTAACACCCTGGCATAAGCGGATAAGCCCGGGTGTGACATACAAATTTCTCAAAACACATGTGACACTAGTAAGTGACAATATTATCATTAATTCATTCAAATCACAAGTACACATGTTATTCAAATAAACAATTACAAGGAAATAAATAAAACGAACATCAACTTTGTTTATTATTTAAATAATTTAATTCTAGTGTCTTCATCCATTTCATCCTCTAATGATGGTACATGTAGCATATGCATAAAATAATGTCAACTAACTTAACAGTTGGTGAGTTCACACAGTTTGGTGTAAATACATAAAAACCATACAATTCCATGAGACAAGTGAAATAGTCGTGCAAGTAATGTCCTTTCCAGTTGGTAACAACCAACGTACTCGGAGAATGATGCCCTTTTCGACTCATATCAACATGGTCCTGAGTGCAAATAAGGGCGTATGATCATACTTGTTGAGGCTACCATGTACATGTAAGTTCTAGCAAGTAATCAAGTAAACACACAAGTCCGCATGAATTGTAGTTTATAAACATGAATTGTAAATTCTTCAATTTATAGGATACATATGCTACCACCAAAAATAATAAAAGAGTAAAAAGTGGGTGTGAAGAACTCACTGTTAACTTGGATGATAAATGGAAATAAAAATCCGAAAGCGCGCTAAAAGAACCGAAGCAGTCGAACCTCACAAGCTATATATAAAAGAAAGATAGTACAAATGTAAACGCTAACTAGTAGAATTATAGAAATTTAATTGATTTAGTTTTATGTTAGAGATTATGAATTATTTTAGTATATTTTAGGGTATTTTATAATATAATATTCTTTTTATGCTATAGATGGAATTTTAATGATTTAATATTATTTTAATAAGTAATTTATCATTTATAAGAGAATTATAATGTTTATGAAATATTGACTTTAATGGTAATTCTATCTCGAAAATAATTATGTTGGTGTGTTATAAAGTTAACTAAATAGTACATAATAATAATAATAATAATAATAATAATAATAATAATAATAATATACTACTAATCGGGTTTTCACGAACTTATAGGAAACTCCATGATTAGCTTTTAGGTGAGAAACAATAATTTATAATTTTATTTAAGTTAAAACAATTTTAATTGATTTATAATAATTTTCAATAATTTGTAATAAATTTATTTGGTTTATATAATGTCGGGTCCCGATTTACTCACAGCACACAATAATCAGTCTCGTAACCAACATAAACGTGTTGACAATACGGTTACGAAATTCTGCTTTTGAGAAGAATCAGTGAATATTAAGGTGAAATCAATAATACTCAAATTGTTGCTAATACAAATAAAAAAGTAACAAACACCAAAGTAATATAAAAGATTTCCATTAATATTGTGAATGATACAATGAAAATCGATTAGGGTTTCTCGGTGGAATGTTTGTATTTTTGGCATCTTTTCCGTACAAAGATATTCTTTTCAGGAAAGAGACGTCCGTCAAATCACAATATTCGCTCTGTGTTCGATGTCATAGGCGTGCCCTAATTTTTCCTTAAATAGGCACACCTGACATCTTCTAGAAACCCTAATGATTGATACTTAACATATTCAAATGTATTATAAAATATTACAACTGTAAACAGGTCTTCGAGTAAGGTTGTAAGCTTATATCCTTGTCGTGCAGACCTTTGTAACCTTAAGTATGCTTGGAATAGTTCTCCGATTAAGCTTTATTTAGGATATTTTCCTTATAAATATCCTTCCAGCAGACTTCAGTCTTCTGATTATATCAAACTTTGCTCGATATAAATCTTACGAGCAAACTTGTTCTTCCTGAATCCCGTCAACCTGTTGTTACTTAACTTATTTGAACAAATTAAGTGTGCTAGTGACACTGTAGCTTGCTCGAGGTTTAAACTTTCTCATTGAAGTCCTTAGTAATTTCTTCAATAAACTTCATTCAAGTATGTTGGAACCACTGTTGATTAAACCTTGCTCGATCCTCCATTATAGTTGGTTTTAGCTTAGTTAAGTCAAGAGTTTGCTCTGAAACAAACCTTGCCCGACTTGAAGAAAAACCTTGCTTGATGAAGTGTAGTTTGCTCGAACTATTACTTAGAAGACTTCTAAAAGATAACTTTACTCGTAAAGCAAAATACCTTGCTTGAATAAGTTTAGGCTTGCTCGATGGCCGAATTTGCTCGGTTTCCGTACTTAGTCATTTTCAGATGAGGATGAGAATATTCCAATCTTCATATATCATAATCTTATCCCAACAATCTCACCCTAGATTGCAACAACCTCAGGTGCACCAAAACACTTGTAGGTTACTTACACTTTTTCAAAATACACATCAAATTTCTAAAAGCAAAATTACATTACTTAAATAAAAATTACATAGTCAAAAATGTTGTCTCATGGACATTACAAATCAAATTAAAATAGAAAAATACAAGCCTTCTTCTCCTAGAGCTTCCAACTTCTGATCTTCTATCAAACCTGACTGCTGCAACCTTTTGCCGAAATAAGGAGATCTCCATGTGGTGTGGATGTTGAGACGGGATTTCATTTGATTACGTCATCAAGATCCTCCATATGTAAATACTCCAGCTCAGTATCATGCTGAATAATGCCTAAGGCCAGTCCATCTGAGTTTCTTAAGATAAATGATTGATCTTTTGGTTCAAAGGCTATCTTAGAAACTCTGCCATTTTTCTGGACTTCGTAGTTTGGCCTTGACATTTGCTGCCTCATGCTCATGCATTCTCTCATGTTGGCCAGAGGGTTTGAGTATATTCTTGATTTCTTCTAGGATGACTCAATTATCATAATGTCACTCATCCTCCTCTGCCTCTTTGTTCATTCAAATTGAGAGAGCTCCAGTTTCCTTTTCTTGTTGAGCAAAGGAAATCCCTTTCTAGATTGTTCTTTTAAGTATTTTGAAAGTTCATGCCTTTGTTGACCAGCAAATCTGTATCTTTCTTGATAATCATACATGTTGAGTCTTGGCAATTCTTCCCGCTGTTCTTTGTTGAAATCTTGAAAGTCATCTTTAAATATAATTTTCTTCAGTTCTCCATTGGACATAATCACTTTCAAGGTTTTTGTCCTAGAATCAAGTTAAAGGTTCTTTGGCAGGACCACCTTGGAAAGTGGCCTTTGTTGTCTCTAAACTTTTGACATTGTTGTTGGTATAGGGACACTTATAGTGGAGACCCTTTAAATGTATTGTCTTTTTAATTTGTGGTCTTCTCACATGCCCTTTTTGTTGATACATTTTAACAATATCAGCCCTTTTCATCATGATCAGTTTCTGATAATTTTCCCCTTCTTTAGAAAAGGTTATGATCATTTCCATGGTTTCTCTGTCAAGTTTTCAATTGGGGGTGATCTTTTCCTTTGAACCGGCTCCCTTATTGGTCTACATTTAAAGGATAGTAATCTTCTTTGTTCTTCTACCAACTTCTCCCAATGCTCCTTTTCAGTATAGAATATCTCTTTGAGTTGAGCTTTGCCAAGGTTATCAAACACATTTTTTCATACATTTCCTTGCTCAGCATAAGTCCTTTCAAAGTCTTGATTTTGTTTTCATCTTCCCATGGCAATAGATTTACTTTTGCACTTGTTTCAGCCGGTTCGTCTTTCACTTTTGTCAAATGGGAAGGTGCTTGAGATGGTTTATCTGTGTTATATGCTTCTTTCAGCTCCTTCCTGTAATTTGCAAGCTCTGAAAAGTTCTTCTTTCTGAGTTTCGGTCAGTTTGTTGAGCTCATCACCCACTCCCATTGCTTTCGTAAAACTTTCAAGGAGAGCTTTTTTTTTCTTGTGAAAGTTTCTTCTTCTCCTATTCAGCCAATCTCTTCTGTTTAGATTTTTCATTTAAAGCACCAGAAATGGATTTGACTTTCTTTGAAATTCTCCTGAAATTGTCTTCCACATCCATTTTGCTCATGGAATCAACAAGTTCATAATTCATACCATGATCAATTAAGAACCCACATTTTCCTCCAAATCATTTATATATTTGTTCAGTTCTTATTTTAACATCAGAAATTTTTCTCTCCTTCCTCTCCCTTATCAATTTCTTCTTTCTTAAAATTGTATACATTTTCCAAATCTTCAAAGCTAAAGTGACTTAGTTTTTTCTCAGAGAAATTGTGAACTCTGAGGTATTTAATATAGTGTTGTATAAGTCTATTTCCTTCTCCCTCATATTTCTTATATCTTCTCTCTTCTTCTCAAACACATAATTCAGCTCTTCATCAGTCAACATAGCCAGTTTGTCAAACTCAAATCCATGTCCCATCAAGTGAATGATCCTGGGATCTGCCCTTTTAATTTCATCAAGCCTAGCTTGGATAGTTTCCATATGTGTTTAAGTCATATCCACATGAGGAGAGTCATAAACCTCTTCTTTATTTTCATCAGCCACATCATCATCAACATCAATTAGATCATTTAGAGCATCAATTTGTGTCTCTCCTGCAAAATGATCATCAGGTTTCACAACCTGTAGAGGTACAACATCAGTTGCCCCCTTCTTCTTCTTGGGTAAGGCTTCTTCTGGAATCTTGTTTATTCCAAATCTTTCCTCTTACTCACATATCTTAACAAATCAGTAGGCCAGCTCTTTTCATCCTTATTTGTTTCATCAATCAAGATATGATTCATCATTTCACCAGCCTTTTTCACTATTTTAGTTTGAATTTTCTTTCCGTCCAATTCAGTCACCAGCTGCTTGTCAGGATTTTCAACTTCGGGTTAGCAATGGGATCAATCACATCAGCTTCAGGAGATTTAGGTTTAGCCTCAGGGGTTTTAGGGTGTTGGAATTGATAAATAACTATGGCAAGAGAGTCGTCAGCATCGTTTGTTTGTTGCAACCTCAACAACCCTTCAGTGACTTCCTGTTCAAGTTCCCCCTTTTCTTTCTCAAGGTTCTTTCTCAGCTCAAACGCCTCCATTAAAATTCTTTGATCCTCCAATTCTTTATCAGTTAAAAATTTGTTAATCATCTCCCTCTGCATCCACTCTCCTACAATCTTATCATGTCTCTTAATAGCTTCTATAGCTGATTCATCAACAAAGAGGACCTCATCACTAGACTCAGTTGGCCTTCATGTTCAGCCACTGCTTTCCCTTTGATTCTCCTCCTTTCATCTTCAAGATTTTCAAGTCTGGATGGGCCTACTTCCCTCACCACTGTGGGTGGGAAGTCTTCAGGGAAATCATCAATTTCTTCAAATAGATCATTCAATTCAGTATCCACCTCTTTCTCCTTAGATGCCACTTCATTGTTTACATCATCTATTTCTTCAGTTTTGTCAGTTGGGGCTACAGTGTCACCTGAGATTATCATCTCCCCAGTGACATTTTCAGCCTCAATTGTTTTATCTGTTTGAACCTCAGTCAAGACATCATCAATCTCCTTCTCAGCCCTATCCACAACAACGTTCTCATCAACATTCACATCAATGTTTTCAACATTATTCATATTCACCTAAGCAGTATCATTTACATAATAATTTTGGGCAAGATGATTAGATACATCTGCCTCATACCCTCCATCATCATCTACAACATCTCTCTCCTCCTCCTCATCACTGCCATACAACTCTCCCAAAGATTTTAATATATCATCATTATCAGTACAAGCAACATGTAAATTCTTCCCCTGTTTTGGTGCAGCAGAGGCCTTCTCAACCTCACTGACCAGGATTTGAATTCTTAACATAGCCTATTTCAGTTGGGATTCCAAATCAGAATTTTTCTTTTTCAATGCCTCATTCTCCCTACTTAAGTCACAGGTTTCAATTAGCGCATTCATGTGCCTATCAAGGAGTCTCATTCTGGCATCATGGGATGGTGAGTTTATTGGTGAATTAGGAAAAGGATCTGGAATTTGAGTTTGTTAAGAGTTATGGGTTGGCTTTCAATAATATTTTCACTAGTGCTTGGTAATTGGTTTCTGGTTTGAATTGTAGGTTTATGTGTATGCATGATTTGGAAAGTGGTGTGTGTTGTTAGTCAAAGGTTTGGGAATGTGTTGGTGATTGGTAAGGTATGTTGGGTTGGTTTATAAGGTGGGATGGAATGTATTCTGGTATGTAAGGTTCATGTTCAGGTTGGTCTTTGGTTTGGGTTTGGATTGGTGAAGTAGGATCTGATGGAATGTATGGTTCATCTGTTTAGTTATGGTGAGGTGGTGAAGGAATATATGGTTCATACAATTCATGGGTATGGTAATGGGGTGGTGATTGATTGGTGTTGTAGTGAACTGGGTGGTGTAGAAACAGGGTCCTCATTATGTGTTGTCTCCACATGAACTTCTGGTAGTACATCATTCAAAACTGTGTTCCCAACATTGTCAACATTTACAATCTCCTCCTCCCTTTCAACATCTTGTTCAATAACAAGATCATCACCTCCACCACCATTATCATCATTAGAGTCAAACAAGTCACTTTCATCCTCACTGTCACTACTATCTTCATCACTAGTCACCCTTGGTGACTCTGGAACTTCCATAATCCCCATGTTATTATCAATCAGCCATTGGAGAATATCATATTCCACCTCCGTATTAATATTGCTTGTTGCACCCAACCTGGAAATTCTTTTATACACATTTAGGTCTTGCAGGACATGAGTAATACCGAAAGTTGGAAGATCAGGGCAGATAATACAAAATATGATCTTCAAGAATCTAGATACATTAGAAATCAGTCTTCTGCCCTCTGCCTTAAATTTACCACCATGCCATCAAAGATAACTCTTGAAAAGTTGAAAGGCCTAATATAAGTAACAACAACTGTAGCAGTGGAAATCTCTCTACTCATGAGGGTCCGTATTAGATTTTTTGTAAATTCAATCTCATGACCAGACACAGTGGCCTCGATCCTCTTGCCATTGACATCATCCTCCAACTGTGTTGTATTCCAGAAATCCAAGTGATTATTTTTGTATATTATTGGGCTTTCGGTAAGAGCAAAGCGAATATTTGAACGAATAAGCCATTGAATCATTAGCTCCACCGGCCTTTTCTCCTCAGTGACATAGAGAAAGGCACACATGTTGTGCTTCTTTTCAAATGGGTACACCATTTCCGTACAATCACAGACAAAGATACATTCAAAGCAAAAGTTAGTTATTAAAGTTCATTACTCTATTATGTATCAAGTTAAATTTGAAGATGAAATTGAAGAAAGTCTTTAAGAACCTGTTCTTCGACAAATTTATAACCTACACATAAAATAGAGATGTTAGTAAACATGAAATTGAACCCCTAAACCCATACAATGAGTTTAATTCATTCAATTGAAGCTTACCAAGTCAGAATTAGATGGATGATCAATTTAGGTTAGGAATTTTGAGCAATGATTGAGTTTCTGGGTTACGAGCAAGTGGACAATAAAGCAAGAGTGAAAGAGGGAAAAAGTGAAATGAAAAGTTTTCTAAGTCCCCCTTTTATAGTGTACTCTATTCACATTTGAAAGTGAGTTTTAAATGAATTTTGTCATTTAGTGAGAGAATACTGCCAAAAACTCAATTTTAAATATACTAACATAAAGCTTGCTCGATAAAGTGTAGTTTCAAAAGCTTGCTCGTACCCAACGTTTGTTCGTGCTTAAAATTATTATAAATAAGCTAAGTAAATTAAATGAAAGAAGCTTACTCGAATATACAAGATTTCTCAAGAAATTAATCACAAGTTTAAATAATCAAGTATATTTGATCAAATAGGCAACTTTGCTCGAGATCAATAAAGATCCCAAAATAATAACTTAACAATATTTCTAAATGTCAATCGTACTTGAATACCTTATCATCACAAAGTTTACACGATTTTATTTAGACAATTAAAGAATTGACAAATTTTCAGAGATGTACATTCAAGTATACTCGACAATACTTCAAAAGCTCAAATTATGCTTGAGAAGACTTGATATATTTCGAATACAAGTATACTCAAAGTATAAAGTGTACTCGTGGAGTAAAGATTGCTTGAAAGCACTTGAAATATGCAAGTATGCTTGGATAACACTTGAACTATTATATTAATATACAAGTGTGCTCTAAGCATGATGTTTGCTCGATAAACGAAGTTTACTCGAAAACACTTGCAATTTCAAAAAAATATTCAGACATGAATAACACATAGGTAAACCATATTTTATCAAGTATGCATAACACATTTACCACGTTTACTCGATATAGTTAAACATTAAGTAAATAGTTAAGGTTATTCAAAAAACATTCAATTTAATCAATCTTAATCCAAAGTCATAAAGTATGCTTGATAAACACAAATTTCAATTAAAACACCCAGGTTTACTCAAAACACATATTTAAAGCATATTCAGACATTTATCACATATTCATCAAGTGTGCTTGAATGAGATGACCTTCTAAAAACCAAGTTTACTCGAAAGTTCATAATCATCAAAATGTACTAGAAAATACATGAATAATCATATTCAAAACAGATAAGTATTAAGTATGCTCTAATAGGTTAAAATTTCAAATTATACCATTGCAGTTTACTCGAAAGTTTGAAAACATCAAAGCGTACTCGAAATTACATATGCAGACATATTCAAGGTGAAATGCAACACTTTTTGACTTAAACTTTTCATTAAACAGTTTTCTCATGAAAGTTCAAAGTTTAGGAGAAATTGGTGCATTATGAGATCCAATTTCAATTTTAATCCTTTCAAATCCTTTTCTTTTATGAAAATATCTCAACATGGGAGCGTATTGATTAAGTCACCTTTCAATACTTCATTCTCAGCATTATTATGATATAATAGGCTGGTTAATAGCAGGTATTTGACTTAGCATGAATTACATTACTTTTTGGTGATATGCTTAAGGTTCATGATCCTCATAATACATACAATCATGTACGTGTACAAACGATATGATACTGATCGAATAGCATGTATTTACTATACTATATCATCAACATGAACACATGCATAACATCATGTACATGAACACATGTTTTTGGAGTTTTGAAAGATCATGACCCTCATCATTCATAACATCACATACGTGTATAAACGATATGATACGGATCAAATAACATGTATTTACTATACTATACGATATCGCAGAATTATATCATAAAGGAATAACAACACAATCACTCATAAGATTCATATATTGAAATAACAATGACAATTCACTCATAAATGATCAGAGAATTCTAGAACCCTTCAAAAATAATGACAATTCACTCATAAGCTTCAGTCTCTTCTCCATCTTTATCAACATTTGGATCAACAACTTGTTAATGTTGTGGAGCAGGAATAGGAGTAGGAGGAGTAACAACTTCATTTTTAATCACACATTTCCGTTTCCTCTTTGCTTTCTGTGAACCTTCAGCTTCATCATTCTCAGTTTTACACGAACCATTTCCACCAAGAGGTACATAACGCTGCTTCCGAACATTCTTGTTCTCCCTATCTAAATCACTTTCCTCTTTCCTCAACTGATTATTCGTCAGTGCAACATAATCAGGATTAAGTAGATGTCCAAATAATGCTCGAAACATAGGAATTTCATCTTCAGTTTTATTTCAATAAGACTTAAGTTTAGCACTGCTAGTAACAGACATGTGTACCAGTTTCATCTTCTCTCCCAGCTTGTCAATATTTGAAAATTGATTATCAATAATCAGCTTCACAAACCTCAGGTACATCTACCACTTGTTATCAAAGTATAGTTTCATATGCTCGAATACAACTTTAGAAAAGTGATACTTTAGGTTCAAGCATAAAGCTGCTATCATACACATATGGTAGTCCATTATCTCTTCATATCCCCCTTTTCGATGTCCAAAGAAATGTACAATCACGTGTACTAAAAACATATAAGGCCTTGACAAACCAATTTTCAAGAATCCTCGATCCAAATCATTCTAGTAGCCCATTCTCAATAAACATCATTTCACCATTCTCTCTTCTAGAGAAGTACGATCAGAAGATTCATCACCCAATTCTAACAAATCTCTCAACACTTGTTCTGAAATGATAATCTCCTTCTTTTTCACCACTGACTTAATACATTATCCTTCTAACTTTATGTTCTTATAGAACTCCTTAACAAACTCCTTGATTATTAGCTGTAATCGCTTTAAAGATCCTCGATCTTTCAAAGTATGGTAATATAACACGAAACGGTTCCATCTTGACATCCCATCCATCCAAGAAAGCACAGATATTATGATTAGCATCAAGATCCTTTACTTTTACAATCTGCACACACGAACAAACAAGATCACATGTTAGAAAGATTTTAAAATTTGAAAAAAGTTTTAATACTGTTGAAGTATATACGTGTACGTTTATATATACGGATAAACTTATGTTAGCGTATAAGCAATGTCAGCGTATAACCATATACACGTATAAATCCATTTCACGTATAAGATCAAATCAGCGTGTAAGCATAAACGGGTAAGCTCAAATATATAACTATGTATCCGTATAAGCCCGATAACGGATAAGTACATATCAACGCATAAGTGTTCAACGTGTAAACCTTAAGCAAGTATAAGTGTGATAAACGGATAAGATTAGATTACGTATAAGTCTTTTAGAGCTCATACATAGTATAAGTCTAGAATACTTATACGCCGCATAAATTCAAAACACTTTATGCGTTCACACTTAAACCTAGGTCAAAATCAATTAGAACAATTCAAACAAAGATAGATATGAATTTTTGGTCCAATAAGTTCAGAGTAGCATCGATGATGTTTTATGTTAAAAACCCCTTGATTAGATTTCATTTACAAGTCCAATTGAATCCAAAAAAAACGATATGGTACTGTTCATCGTCATCAACAAATCACATATATGTCTCTAAAGAACAAGTTTATACCTTTGATGATTCAAGTGGTGTGCGGATCAACCACGAGAAACAGAGATATCAATTATAAACACGATATACGGATAAATGAATATGATATTGAGAAACGTGTATGCTCTTCTCAGAAAGCGTATAAGCAAGCAAATGATGAACACAACATATATCATGTTATTTATATGAAACACTTATACGTCAGTATAAGTAGTTGACTTATACGCCTTTTAAGTTTATTAGACTTATATGGCGTGGAAGTTAAGTACTTATACTTTGCAAATTTCAAATGCTTAAACTTGACAGATTTCACACTTACGACCTCGATCAAGTCCAAATTAATGACCTTGATGAATCCTTTTGAAATTTTGACCATAATTTTGAAACAAATTTTACTTTTAAACAACCAATTTCACATTTTGAACTTAATCAAGTCCAACTTGATTACCTCGACCAATTCATTTGAACATTTAAATACCGGAGTTTGAATATTTTTGTCAAAAACATCCACTCTATTCCGATTCTAGGATATCCAGACCCGAAGCACCATTCACCAAAATCGAAAATAAAGCAGAAATGTAAAATCTTTTTGGTTTATGAACAAAAATATGTAAAACAAAAAATATATCAAGATAAGAACTAATAACAAACATAAAGAAACATATTTTTGTGAGTTGAGCAAGGAATCATATTAATCAATCCGTTCTTCCATCACGGTTTATATTTTAGCTTTTTTATGTCTGATGTTAAGCCTAGTCATTGATATTGTTGTCCACTTAAACTTTTAAAACAAAAGATTCAGAGATGTCAGTGATACGATTAATGTTCAATTAAGCACATAATATCAGAATATGATTAGATTCTAATCTTGACTCCGGCTTGAATTGATTTTTACCATGTCACCCCAACTTGACTTAAACCTTAAAACCAACAGATCAAAACATTTAAAAAAATTTTATTAGCAATCATAGCAACAGTTTTCCACAACAAGGCATACTCTCGTTACAAGCAACACACTAAGTTTCTTTTACCAAGGATGAGTATGCACGATATTCATCTGTCGGCTTACAGACACTGTATCCCTTGGGGGCCGTTTCTTATTGGTATTAAGATGCGCACAAGGGAGGAACAACGTATGACTAACATTTTTTGATCAAGTCAGTAGTGAAATTTGTACATTTGTACATAGTGATCAAAGTTTAATGACTTATCAGGGTTCGCTCCCTTGAGCAGGATATTAAATATTAACCGAAGTGAATACCTAGATGATAAACCGCATAAAGACCATCAAAACCATACACCATTGAATGTAGACCGTGTACTAGACGCTTAAAACACTTTATTAACACATTGACTTTTGTGATCTACCGAAACATAAGGCTTTAGTATGACCAGTTATTAATTGTCTGCCATCATCATCAAAACTTTGGTGCTAGAATCCTAACCCATCTTTCAATTTAGCTATTTAGGTTTATATCACTTACTTGTTTGTTTTTAAATCCTACCAATGCACCGACATTAATCAATCGACTTTTATACCTAATTTTACCGGTACTTGGAACAAGATGATCAATGTACTATCATTTTTCATTTATGCTTCAAAACTCATTTTGAGGAGCATTTTCTATTTTGATTGTATTTTACACATTTTTCAGTGTTTTTGGTTTTTATACTTTTTCAAATGTTGTTGACCTTTAAAAATTTTCAAATGTTTTTGTGTTTTCCCAAACCATTTCTCCTCCTAAAATCAAAAACCATTTTAAAGAAAATGATTTACAAATAATCCTGACCGGGTGAACGATTACTCAAAGGTCGGAATCGATAACCTCGGGATCACTCACTTTCCCACCGCCCATGTTCTTAATACGATTAGTCAAAGGTCGGAAGTTTATCATGAGCCTCTTTTATATTTTGATAATCATGAAAAATTTTGTTATAGTCGGATACTAAAGCATTAATCACAAATTCTTCTTCATCATATGACACATGAATACGTTTTACCTCTTGAGTAGAATATGTTACCTGTCCAGTCACGTTTGCATGATGAGTGGAGCTAATAGGAACATCATCTCTTTTCACTTCCTCAACTGTCGCTGGAACACCTTCAGCTGGCACAGTTTCTTCACTTAGTTCTTCAATACATGAATCCAATTAAGATTCCTCAGATACAGTCTCGTCTTCATCATCAACTCAAAAGTCAATCTTTCCATGTGGTACCTCTTCACCATTAAACCAACCTGCAAAACTTTCATACACACCAGGAGGTAAAATAATTGAAAGAATTCATTTGGAATCAACTCAAAACTTTTAGGAGATTCTGTAGACTCGTCACAAGAACCATCAGTATTAGTCTTGTCATCATCATTGAGATCAACTACTACTTCATTTCTAACAATATTTTCCACTTCTTCCATCGCTACACCTGCATTTACCAAGTTTACATGTACCGGTTCTTCAGTTTGATCCTCCCCAAATACTTCAGAAACATTTGCCCTGTGAACAATCGTATTCTAGTTGAAACCTTCATCCAATTGAGCATGACACACTTTAGATGACGAGGCCTTAGGATTCTTTGATGACTCAGCTGGGCAGGAGAAATTTGATGTTAAATGGCTTGCTGGTTATAATCCCTACCAAAAGGATTAGGACTAGCATCTCCAACTTCTGGATTAGTGCATTCCCTATTGAAGAGACCCTTTTCTTTGCATCAAAAACATCGGACCTTTGACTTGTGAAATCCGAGTTTTGAAGTTGTCCCATCAAGGAAGTTCTTACCAGTAATCTCTCTGAACATTTGTGTCCTTCTCACAACACTTTCCATACACCAATGAATATCTAGCATCTCCAATTCCTCAGGATCAATCTGATCATAATCTTCTTTAGTCATGTTGTAGTTACCAATACACCCAACTATCAAACCCTCATATGAATCAAGGACAGATCCTAAGAAAGCCATATGTTCTTGAACATTTTCGACTTTCAATCCATTGTTGTTCTTGATATTAACAACAATGTTGCATTATACAATTATGGACTAGCAGGCTTTGGAGATTGATCAGGAAGATAAATTGTTGAATTGGTTCCAGTGTAAGAGCTTGTGTAGTGTGGTATGATAGATGGTTGACTTGTTTGAGAACTACCACCAAAACTATTACTTGTGACAAAAGCAGTTTGTATCTTCAGGCTAGAAGCTACAACAGATTGAGATGCATTAAAATATAACCCGATATCTTAAGTTACAGTATTACTTTTCAACTTTTGCTTCTTTTGAATTTCAAGTTCGTGTGCAACCAACTTCTCAATGAATCGAGCTAGTGTCAATCTTGCATAGTTAATCGAGTATGATTATATAATCATAAAGAAAGTCTCCCACTCATCTAGTATAAAGAATCAGCAAGCTTATCAACGTATTCATACTCTTGCTTATCAATTCCCAAACACTTCTTCTCATTCACCAAATGACAGTACCTTTCAATCAATTGTGCCATTGATTCACCTTTGACCATAGCGAATATATCAAACTCTTTATTTAATAGACCAATCTTGGACTTTCTCATGTCAGGATTCCTCTATCTATATTCAATAAAGCTTCCCAGATTGAATGACAAGATCCATTATGTAGTAATAGTTGAAAGATCTCAGACTTTATCGATTGTTGGAACAAATTTATCATCTTCTTCTCACGAAGAAATCTTGCTTTTTCTGCTTCGGGAATTTGAGATAAACAATGACTAGTACCATTCTCATTTCTTAGTATGATGTATTATATCTCAACAACTTCCCATGCATCATAGTTGACGGCTTGAACATTAGTCTCAAACTTATCGGCCTAACTCGGGTAACCTTCCATCCTTAAAAACTTTGGTGGCTTGTTCGATGTACCCATTTAGTTCTCCAAGTTGAAATTCTGGAGTATATGTGACTGATGTGTCACAAAAGCATTCAAATCTTCCATCGTTGCACAAAATCCAAGAAAACAACAAACTCAGCGAATAAGTTTTTACCAAGTGTATAAGTCACTAAATGACTTATGCAGCGTATATGTCTACACTTATACGAACGTGTAACCTTTCAAAGAGTATCTCGTATATCCCACTTATACGGATAAATCCACGTGTAAACCATTTCACTTATATGTCACCAAGCTTATATGGACGAATATCAACTTATACGTGAACCTTATACGTTGTGCAAATCAACTTATACACATAACAAATTGTTCATCATTCATGAATTGAAACTTGAATTTGACAAAACCACTCGTGTAGAAATGATAATCAAGTAATAATATCCGTAATCACGGAAGGAATTTGAAATTTGTCCATAGATGAATGTGTAATTGAAGAATTTAAAATCTCCTAAAACTTTAACTCTTATATCTTCAAAACTTCAACAATTTACCAAGTGATGTGTTGAATTTAGTAGAAAATATGAGCCATATGCTCTGATACCACTTGAAAGATCATGATCCTCATCATGCATAACATCATGTACGTGTATAAACAATATGATACGGATCAAATAACATGTATTTACTATACTATACGATATCTTGGAATTATACCATACAGGAATAACAACACAATCACTCATAAGCTTCATATACAGATGTACCAATGATAGTACAAACTGATCAGAGAATTCTAGAACCCTTCCAAAATAATGACAATGCATGGCTCTATATACAAGAACCTATGGATTGTGTAAGTCATCTGGAATATAAGACTTATACGCAGCGTATAAGTCTTATACGATGGTTATTGACTTCTACGTCCTTAACAGTTTCTAATAATGACAATTTAGCCCTTACACCATACAGACATGACATATTAAGCCCCTAAGACCTAGCATTAGACATTAATGCGCTAACAAGTTTGAGGAAGTTATGAAGTCCAAATATTTCATGAGCTCAATGGGATAAATGAATTTCTTTCTTCGTTTACAAGTTCAGTATAAGAAAGATGGTATATTCATTTGTCAATCAAAATATGTGCAAGACATATTGAACAAGTTCAAATGTCAAGACTTGAAGACTGCTTCTACTCCAATGGACACTCATGAGAAGATGATAGCTAATGAAAAGGGGGAGTCTGTTGATGAACATGAGAATAGAGCTAAGATTGGATCTTTGATGTATCTAACTACTTCAAAACCTGACATAATGTGTTGTATGTGTGGGTGCAAGATTCCAATCAAGTCCAAAAGTTTCTCACATGGCGGCTGTCAAGAGAATCTTTAGATATCTGAAAGGAAAACCTGATTTGGGCATTTAGTATCCTACGAACCATTGTTTTGATCTAAATGCTGATACAGACAGTGATTATGATGGCTGCAACATGAGTAGGAAGTCTACATCAAGTAGATGTCAATTCTTAGGAGACAGGCTAGTATCATGGCAATGCAAGAAGCAAACAGCTGTGTCAATCTCTTCTGCCGAAGCAGAGTACCCTGCTGCATCGGCCTGCTGTGCACAAGTCCTTTGGATTCAGAATCAACCGCTGAACTATGGTTTGAATTACTTAAACACTCTTGTTTTTATTGATAATACCACTTCTCTGTTCATAGTTACGAACCCAGTCCAACACTCAAAGACCAAGCACATTGAAATCAAACACCATTTCATTAGAGATTATAGTGAGAAAGGTCTAATAGAAATGAAAAGAGTTGACACTAGTTACAACTTGGCAGAGTTATTTACCAAACCACTAGGGAAAACAAGATTTCATTTTCTACTCAAAGCTTTAAGCATGATCAACTCTGATGAAGTCAGATTAATGATTTGTGCTCAATGTGCTAACTGATTATCTTTTAAGAGGTCTTGAGTGAGTAAATTTTTATTCTATGATTGATTATGTGAATTTATTTTAATGATATGTGCTTAACTGAGTATGTTTTACTTGGGTATCTATGATGCTTAGGTATGATTTCAGTATTTGATCTTGATGTTTAGATAAGTGTGTCAGTATCTGCTTTGAATTCGTAAACATGCATGCTTATCTAATATCTTGTGTTTTGGTTAGATGATCTGAAATGATGATGTGCTTAGGACAGGATAGACTTTGCATAATTAACCTTGATTTGAACATTATGCATGTCTGATTGTGTTAATGTATGATATTCATGTTCTGATTATTCTTGAATATGTTACTGATTGCCTTTGTCAAAACTGTAATTTGGTCAAATGAAAACTTTTCAAAATTTTTATAAATAAAATAATTTTTGACAAAATGAGAAAATGTGTAGAGTAATGATAAGATTATTCAGTTTAAGCTTTGTAGAAGCTTAAAAGGTTTACTTGAATTACTTATACCTTTGGGAAATGATAGTAGATTGATTATTTATACCAATCATATGGATTTAATAGGCTAAAAAGACTTTTAGTGCAGTCACCGATAAGTATGGTTTCTTTTCGTGATGTGTAAAAACTAAGGTGATATAAACATAATGAATATGCTAAGCTTAATTGGGAGATACGTTGTTGAAATATGCATGTATCAAGATAAATCTCTCCAAATGATAGGTAAAAAAGTGATTACCCAGTCATACACGAGCCTGTTGGTATTTTGTCACTCAAAATGAAACATCTTATGAATATGACAAAGAACAAGTTGGTGCAAATTGATTATACATCAACCAAAAGTTGATAAATGTTCAAACATTTTAAAGAAAACAAACATGAGGGTTTAAACTAAAACTAAATAGGTGGGGCATCATTATAAGACCTTAAACACCTTGAATGAAATGCCTGTAAGTCCGAACTGCGTGGCATGTAAGTCCAAAGTTTAACCTCAAATGTTTGAAAATTTTGAAAAGAAAAATCTTTTAAGAAAGTTTATATGTTCTGTCATAAAAATATTTTAACCAAATATCAGGGGGTTGAAGTCAATTTGGGGTGATCTGGAGAAACTCAAATAAGCCTTGAGAAGAGATATGGAACATCATAGTGCAAAAAGTGTTATCCATTTTTGTATTATGCAACTAATTGAACCTTAAGCATATCACCAAAAAGTAATGAAATTCATGCTAAGTCGAATACCTGCTATTAACCTGCCTATTATACCATAATAATACTGAGAATGAAAGCTTGAAAGGTGACTTAATTAGTACGATCCCATGTTGAGATCTTTATCATATGATGTTATGCATGTGTTCACCAAAATTGTTTATACACGTACATGATGTTATGCATAATGAGGATCATGATCTTTCAAAACTCCAAAAGCATGTGTTCATTTGTAGACCCAAAAATGATATCATCAACATATACTTGAACTCGAAGCAAATCTCTTCCTTTTTTTCTTGTAGAAGAGGGTCTTGTCAATGGCTCCCCTATGAAAACCATTCACAGGGAGGTGATTTAACAACTCATCATATCAAGATCTTGGAGCTTGATGTAGTCCATATAGAGCTTTGTTCAGTTTATAGACTCTATTTGGAAACTCAAGATCCTCAAAACCTGGAGGTTGAATGACATACACCTCCTCTTCAATCTTTCCATTTAACAAAGCATATTTGACATACAATTGGAATACTCTGATGTTCTTAGAAGCAACATAGGCTAAGAAGATTCTTATAGCTTCTAGCCTTACCACTGGAGCAAATACTTCCTCAAAATCAATCCCTTCCTTTTGTAATTCTTTTATTGTTTAAATGACGAAGATTAATAATGCGAAACTAAATAATAAAATTTTCTTTATTTATTATTTTCAAAACGTCGGATATTACACCTCGTTTATACACCACTTAACGGCCAGAAATGCACTGACTACTCGCGCCAGCGTACAACAGGAAATTAGCGAAACCATGTTTCGATAATGTTGCGAAATTAATATCGTTAATCTTCTTCCATCTCCATAATACAGACATCATCAGCCGAATTTACTGAAATTGACATGCAATTGGATATATTAAAGTGTTTTACGTTATTGAGCGAATAAAAGGGGATGGGAGTATTTAGTAATAAATGGGTTGAAATTAAATGATCTATCTAATCCATAAAGGTATTAAAATTTAGATTTTGATGCAAGGCTTGATTTTAGTTGTGGGATATTTGGAGGGGCCCGCTTGAAAATTTTTTTCTTCTTATTATTTAATTAATTAGTCTTTTAGGATGGGGGTATAATAGCCATTTTATTTATACTTTTGAAATTTAATAGTGTTAGCTTCTAAAGACCACCGTAGTTACAAAATTCATACATCTTAGCCACCATAGTAGTAAGTTACAACTATTAGGATCTAATTTGTAATTAGCTAAGCTTGGGGATCAAGCAAGCAATATCTTCAAACCACAGGGACCAGCCATGCATTTTGACCATAAGTTATTTAGTTTTCACCAAAAAAAGATTTACGAGTAATCATGTAAGCAAAAGAGATGACTAAATCTTAAAAATTCTCGAATCCATATGTTTAGAACAAGGTAGCCTGTCCCGTGCATTGCACAGAAGAAAACAAGACCTCATGAGATAGCCAACCAAGAATTCATTTGGTATTGGGTTACGATACGAAAACTAAAAAAAATAAGTTCGTCAATACTCAATGTCACACCCCAACCTACAGAAAATGACGGGTGTGAACTGTTGGATCACAGCTCACAAGACACTATTAAACAAAAGTTATATGACAATATATAATTTATGTATTTAAATTCAACGAAGTACGGAAGTCACAATCAATTACAATTAAAAACAAAACCATTTAAATAATAACATCTTGTCTATTTTATTAATAACCTTAAGTTTTTTTCTAAATGATCTTAACCACTTTACCCATGTGACATTCTTCAAGTTTGGTGTCGTGTTTGTGTTCGTTTTATTACCCGTTTGTAATTGAATCTTTATATTTAATAAAAACGTCCAATTATTAATTATGCCTTTTGGTTTTGTCTTTATTATAGTTATGTATATTCTAAATTGTTTAAAGTATCTATATGTTCACTTTTAACCCCAACACTACACTATTCACCACAATTGATCACCAAACCAATCTTGAGGAACCTTGTTGCAAATAACAAAATTCTCCTTTTTTCCTTTCTCCCCGTCACATCGACACCCCCCCCCTTCCAGTTTATTTGATCCTTTGACCCATAAATCACGGATTTGGTTAATTACTTTTATTCTAAATATGCACGCTCCATCTTGTTATAGTATAACGCGTAACTAACAGCTAATTTGTATCAAACCGTGTCAGATTCTTTAACTCTAGTCGCGGACTGAAACTAACCTTGAATCACTATAAATACAAGATGAAAATTCAATTGGTTTGGTCCTACACCATCCTATTAATGTCGCTAAACAAAACCCCATATCAATTTTACTCCAAAAGCTCTCCAAAAATGTTTTTGTGATCGGGGTTAGGCCGCAACCCTCATCTTGTCGTTCATCATCTCTTTTTGCTCGTTTAAGGTAATTGAATGGTCCTCTATGATCGGTTTTTTGTAAGGATTAAAATCCCCCTGTAAATTTCAAGTGACAGAGGTCAAATGGACTGTAATTGGGATAGATTCATTCTAGGGTTCTTATGGTTTGGGGATTATTTGGAGATTGGGGTTTTATATTTTTTGTTTCATAGTGTAAATGAGCTAGCCACTGACTCAGTTGGCCAGTGCACATGGCGCAGGTTCGAACCCCTGGTTCGGTTTTTGTGAATTTTTTATTTCTTTTATTATTATTATTATTTGTTTAATCAAGTGTATTATTTTACTTAAAACTTTAATTTTATTAACACCTAATAATATTTACACTTGTTTAACGAACCAAACATTAGTAAAGTTCCAACAATAAATTCTCGTTAAACATTTCGGGCATATATATATATATATATTATAAATTAAAAATATATACATTTTTTACTATAATAATAACATAAATAATAATAATAATAATAACGACTTTTAAGAATATTTAAACTAATGAAATTTTCTTATACATAAATTTTATGTGAACCCTTTAACGATCCCAAATATACTATACTCTCATATTTTCTCCCATGTTTAGTTTGTTTATATTGTTTTAAATATTTATTTTGTGTATACTTTAATAACTAGGACAAATTATAGGGACTTCTCGTAGAACCATCTAGTTTCTTTAATCGTTACCATCTCCTGGTTATTGTATTCCTTATTCCAGGTGAGTTCTTCATAACCCTAATTTTTATCGCTTTAAATATTTTTAGGGTGTAGCATGTCACAAGTTTTATCTCGTTAGTTATGTGCTTGTTTATAAACCGATTCACAATTAGGTTACATGTTAATACTATTCTTGCATAATGTTTATGATTATACATGAATTTGCTTGCAACGTGTTTACTATTCTTTTGGTGGAAGTTACGCAAACACATACTCATAGTGGGAGGGTCCGACGGGACGTACCTGCGCCGTCTAACGTTATGACTTCGGTTGTTCATAAGGTGGTTCTCATTTCCCCTATTACTATGGCCTCGGCTAAAGGAACGGGAGGACGACATTAATTGATTTCATTTACTTTACGCTTCAATATTTATTAAATTACGAATGTTGAATCGTGCCTTTAATATATATGTATACAAAAAAACTTATAAAAACTCACCAACTTAATTGTTGGCAAATATATTACTTTTAACGTGCTACAAGTTGATTCGATGGCATGCTAATGATGAAGATCATTAGTATACCTTAGGTTCTTTGAATAAAGAACTTATTTATTATTTTGGTGAAGTGTTTCTTTTTTTTTATTTAAGAATAATTGTGTACTTGTTACATTACGAAATGAAATGAATATAATTATTCCCGCTTTAATTGTGTTACGAGCTATTAGTGATCTGTACGTTACACCCGAGTGTATTCTGCTTAAAGCCGGGGTGTTACAGATTGGTATCAGAGCCGTAACTGTAAGATAGGTTGTTAGGGCCATCGGCCTAGTATTGTGATGGTTTTTTTAGGGCCCCAATTTGCATGTATACCCTATGTGCTATTTGCCCGCACTTTAATTAAAAGTTCATTCATACGCTCGAATTTATTATGTGTTAGAACGTCGCCTGTATACATATTCACACACAAACTCCAAGGCTTATGTCTAAACAAAAAAAAATATTTTCTTCTTTTTTTTGTTTTATGATTTTCAAAAAGACGATTTTTCAACCCCCTTAAAGATGGTTCTACATGATGGGTATATCGTAAATGGAAGGCGACACACTTGTTTTTCGAACCCTTGACACCATGGTTTTTAAACCTAAGGATAAGCAATGCTCATAAATCCCAATCATACGCGGCATTCAGTTGCTTACCTGGAGGGTTCGAAAATGGTGACGGAACTTATTAGGCCAAATCATACCACACCAAACGTCATACGAACCACAACTTTAAGTCGTCGTACATAACCATTTTCCTTTGTGAATAGAGAATGGTTGCATTTCTGCTCTTAAATTGCATACAAGTCATGGTGGTTCATGCAACGTATGATTCCGAAAATTGCTTATATGGTGATACATGAACACTTGAATTTTTCAATTCTATTTCCTTATGAATATTAAGTTGTATTAGAAAAATCACGGTGGTACATGAATATCTTAATTTCAATTGTGTAGCCAGATCCCTTTGGTCAAGGTTCCTTGGGAATCTAAGTGAGGTGCGGAATTCACTTGGGAGGGTGAAGACCAAATGACGACTAAGTATTTGCATCTTTTTCCTAAGAATGTTAATTCCTAACTTCGGGACAAAATTTCCTAAAAGTTGGGAATGTTGTGACATTCGTCAAGTTTGGTGTCGTGTTGGTGTTAACTTTGATTCAGAAGTTGGGTTCTGGTTAGTACACTCAAAATTCAATGATGAACAAAAAATTCTTCTGGTCCGAAAACTAGTTTTGACTAGAAGATATAAAAAATGGATAATCAAATATTTTGACTATTATGCCCTAAAACGGGTCGGAGAGCAATTGACCGACAAAACCTCATCAATCAGTAAAATTGATTGAGGGATTTTGACAGTTAGACAAAAATAAACATTTTTCATGAAGAAAACTTACCCTAGAACAAAAAGGAGAGATGGGAAGAGTCAAAAAGTCTTGAACACCAAAGTCAAACCGTAGATGAAAGAACCTTATAAATCTTTATGAAATTTATAAAGGAGAAGAGGAATTTCGAGATTACGAGATGGTGGCTGATGTTTTTCAATAACATTTTAGTGTTTTATGCTAGGTTATAATAATAATAATAATAATAATAATAATAATAATAATAATAATAATAATAATAATAAGTGTCAAAATTCGTTTATGGAAAGCTAATTTGGTAAATAGACTCGTTTAGCATGTAAACCATTAAATTAAGCACAAAGATACAATCTTTGAAACAAGAAACGAGTTAGAAGCTTAGAATAAGTCAAGATACAAGTACTTGGGGCTTACATGTCGTTTAAAATGATCAAGAACGAGATTTGGAGATCGAAAACGAATAAACAAACAAAAACTAATATTTGCTGATCTGAAGGGTATCGCGTATCGCGATGGAGGGTTGGCAACCCCATGAAGTAGCGCGATGGGTGTTGTCAGCCAGATTTTCAAAATGTCGAATTTAGTCCCTATAGTTTCATAAATGCGTTTTTTAGCCATTTTAAGCGATTTTAAGAGTTTATATGTATTGTTTGACGAGTTTGAAAGTTATAAAAATATAAAATAAGTTAACTCAAATTAAACAACAATAAATAGAAGTTTTTATTAATACAAAATGTCATAATTATTTTCCTGAGTCGGGTAAACGAATACAAGTATGAATATAAAAAATCTGAAATGTTAAACTCGTATGCAACGAATTAACATATAAAAAAATAAAGAGTTGAGAAGTGAATCGACATAAATTTGATCGGTAACGACCAAAGACAACGAATTTACTCAATTAAAATAAAAAAATAGTTTCTTGCATTGGTGAAACGACATGAATTATATCGGTATCAAATTACGACACCAAAAATAAACCGCAAAAATAAATTATTTAACACCAAATACAACAAAGTAAGATACTAAATCACAAACAAAATGTTAACTAAGAAAATTGTTTTAAATAAAAAAATCATAAATAAAACAAATTTAAAAGGACCAATTAGGTACCCCAATATGAACCAATTAGGTGGTTGCACCACCAAATCATGATATTTAAACTATATTATAATATAAAACTAAATTGTGATTTTTTTACTTTGTTCTTTAACTTAGGGAAATGTAATAATATTATCATTTTTTTCTTATATGGATCGGTAAGTGATTCTGATGTTTCACCGATGAGATTCGGATGTTTCACCGTTTCATTGGTCAGGTGGGTTTAAAAAACCAAATATAATATATAACTATATGATGGGCTAGGTTCAATTTTAAAGTGTGGCACTCTCGTGTGCACTTTGAATGATGGTGCTATTTGCTTGCATATCTAAGTTAACAAACCATGTTTAGTGAGAATATATGCATTTGGATATATGGTGGTCAAATATAATGGTGGTGACAAGTAGGGTTCCATCGCGAACCACTATTCCAGCAACTCTTATGATCTCATTAGGCGGTAGCAACGAAGGAAATGACAGTACAGGGTAGTTGCAGTGGTGTTCTACTAAAGGAAGACAAGTAGAATTCCTTCGAGTTTAAAACATGATTTTTTAGTGAAGCCGGTTTTCCAGTGAACTTGTTGTGGTGGTAGTGGTGGTGATCAAATATTACTTGATAAACAGAATCCATGGAGTTGTGATGCAGACGGGTTGCATGTGAGTTTTAACAAAATGCAATTAAACAAAGGGATCAGATTTGAGAAAACACAATGAAAAAAACAAAACATAATTGTTTTTCACCTCAAAAACACTATGCTGAAACACAATGTTAAAACACAAGTTGTAAAACATAATTTGATAAAAGACAATGAATAAGAAAACACCATGGACTACTTCCAGCACCCTTTTGTGCTGATAAATTTCACCCATTAGAATCTTAGCAGTCTGTTATAAAATCAAGTGTCTATGATTAACTTTTAGCCTTTATATGAAAAAACAATTTTCAATTTCAATCTTACCAATTATATTTAAACATATATGAAAATACTTTATCTTATTGAAGAAACACGGATCTAATCCCCTAAGGGCCTAGATCCAATGAGTCCACATGGTATGGGTTAAAAAACTACTAAACAAAGATACAAGTCCGATCTCCCAAGTCCAATGACGAAAACCTGCAAAACAACCACCGTGAGCTCGTTACAAGAAGGACAAGAGGGGGGTCTTCCCGTAACCACCCTCCGACGTGAGAATAAGTACAGTTCCGATGAAGAGAAAGTACTAAGTATTGAGAGTAGATTGTGGGGAGTGAATGAATATCTCATGGTGATGATGAAGGGTATTTATAGGCAAAGGATGTGAGAATATGATTGGCCCAGCTATCCCTTTCCAGAATATACTTTCGTCAAAACCTGGACATGTGTCCGCACCCGACAGGATGAACCCTTTAGGCCGTGTAAACGGTTATAACAACCTGGACACGTGTCTTCATATAATAGGACGAGCTATTCTGGCCATTTGCACGGTTATAACAACTTGTCCAACTGTCCTCTTTCTATTGGTTGATACGTCTCGTGCCCCCAAAGAAAGGATCTTGGTAAATCTTCTAGAAATAAGTTAGTTAATAACAGTTGTCCTCTGACGTTGCCTTCTGATCACTTTCGCGGGCAAGGATAGTATCCTTCGGATTTCTTCTGAGGGCGTCTGGATCCTCCAGCACATAGTCTCTAGGATTTATTATAGTCTCTGGGATTTATATGCCCCGCGGGTGACTCCTGAGGAGGTCCTCTTTCACCTGCGTGTAGTTCTTAAGGGTATTTGGGTTTTTTTGGTACCCTACCTGTATAAGTCCCCCAGTCCATTGTTTCTTCCGCGTGAAGTTTTATGCGGGTGAAATTTTGGACTTGGGATATTTTTGGGGATTTTTGAATTGTTAAAGTTTGGTGGAGATATTTTGGGTGTTAGAGTGGATATCAATAAAAGAGGAGCGATGTGATAACTTGCAAGCGCTTGAACAAACGACGTGACGTTTATGTCGGCTGTCACTGTACCCGACTGTTCACTATTTTCGCTTTTTAGAATTTCCCACGTGACATGGCGTTTTTTAAGTGGACCTTCTCTTTCTCTATCCACCGACGAAACTCCCATCGCATTAATTGCGATGTGTATAAATAAGGCGGTTCCATCTCCTCTTTCTCTTTATCATCTTCAATCTTTCGTCTTCTTGATTTTTTCTCTCAAATTCCTGATTAAACTTTACAAATTACTCACAATTGCTCGTTTTTTCCCTTCTCAAACGATATAATGGCTGGAGATAAGAAATCATCATCTTCTCCAAATATTGTCACCGTCGAAGTCAGTTGGAAACAATCTGACTTTGATAAGGTCGCTAGCACCTACGGGATTCCGCCGGAATGGAAGCCAGAGATCCCTGCTGCCGGATCCGTTGCCAACAAGCCTCCGGCAAACAAAATGGCCGTCTATCCAGACTTCTTTTCTCACATGAATCTTAGCTTTCCGATAACCAAGTTCCTGGGGAATCTGATTGGTGACTACGGGGTTCACCTCTCCCAGGGGCATCCCTTCGGACTCATGCGGATTCGTCATTTCGAGATTGTATGCAAGGGGTGGCCTTGTGCCAAAAATTGACCGATTTTCAGTATTCTACCGGATGCACAACCGTGGAGGATGGTTTAACTGCTCCTCCATTGCTAAAAGGGTTATTGGCACCGAGCCTCCTCATAGCTCATACGAGTCGAGGACGAAGTTCATTTGGATCCGGGAGGATGTGGTGCCGATAACAATGGTTCGCCGCCCGGTGAACGATGATGTGTGCTGCGCGTGCTAGTAAAATGATAACTGATTGGAGATTTTAGCTTTTGCACAAGATCGTGTTTTAAATTTATATAAGTGATTTCTACTAAGACTAAACACACACAGTATAGGCAAGTGTACCTATCGTATATGTAGAATAGTATTGGTAAGAACCAAGTATTGATCCGTGGACACAAATGTTTCTAATAATGAATCTTTGTTTTAGTTTAATCGGAGAGTTTTAATCATTTTGAGGTTGATTTTTAAACTTTTATAAAATAGACATATAATATATATATATATAGGTGACGAGAAGAGAAATTCTAAGTGAGTATTTCAATTATATGAAGGTTTACCATCTAATATCAAGAATCCACTCCATTATTCCTTGATGATTAATAGTTAAACATGTAATAAACTTTCCCTAATAATGTATGATAGACTATGTTCCTCATTTTTGAGTGAACATATTCTATGACATAATGGTAAATAGTATGCATATTTTCAAGTCCATCCTATGCTTAATAGCATACTACCCCGAGAATGTCAATTTAAGTAGACAAGCAGTTGGTAAAGTAGAATGATTAAGATTGACTTCGATTTCTCAAATACCAATCCTAACAAGTTCAAGTGGTTGTAGTTAACTCACACAACCTCCCCTTGGTTGATTAGATTAGGTTATAATTACATATTCCATTAACATATGATTTCTTTAATTAGCATGATAACCTAACCAATCGTGTTAACAATGTTATTTCAGAATTATCAAAACTAGAGAAATAGATCATAACTTATATCTCATCATTTCTAAGTACAACATAAGGAACCACATTTTATCTTAAATAAAGTATCAAAGTATTCTTTTTACCATTTCTAGTTTCCAAGAACATGAATTACCATGAATGATTATAAATCATCAACCTTGATGTATTGGATAAAAGTGATAAAACATTTCTTCATCAATGGAAAATTGTAAAATAACCATGTACTTTACCAAACTAAACCACATGTTTCATATAATCATCTGTCACACCCTCAAAATCCACTAACGGAGTTTTACCGTCAGATGGTGTGAACTGGCAGGATCGGAATCATCAGTTATAATCAAACCATAAAATAAAGTTTCAAAACCATGAAAACGTTTACGAGTAATTAAATGCGGAAGCGTAAAAACCTTTAATCAAAAGTTGTGTCACGCAGGACGACTTAAAACCAAAGATAACCGTTAAAAATAAGTTTGCAGGACAAAAGCGTTTTTAATCAATGCATGTCCCTAAACCGCGCGCCCGCCTCGACTACCTGAGAATAACATACTAAAAGTGTCAACACAGGGTTGGTGAGTTCACAAGTTATATAAAAATAAATCGTTTAGCGTTTGCGTTCAGCGTTACAGCGTTTTGCGTTACAGCGTTACAGCGTTTTGCGTTACCAGATAGTGTTATGTCAAATTATATATCGATAGGTAGCTAGTCTATACAACAAGTATTACTAAGTGTTCGACACCGAAGCTGACTCGTTTATTAAGTGCCTTGTCACCAGGTCCTCCAGACCATGGTACGTGTTAGCCAAAATTACACCCGCTCGACCTCCAGTCGAGTTTAGCGTTGGGTGGGGTTTGTCAAACCCAGTAGTACTACTCAACAGTGACTCGCTATTCTAAATATTAACCGGTTCGATGTGTAGGACTTCAAATGTTTCGTTTGCCACTTAGCCTTTACAAGTGATATATAATTTATAACAAAATCTTAAATGCGTTGTGGAGTATGTTATCTCCCCCAAGTGAAAAACGTTTGAAAACAGTTTAAAGAGGGGAAAGTGAAACTCACTGTTTGCGAAAAATTTCCCAAATTAAATCACCAAGATGCGCGTCACCGAAAAACTCTCTCTAACGTTCTAAAACAACAAAGAGATTTTTCTAAGTGTCGGAATATTATCGAGTCTCTAGACCCGGCACATATACCTATGCACATAGCATATTTCGTGTTTCGTTTGTGAATCGTGGGTGACTTAAACAAGTGTTTTTGTGACATATTACATGTGTAAGCAATCATATACGTGTCATGTATTCATAACGTACGTTACTAGCAATTATTCCCCGTAAGGGCATTTTGGTCAACAAATGACAATTAACTAGCCATTATTCCCCATGAGGGCAATTTGGTCAAATCATGGCAATCAATTAGAAATTATTCCCCGCAAGGGTATTTTGGTCAAAACTTAACAATTATATAACAAGTATCATGTTTCATGCATTTTTACACAACTCAGCAGCTAGTTTCACCGAGACAGAAATCCTACTAGAAAGATTGTACTATTTCACCGATCATAGCATCTCAATTAATTTACCAAAAATCATCACAGAAGCACATATGTCTTAGATTTCCATAACAAATTTTATTACATTTTTATTCCTCACAGTTTTCTCACAATCATCAAATCATTACATCAAACTCATAACAGTCAAATTCATCCGCAACAGAATATTATTTGCAATCCCGTTAAACGAAAAATCCAATAAATGGAAGACCACTTGGGTTAGGTTCCTAACTCAATGAGTCAACTTCCAGAAGTGGAACCAACCCAATTGGTCTCGTAGTTCATGAGATATAACATTTACAACATAACCTAACAGCAGGTCTAACAGCTCAGCTTTGCACAACCTTTTTGTAAAATCATAAAAGTTAACATTTACTTGTCCAAAAATTACAAATTTATATTCTATAGAAACTAGACTCAACCTAGTTTACTGTAGTACCAATAATCTCAACCAATTTTCACGTTTACACTTCGTTACAGTCACTTAAACATCATATACACATTCTGTCCAGAAACTGTTTGCATCCAAACTCAACATAATAACAATCTATGAACTATCATGCATTCATATAACCCTCTAGACTCCATAAACACCATCCATGCACATCAATTACATATTACATACTTGATTAGGGTTTGTGTTTGAACTCAAATCAAAGACACAACAATTTACATGCAACAAGATTCAATCTAGTTATCAAATCATCATCCAAATAACAACAATCATAATAACTATACACACACACCAAAATCGGCTGCTAGGGTTTACAATTAACCCAACAAACATCAAAATCAATTAACAAGGATGTGAAGGATGATCAATTATACCTTCCTAGCACCTAGTTCTTCAATCAAACACTTGATTTGAGGGTTGTATGTGTGTATAAGGTGGACGGCAGCCAAGGAGCAAGGGGATGAGAAGTTCCGATTGGGATTTTGGGTTTAGAATAATAATAAGTTAGGGTTAAGTTAATGATATATTTATAAACATACAAGTTACACTCAAGTCCCTCCACTTCTAAGTATTACTTTTCTAGCCTACCTAACTTGTTTTCATCTTGAGTTAACGTTTATAACCATGTTATCACATAACACATAAGTCTAACACATAATTATCACATAATTACTGTTTTGACGTTTTTCGTTTATTTATCAATCGTTTACGTCAACTCGTTTGCGTTTCGGTGCAATTCCCGAAAGACTACACATGTAGTAAGTGTTAAGCGTCATTTAAACCCTAGTTTAAATGTAATGAAGTGTGCGTTATAGATTCCGTGATCTTAAGTTTGAATTGACGGAGTTGAGTTAACGGAGTTAACCTGAAATTGACGATTGTCACATTATTCCCATGTTAAAGAATTTTCGTCCCGAAAATTTGAGTCAAGTCGTGATGAGTGTCTGAAAAAGTAAGAAAAAAAAATTTCAGTTTGTCATATCATCCCCTAGTAGAAAGAAATTTCGTCCCGAAATTTAATTCATACCTCCGGTGATGTCTGAAGGTTTGCCGAGTTTCGCGGTTTTCTGTGTTTGGTTAGCCCTTCAAAAAAGTGGGAATACTTTTTCATCATTTTATCCTCGCGTTCCCACGTGAACTCCGGTCCACGTCTCGAGTTCCAACGAACTTTAACGATTGGAATTTTGCTGTGCTTGAGCATTTTGGTTTCCCAATCCAAAACCTCGACTGGTTCCTCAATGAAACGTAACTGTTCATCAACTTGCAGTTCCTCCAAAGGAACTACTTGGGTTTCATCGGACAGGCATTTCTTCAAATTTGATACGTGGAATACATCGTGTACGCCACTGAGTTCTGTTGGTAGGTCCAGTCGGTACGCCACTGGACCAATGCGCTCAGTTATCCGGTACGGACCAACATACCGTGGGTTGAGTTTGTTTCGCTTCCCAAAGCGAACCACACCTTTCCAAGGTGAGACTTTGAGTAACACTCGATCGTTCACTTGAAATTCGAGGGGTTTTCGGCGCTTGTCGGCGTAACTCTTTTGGCGATCTCGTGCTGCTGCCATGCGATTTCGGATTTGAACAATCTTTTCCGAAGTTTCGAGTACCAGTTCCGGACCAGTGATTTGGCTGTCACCCACCTCGGCCCAGCAGAGTGGTGATCGACACTTCCGTCCGTACAGCGCTTCAAACAGCGCTGCCTTAATACTTGCGTGGTAGCTGTTATTGTACGAAAACTCTACCAAGGGTAAGTGGGGTTCCCAACTTTTTCCGAAATCCAATACGCAGGCACGCAACATATCCTCCAGGGTGTGAATAGTTCACTCACTTTGCCCATCCGTCTGAGGATGGTATGCTGCGCTCATATCAAGACGGGTGCCTAGTGCGCTTTGCAGCGACTTCCAAAAGTGCGAAGTGAAACGAGAATCTCGATCAGAAATGATTGAGACAGGCACTCCGTGTCTAGACACTACTTCCTTCATGTAAACACGAGTCAGTCTTTCCATTTTGTCCGTTTCTTTAATTGCTAGGAAGTGTGCCGATTTAGTCAACCGGTCAACGATCACCCAGATGGTATCGCATCCCGTCGGTGTCTTAGGTAAACCCGTAATAAAATCCATTGAGATGTGTTCCCATTTCCACATTGGGAGTTCCGGTTGTTGCAGTAGACCAGATGGTTTCTGGTATTCTATCTTGACTCTGGCACAAGTCAAGCATTTGCTCATGTAGGTGGCATTGTCGGCTTTCATGTTCGGCCACCAGTAAAGTGCCTTTAAATCATGATACATTTTATCTGAGCCAAGGTGGATAGAATATCGGGACTTATGTGCTTCGTCCATCACTAGAGTTCTCAACTCTCCTTATCGTGGAACCCAAATCCGGTTCTCAAAATATCGGACCCCATCCGATTTGGTTTCAAGTTGCTTGTTCATGCCCCGCATGAGTTCCGATGGAAGATTATCATCTTTCAAAGCTTCAAGTTGCGCATCGCGAATCTGATTGGGCAAGTTGGCATGAATCGTGAGTTGCAATGCTCGCACTCGTCTGGGTTTATCTGTTTCTTTTCTGCTGAGGGCGTCGGCCACTACATTGGCCTTGCCGGGGTGGTACTTGATGGCACAATCGTAATCCTTGAGCAGCTCGACCCAACGACGCTGTCGCATGTTTAGCTCCTTCTGATCGTAGATATGTTGGAGACTCTTGTGGTCGGTGTAAATGGTAAACTTGGTACCGTACAAGTAATGCCTCCATATCTTAAGAGCAAACACCACAACTCCAAGTTCCAAATCAAGGGTCGTGTAGTTCTTCTCGTGAACCCGTAGTTGTCGAGAGGCGTAGGCTATAACCTTCTCGTGTTGCATCAGCACACAACCGAGACCTTGTATAGATGCGTCACAGTGTACCTCAAAATTTTCCGTTCCCTCGGGGAGGGCTAGAATAGGGGCGCTGCAGAGTTTGGTTTTCAACAGTTGAAAAGCGGATTCTTGTGCGTCACCCCAATTGTACTTAGTACCTTTGTGAGTCAAAGCGGTGAGGGGTTGAGCAATCTTTGAAAATCCCACGATGAAACGCTGGTAGTAGCCGGCCAGTCCTAGGAATTTTCGCACCTCAGTCGGAGTCTTAGGTGCTTCCCAGTTTTTGATGGCCTCTACCTTACCGGGATCGACATGGATACCATTCTCGTTGATCACATGTCCTAAAAAGTGAACCTCGCGAAGCCAAAATTCACATTTCGAGAGTTTAGCATACAGTTGTTCGTTCTTCAATAGTTCCAGAATTACCCTTAAGTGCTCTTCGTGGTCAGTCTCGTTCTTGGAGTAGACGAGAATATCATCGATGAAAACAATCACAAACTTGTCGAGGTACGCCTTGCACACTCGATTCATGAGATCCATAAATACGAAGGGTGCGTTGGTTAGGCCAAAAGGCATAACCGAAAACTCGTAGTGTAACGAATCCGGCAAATTCAGGTATACCCTAGCCGGAATATACTATTTACGTGTTATTCAATACTGAATATATGAATTATAATGTGTTTATACGAGTATATAAGATTCACAGTACTAATTATACTCAAATGTACAACTAGTCGTATCGGAATTACGATTAATCGAGGAACGGTTATTGAAACCCGAACGAATCGGGAATTACATTATAGACGAAATATATAATGTTTAGTGATGTTTACGAAGTATTAAAGCTTCGGGATAAGTGAATTATTGCACAGAAAAAGGATTTCGATTTATTAGTACGTCGGTACGATAAACGAAACCTTTAACATCAAACCAAGCAAGAGACGATCGATCAAGCCGAAAAAGATGCACAATTACCGACAATACGATGTGTTAAGTCAATAAACGTCATGGTTTAAGTTTTTAAAGTTTTTAAATCAGTTTTATATAAATTTTAATTTTAAGCCGAAAAACGACCGTTTTGGCCTCGTTTTGAGCAGAATTAAACGTTTAACCGAAAAACGAACTGAACCAGATTATCCACAATATTATCCAGATTGCGGAATCTGAATGTGTGGCCATGGTTGGAGTTGTGGGCCCCCCTCCCCACCTTACTATGGACCGATCGGTCCATAGTCTCACCACACACACTTCATTTTTCTTTTTTCCACAATCTTTCTCCCAAAATCCTCTCAACCTCTTCATCATCCATCCAAAGATCCAAGTTTTTAAGCAAGAAAACGAGGTATAGACCGAGTTATAATCGTGTTATTCTTCTTTTCTTGATTCATTTACAAGGAAATGAGGTTTCAAATGAAAAATGGGTGAAAACCCGAGATGAAACCGATTCTTGGAGGATCAAGTGATGTATACAAGTTATACAAAGGATCTTGGTCCAAGAAAGTAGTTAAAAGAGTCAAAAACGAATTTTTACGGTCAAAATCTTTGTTTTGATGTTTTAATCGAAACCATGAAATAAATGGCTTGATTGTTGGTATAACTTGCTTGGTGTGGTGTTGTTGTGCTTGTAAGTGTTGTATCTAGTGGCTAGCAAAGGCTAGAAACCAAGATCTTTGCGATCTAACGCTAGAAAACACAAAGTAGTTCGGTTTTCGTATGATTTGTGTGATTTGGACAGATTGTGGTAGGCTTAGATTTGGGTCATGAAATTTCACAGAGATGATCTACACATGAAAATATGAGATCTGTGAAATTTTGGTAATTTTTGGATAAAGGATGAATATTTGGTGAATTTAATGCTCGGTTTTGGCCAAAAATGGTGAAAAATAGCTAAACATCATGAAAAATTCTGGAAAATTTAAGATAAGCTTTTTATAACATATAAAAGTCACACACAAAATTTCAGGTTCATTGGAGAAGTCTAAGTAGGCTTTTCGGTAAAACGAGTTCTAGGGATTTCTAGCTCGGTTTTGGTAAAAATGGCATGAAAAATGAGTTTTTGGTTCTGGAAAAATTACAGGGAACTATGTGGGTGACAGGGGTCATCCCAGAAAAATTTGGGATTTTTCGAAGGTCGTTTGGTATTTTCGACATATTTGGTGTTTAAATGACGTTTAAAAATGGTTAAATAAATTTTAGATATAAAAATTTATTCTGGAAAAAATTTTATAAAATTCCTTACTGTTAAAATATGGTCTGTACAAAATTTCAAGGTCCGAGACTAAACGGATATTTATTTGTGCTAAATGGAACTTAAAAACAAACTTTTAAAGCTTAAAACGTGTAAACCGGCAAAGTTCGCCTAAGCGAGCTGACTGGTGCATAAAAACCTTAAAAATGGACTATTTTCATGAAACTAAGTTAATCAAGTAAAAATAAATCATCCGAAAATAATTCGGATGATTTGGGTAATTTTACCCGATTTAACCGTTTCCGGTGTATTAAAAACGGAAACGGGCCTCGCGGCCAAACGGGGTGTCTAACCGAGCTCTAATTTCACCACTTTAATGAAAATATCAATAAAAACTATTTTCGGGCCGTGTGTGGTCAAACTCATTTTTGAAAACACAAAGACGGATAACCGTGCTAGGCACGCAAAACGAGAAAACAAAATAACGGTAGTTTTGACTAAAGAACTCTAAGTGATATCACAATCTAAGTCCTGAAAAGTATTTCGGGGTTAACATTGTCCCCGGGTCGTGTACGGTACTGGGTTAACAGTGTCCCCGGACGTACCGGTTAACACGAATTTAAGTTATATTGATAGAAATTGTGTAGTAACGATTTGGGGATCGTATTACAGATATGTACCAGTAGCCGTGCACCGTAGTACATCTTGCTCACAAGAAGGTGAGTTTTCACGAGCCCCTTTTACTGAACTGTTTTAAATATTTTCCCGGGGCGGAAAGCATGTTTTTATCAAAGTGTTTAAGTACATGCAGATCGCATGGAAATGAATGCATTTATATAATGTTTATTGTACGGAAATAGTACGGCAATGTATTAAGATGGTAATTAACTGAGTTGTTAATATTGTAAGGCCCGAAACAGTGTTCTGGGTTAACAGTGTCCCCAGAGGGTATTAAATGTATTTCTGGGTTAACAGTGTCCCCAGAGGATATTGGAAATGTTCTGGGTTAACAGTGTCCATTAAATATGTTTCTGGGTTAACAGTGTCCCCAGAGGTTATTAGATATGTTTCTGGGTTAACAGTGTCCCCAGGGGTAATTTCATGTGTTTCGGGGTTAACAGAGTTTTCACTTGTGAACTCAGTATAATTACATCGCTTATTTATGATTTTTATAATGATTTGTCATGGTTTATTTAATTTAGTGAAACTCACCAACTATTCGTAGTTGACCCGTTTTCTTTACATGCTTTCTAGGTACACTCAAATTGGAATGAGTGATATGTGTTCGATGCGGTGTGCTATTTTGTGGAAGTCTAGAGATCTATATTTTGCATTAGATATGTTAATGTACTATCGGTAACACTTATGTGATAACGCTTAGATGGTTATGAAACTCAGAACAATGTAATACGTTTAAATTAATGTAGTGGTGTTTTCTTTATAAACAATGCTGTTGATATCAGATGTGTCTGTTGCATCCCGTGTACGTTTCCGCTGCGGTTACGGGGTGTTACAGAACTTGGTATCAGAGCCATTGGTTATAAAGAATTAGGATGTCTTTAAAAGATACCTAAAATATAACCAGTAGCTCAAGTATTATAGGATCTGAATATCAACTAATAATTTATTGTGACGAGATCGGGATGAACTTGGATGGACAAGTGGGTTATTATGGTCCAGAACATAATAACAGACTTGTCTGCACGAGGGAATTCAGGGAAAGTCACGGGGGATTTTAATAGGTAAAATTGGCAACATACGTGCAATTATGTGATAATATTGTTATGTGGTCAAGTTGTATAAGTAAGTGTATATTAATTTGATTATGATTTACACTATGGAAAGAACTATATATTTGTTAACTTGTGTGCAGGTAAAATGTCAAGAACCCCCAGTTTGTCGATTGAGGAGGACCCGGAGGAGGTCAGCTCCGGGGACTCCGGTAGCCCACTCGTAGCATCTAGCACAGAGCCTAGCGAGGCTAGCCTTAGGAGTTCCGGCCAGTCCTCCCCAGCTAGGATTGCCAGATCCCCGACCCCACCCGCACCACAGGCCGCCCCTGCACCCCCCGGATTCGGACCCCGCCTCACGGCACGGATCAGTATCCCACATGTCCGACCTATCTCGCCCCCACCCAGACCTGCTACTCGCAGGGGCGAGTCCTCCAGCTCTCGGCCCGAGCCTGCGACTCCACCTGTGTGGGGTCTTCCGAGACAGGAACGGGACGCGGCGGCCTGGCTCCGAGTGCTCACCGAACAGGTGAATGAGCACTCCGCCGCCCTGACGGTGGGAGTCCGGAGGAGGATGTACTTGGGTGATTGCATACTAGACCATCAGTATGCGATCGCCCAGCTGAAGAGGGAGTGCTCATACTCCCAATGGATGCTTGGCCGGATGGAGATGTGGGTTCGGGTTATGATGGCCGTGTTGGTGGTGTTGGTGGCGATGTTGGTGGGGTTGGTTTACCACCGTGTTTAGTTGTTTTGGGTTGGGGATAGACAGGGACCATTTTTTTGATACTCTGTGTAAGTAGTTAGTGGTGATGCTAACATGGAGTGAATCTTGTTTAGTTATAATACAACCACTGGCCCTTAGGGTGGGTCTCTTTTGGGGCATATCAGTATAGATACTTTTGGGTATCATTCAAGCACTGACCCGTTGCGGGTTATGTCGAGATGATGCCGACATAGGCCTTACGTATGAAAACTTAACTAATGTAATAGTGACAGGAAAGTAATATGAACGGATGTTTGTGTAATATGTACTAATGTTTATTAATGAATGGAATGTTTGTTGTGTTTTATGATTGGAACTTGAATTGATTATATATATTTTCTTGATATTGTGTAGAATGGCACCAAAACGTTCAGCCCAATTGTCGGAAGTGGACGTGAGCCGTCTGATTGCTCGCCAGTTGGAGGCGGCGATACCAGATATAGTATCGCGCATCGCCGCCAGTATTAACAACTCGACCAATCCAACCCCTCCGAGCAATCAAACGACCACCAATAATGACGGGGAACGAAATACTAATCCTCCGCAGAATGAAAACACGATTCCGAGTAATGACGCACCGCCTAGGGTGGTCGTTACTGATAGTAATGGCCCTGTACCTACGGTAGAGACGAACCGTACTGAACCAATTCGTACATCCAGGGGATGTTCGATCAAGGACTTTATGTTGTGCAAACCTCTAGAGTTTAGCGGGTCTGAAGGACCAAATGGATTAGTTAAATGGATCGAGAAAATAGAATCCGTGGTGAATATCAGCAACTGCCCCGAGGATTGTGTTGTTAAGTATGCTGCCTGTACATTCACGGACCATGCCTTGACATGGTGGAACACGATAGTGCAGACCCGGGGCCAGGCGGCGACAAACCACATGACCTGGACGGAGCTCAAGGCTATTGTACTGGAACATTTCTGCCCGAAAAACGAATTGCAAAAATTAGAAAATGAATTGTGGAACCTGGAGATGCATGGGGCAGACCATTTGGGTTATACAAACCGGTTTAATGAGCTGTCGCGATTGGTACCATGGTTGGTCACCCCAGAGTTGAAGAGGGTGGAGCGTTATATTTGGGGGCTAACTCCAGTTGTAAGGAGTATAGTCAATTCTGGGGGACACCAGACATATGAGGGTGCGGTGACGCAAGCGGGTATCGTAACGTACGATTTCGTAAGGAGCGGGTCACTGAAGGTGGCGGGAGAGTCCGCTGGAGGAAAGTGGGGTACACATGACCATAGGACTCAGGAAAAGCAGCAAGGTAAACGTGCCAGACCCACTGCCCAGAACTACGCCATGACTAGTTCGGGTGGTAGGCAAGAACCGCAGAAGGGAACGTTTCCTAAGTGTGGGAAATGTGGTTACCACCATGGTGGCGTGTGCAAAGAGGTGGTGTGCCACCGGTGCGGCAGGATTGGGCACTACGCACCGAGCTGTAGGACAAACCTGAACAACTTGAACCGACAACCGCAACCTATCCGTGCGCAGCCATTTAGGACCCAATCAGCCCGACAACAAAACCCACAAGGAAATCAAGTGATGACCACCAGTCGTACTTGCTTTGAATGGGGTAGCACAGATCACTTCAAGAAAAACTGTCCGAAGCTGAACCAGGGAGGAAATGGGAGGCAACCCGCGGGTCAGGCATCGTCGTCCAATCCGGCGCGAGGCCGTGCATTCGTGATGGGGGCGAACGAGGCACGCCAGGACCCCAGCGTAGTGACAGGTACATTCCTCGTCTCTGATCATTACGCTTCTGTATTATTTGATACAGGCGCCGATAGGAGTTTTGTCTCCGTTAGATTCCTTTCGATAGCAAACCTTCCTATTGGTGAAACCATAGAACCTTACACCGTAGAAGTCGCTAACGGTAAAACCATGTTAGTTAATCAGATAGTTCGGAATTACCCTTTTATTCTGAACGAACAATCCTTTCTGATTGACTTGTTACCGGTAGAATTGGGTAGTTTTGACGTGATAGTGGGAATGGATTGGTTAGCACGTAACAGGGTTGAAATAAACTGTGAAAAGAAAATCGTCAAGATCCGGGTGTCGGATGACGAGGAGGTATTAGTGCAAGGAGAAAAATCCGGCACCATGATACCATTTATATCCCACCTCAAGGTGTTAAAATATATACGTCAGGGATGTGTGGCGTATCTAGCGAGCCTGACGGCCACTGATTCTGAGGAAAAACGGGTGGGCGATATTCCCGTGGTACGCGAATTTCCACAAGTTTTCCCAGAGGAACTTCCTGGATTACCGCCAACCCGACAGGTCGAATTCAGAATCGATCTGTTACCTCAAGCTGGCCCTGTTGCTAAGGCACCTTACCGACTTGCACCATCTGAGATGCAAGAATTATCCAACCAGTTGCAAGAATTGTTGGATAAAGGATTTATTCGTCCTAGTTATTCCCCGTGGGGTGCACCGGTACTATTCGTGAAAAAGAAGGACGGGAGCCTTAGAATGTGCATTGACTACAGGGAGTTGACAATCAAAAATAAGTATCCTCTCCCCCGAATCGATGATCTGTTTGACCAACTACAAGGTGCGAGCTACTTCTCAAAAATAGATCTTAGATCGGGATACCATCAGGTTAGAATTCAGGAGGAGGATATCCCAAAAACCGCATTCCGGACTCGCTACGGCCATTACGAGTTCTTAGTTATGCCCTTCGGGCTAACAAATGCGCCAGCAGTGTTCATGGATCTCATGAATCGAGTCTGTAAACCCTACCTCGATAAATTCGTCATCGTGTTTATTGACGATATTTTGATATACTCGAAGAATAAAGAAGAGCACGAGCAACACTTAAGATTAATTTTAGAGCTTCTAAATCAGGAGAAGTTGTTTGCAAAATTCTCCAAGTGTAACTTCTGGTTACAAGAAGTGCAATTCCTTGGACACGTTATAAACCATCAAGGAATACACGTTGATCCAAGTAAGGTTGAAGCAGTTAAGAGTTGGCAAGCGCCTAAATCGCCAAAGGAAATCCGCCAATTCTTAGGCTTAGCCGGATATTATCGTCGATTTATAGAGAACTTTTCCAGAATTGCCCAACCTTTAACCCTTCTGACCCAAAAGGATCGAAAGTATGAGTGGGGTGAAGAGCAGGAAGCGGCGTTTCAAACGCTAAAACAAAGATTGTGCCAAGCGCCGATCTTAAGTCTCCCCGACGGAGACGATGGTTTTGTCGTGTATTGTGACGCATCCCGTAGAGGATTGGGATGTGTGTTGATGCAGAATAATAAAGTCATAGCCTATGCTTCCGGACAGTTAAAAGTACACGAGAAAAATTACACTACTCATGACTTAGAACTGGGAGCAGTTATCTTCGCACTTAAAATCTGGAGACATTATCTCTACGGTACAAAGTGCACCATCTTCACCGATCATAAAAGTTTGCAACACATATTCGATCAGAAAGAACTGAATATGAGACAACGAAGATGGGTCGAATTATTAAGCGACTATGACTGTGACATCCGTTATCACCCCGGCAAGGCTAACGTCGCAGCCGATGCCTTTTTATAACGGGGGGAGAATGTAACGATTCCGGCAAATTCAGGTATACCCTAGCCGGAATATACTATTTACGTGTTATTCAATACTGAATATATGAATTATAATGTGTTTATACGAGTATATAAGATTCACAGTACGAATTATACTCAAATGTACAACTAGTCGTATCGGAATTACGATTAATCGAGGAACGGTTATTGAAACCCGAACGAATCGGGAATTACATTATAGACGAAATATATAATGTTTAGTGATGTTTACGAAGTATTAAAGCTTCGGGATAAGTGAATTATAGCACAGAAAAAGGATTTCGATTTATTAGTACGTCGGTACGATAAACGAAACCTTTAACATCAAACCAAGCAAGAGACGATCGATCAAGCCGAAAAAGATGAACAATTACCGACAATACGATGTGTTAAGTCAATAAACGTCATGGTTTAAGTTTTTAAAGTTTTTAAATCAGTTTTATATAAATTTTAATTTTAAGCCGAAAAACGACCGTTTTGGCCTCGTCTTGAGCGGAATTAAACGTTTAACCGAAAAACGAACTGAACCAGATTATTCACAACATTATCCAGATTGCGTAATCTGAATGTGTGGCCATGGTTGGAGTTGTGGGCCCCCCTCCCCACCTTACTATGGACCGATCTGTCCATAGTCTCACCACACACACTTCATTTTTCTTTTTTACATAATCTTTCTCCCAAAATCCTCTCAACCTCTTCATCATCCATCCAAAGATCCAAGTTTTTAAGCAAGAAAACGAGGTATAGACCGAGTTATAATCGTGTTATTCTTCTTTTCTTGATTCATTTACAAGGAAATGAGGTTTCAAATGAAAAATGGGTGAAAACCCGAGATGAAACCGATTCTTGGAGGATCAAGTGATGTATACAAGTTATACAAAGGATCTTGGTCCAAGAAAGTAGTTAAAAGAGTCAAAAACGAATTTTTACGGTCAAAATCTTTGTTTTAATGTTTTAATCGAAACCATGAAAGAAATGGCTTGATTGTTGGTATAACTTGCTTGGTGTGGTGTTGTTGTGCTTGTAAGTGTTGTATCTAGTGGCTAGCAAAGGCTAGAAACCAAGATCTTTGCGATCTAACGCTAGAAAACACAAAGTAGTTCGGTTTTCGTATGATTTGTGTGATTTGGACAGATTGTGGTAGGCTTAGATTTGGGTCATGAAATTTCACAGAGATGATCTACACATGAAAATATGAGATCTTTGAAATTTTGGTAATTTTTGGATAAAGGATGAATATTTGGTGAATTTAATTCTCGGTTTTGGCCAAAAATGGTGAAAAATAGCTAAACATCATGAAAAATTCTGGAAAATTTAAGATAAGGTTTTTATAATATATAAAAGTCACACACAAAATTTCAGGTTCATTGGAGAAGTCTAAGTAGGCTTTTCGGTAAAACAAGTTCTAGGGATTTCTAGCTCGGTTTTGGTAAAAATGGCATGAAAAATGAGTTTTTGGTTCTGGAAAAATTACAGGGAACTATGTGGGTGACAGGGGTCATCCCAGAAAAATTTGGGATTTTTCAAAGGTCGTTTGGTATTTTCGACATATTTGGTGTTTAAATGACGTTTAAAAATGGTTAAATAAATTTTAGATATAAAAATTTATTCTGGAAAAATTTTATAAAATTCCTTACTGTTAAAATATGGTCTGTACAAAATTTCAAGGTCCGAGACTAAACGGATATTTATTTGTGCTAAATGGAACTTAAAAACAAACTTTTAAAGCTTAAAACGTGTAAACCGGCAAAGTTCGCCTAAGCGAGCTGACTGGTGCATAAAAACCTTAAAAATGGACTATTTTCATGAAACTAAGTTAATCAAGTAAAAATAAATCATCCGAAAATAATTCGGATGATTTGGGTAATTTTACCCGATTTAACCGTTTCCTGTGTATTAAAGACGGAAACGAGCCCCGCGGCCAAACGGGGTGTCTAACCGAGCTCTAATTTCACCACTTTAATGAAAATATCAATAACAACTATTTTCGGGCCGTGTGTGGTCAAACTCATTTTTGAAAACATAAAGACGGATAACCGTGCTAGGCATGCAAAACGAGAAAACAAACTAACGGTAGTTTTGACTAAAGAACTCTAAGTGATATCACAATCTAAGTCCTGAAAAGTATTTCGGGGTTAACATTGTCCCCGGGTCGTGTACGGTACTGGGTTAACAGTGTCCCCGGACGTACCGGTTAACACGAATTTAAGTTATATTGATAGAAATTGTGTAGTAACGATTTGGGGATCGTATTACAGATATGTACCAGTAGCCGTGCACCGTAGTACATCTTGCTCACAAGAAGGTGAGTTTTCACGAGCCCCTTTTACTGAACTGTTTTAAATATTTTCCCGGGGTGGAAAGCATGTTTTTTTCAAAGTGTTTAAGTACATGCCGATCGCAAGGAAATGAATGCATTTATATAATGTTTATTGTACGGAAATCGTACGGCAATGTATTAAGATGGTAATTAACTGAGTTGTTAATATTGTAAGGCCCGAAACAGTGTTCTGGGTTAACAGTGTTCCCAGAGGGTATTAAATGTATTTCTGGGTTAATAGTGTCCCCAGAGGATATTGGAAATGTTCTGGGTTAACAGTGTCCCCAGAGGTTATTAAATATGTTTCTGGGTTAACAGTGTCCCCAGAGGTTATTAGATATGTTTCTGGGTTAACAGTGTCCCCAGGGGTAATTTCATGTGTTTCGGGGTTATCAGAGTTTTCACTTGTGAACTCAGTATAATTACATCACTTATTTATGATTTTTATAATGATTTGTCATGGTTTATTTAATTTAGTGAAACTCACCAACTATTCGTAGTTGACACGTTTTCTTTACATGCTTTCTAGGTACACTCAAATTGGAATGAGTGATATGTGTTCGATGCGGTGTGCTATTTTGTGGAAGTCTAGAGATCTATATTTTGCATTAGATATGTTAATGTACTATCGTTAACACTTATGTGATAACGCTTAGATGGTTATGAAACTCAGAACAATGTAATACGTTTAAATTAATGTAGTGGTGTTTTCTTTATAAACAATGCTGTTGATATCAGATGTGTCTGTTGCATCCCGTGTACGTTTCCGCTGCGGTTACGGGGTGTTACACGTAGTGACCATACCATGTTCTGAAAGCCGTCTTTGAGATATCTTCTTCGCGCACTCTAAGCTGATGGTAACCAGATCGCAGATCGAACTTCGAGTAGTAACTCGATCCTTGAAGCTGGTCAAACAAATCATCAATTCGGGGTAAAGGATAACGGTTCTTGACCGTCACCTTGTTCAACTCCCGGTAATCGATACACATGCGGAAAGTCCCGTCTTTCCTTCGGACAAACAAGACAGGGGCTCCCCATGGCGATGAGCTAGGTCGGATAAAACCCTTATCCAACAAATCTTGCAACTGAGTGGACAACTCCTGAAGTTCCGCCGGTGCGAGCCGATACGGTGCTCGTGCTATGGGTGCTGCACCGGGTGTCAACTCGATTTGGAATTCGACTTGACGAATAGGAGGGAGTCCGGGCAAATCCTCCGGGAAAACTTCCGGAAAATCTCTCACAACCGGTATATCTTCAATTCGTTTCTCCTCCGCGGGTTTCTCAACAATATGCGCCAAAATTGCCGGATGACCCCTTCGTAGATACTTCTGCGCCTTCATAAGGGTAATGACGCTGGTGGTCATGCCGCTTCTCTCACCTCGGACCGAAATGATCTCGCCGGAAGGGGTAGTAATATGGACTATCTTATCGTGGCATATAATCTCCGCTTGGTTCTCGGATAACCAGTCCATGCCGACAACGACATCGAAACTACTAAGCGTAAAAGGAATAAGGTCGATATCAAAGACATGACCTGACAGTTTTAACTTACATCCCGCAAGTACATGAGTCGTTACTATAGTCTTACCGTCAGCTAATTCAACAGGAAACTTAGCATCTAACGGAATTAGAGTTAAGTCTAAGAGTTGACTAAAGGCTTTCGACACAAAACTCCTATCAGCTCCAGTGTCAAACAATACAGAAGCAAAACAATCGTTTACAGGGAACTTACCAGTCACCACGTGCGGATCATTGCGGGCTTGACCCGAGCCAATCACAAACGCTCTTCCCTTGCCATTGCTTCCACCATTACTGCCACTTCCATTACCCCCATTGTTGTCATTCTGTTTCAGCTTGGGGCAATCTTTTCTGAAATGACCTTCCTGCCCACATTCAAAGCATCCCTTCGTCGTCATAGGTGGCTTAGGAGCACCCTTTGCCGCAAGGTCTCCTCTACATTCTTTCGCTTGGTGACCCATCTTTCCGCATCTCTGACACTTGGCACGGTCACACTGGCCAACATGATGGTAGTTGCACCTGTTGCACTTTGGATATTTCCCAGCATATCCGCTCGAAACCTGCCCGCTACCGTTGTTGTTGTTGTTGTTGTGATTCTGAGTGTTAAAGCTCCGAGTGAATTCGGGCTTACGGTAGTGTTGTTGCGGTGGGAGGTTCGAGGATGAAGATCTGGTGTTGTCAAACTTCCTCTTCCCGCTGTTCGGGTTGCTGTTGCTGTTATTGTCGTTACTCGGGTTGTCACGGGCTTTAGTGGTCGAACCCCTAGGTGGTACCGCACCTTGGGTCACAGCCTGATCCGTCAGTTTGTGAGCTAAACAGATCGCTTGTTGTATCGTGGCTGGTCTGGAAGACGTCACCATGCCCTGAATCTGCAGTGCTAATCCATCAATGTACATTTCTATCCTCTTGCTCGGCGGATCCACCATCCGCGGACACATCACAGCCAACTCGTGAGAACGGGTAATGTAGGCTTCGATTTCCGAACCCACCATCTTCAACGACCAAAATTCTGATTCTAACTTTGAAATCTCTTCTCTCGGACAATACTCCTCTCGCATCATGTTTTTGAACTCCTCCCAGTTCATCGCGTTAGCTAGTTCCAACCCAAGGATCTGGACGTTCGAATTCCACCAAGTGAGGGCAGAATCCTCAAGTGTTCCAGCAGCAAATTTGACCCTACTGGCAGGGGGACAATTGCACATCTCAAATGTCGACTCGGCCTTCTCAGCCCAACGCAGGAAGCCTATAGCTCCCTCAGTACCCTTAAACGTACCGGGCTTGCAGTCAAGGTAGTTCTTGAAGGTACACGTTCCACTTGGACCTCCAGTTTGGTTCTGAACGTGTGCGGCTAGAGCGGCCGCTGCATGGTCGTTCAGCAGAGTTTGGAGTTCAGCTGCAGTCAGGTTGATGTTACCACGTCCTTGTCCAGTGTTTTTCCAGCCATTTCCTAGAATCACAGTATAAAATGTCAAACATGAATTTTTCTTTCATATACAACACGCCATACATGTAATAAAAAGATAGGTAAGAAAGAAATATGAAACAACATCACATCACAACCACATATTAATCTAAATAAAAATTCATGATTAAAACCATTGTATTCGCTACAAAGTATTTCCAATCAATCCTTAAAATCATAGAAAAATAATAGTTCGGATGGAGACAACCCCTCTATCTAGGTGTCATTATCACTAGATGTCATCATCTGAGGACACCTCTGAGTGCGCCTCTTACTCAGCCGGTTCTTCTTCGGGTTCCTCCTCGGGATCCTCCTCAGGCTCCTCTTCGGGGTCTTCTTCAGGTTCCACCTCTGCCTCAGGCTCGGCCTCAGGCTCTGCCTAAGGTTCGGCTGCGTTCTGAGCAAGTTGCATTTGTAAGACATCGCAACGCTCTAGAGCTATCTCGGTTCGGGTCCTTGCTTCTTGGAGTTGCTCTTGCAAGTCTATCATCTCAGCTTGCATCTTCATCATAACTTTCATCTGTTGATCACTAGTCTCTTGCATTTCTTTCATTGCCGCTGCCATGCGGGCAATCTCCTCCTTAGTCTCGGTTCCGTCCTTCAATAGTCCGGAAACGTTGGCTCTCGTATAGGGCATGTAACCCACATCACGCTCCAAACAAGAAACGACGGCTGCGAGAACTCGCTCTACAGGTTCGGTTATGGGTGGTAGGGTGTTGGGATAAGCAGGGTGGTTCGGGTGAGGTAACGGGGGAACTTGTTCGTGATAGACCATACGTCTGATCATGTTAGGGTACCATTCCCAGCTAACGTCATTTTCGTAAATGCCTCCGGATAGGCGGTACCTCTTCGGTGCTGGAGCTTCGAGTTCCGGGACTACTCGGGGTGGTGATGCGGTAGGTAACTGCGGTTCCTTCCCGTGAGCATGCGTCATCGAATCGGATGATGATGAGGGTGGCGTCGACATTCCTACAGGGAAGCCGTGTATGCACGCGCGTATGAGTGAAAGAGGTAAAGAGATAAGATTACAAGACTACACAAACCTATGCAGTGCGTATCATTATAACTAATGGGTCGTCGCGGTTATAGTCTAGTATGCATGCAGCTTCTAGTTCGCTATAACCAATGGCTCTGATACCAATCTGTCACACCCTCAAAATCCACTAACGGAGTTTTACCGTCAGAGGGTGTGAACTGGCAGGATCGGAATCATCAGTTATAATCAAACCATAAAATAAAGTTTCAAAACCATGAAAACGTTTACGAGTAATTAAATGCGGAAGCGTAAAAACCTTTAATCAAAAGTTGTGTCACGCAGGACGACTTAAAACCAAAGATAACCGTTAAAAATAAGTTTGCAGGACAAAAGCGTTTTTAATCAATGCATGTTCCTAAACCGCGCGCCCGCCTCGGCTACCTGAGAATAACATACTAAAAGTGTCAACACAAGGTTGGTGAGTTCACAAGTTATATAAAAATAAATCGTTTAGCGTTTGCGTTTTGCGTTACAGCGTTACAGCGTTTTGCGTTACCAGATAGTGTTATGTCAAATTATATATCGATAGGTAGCTAGTCTATACAACAAGTATTACTAAGTGTTCGACACCGAAGCTGAATCGTTTATTAAGTGCCTTGTCACCAGGTCCTCCAGACCATGGTACGTGTTAGCCAAAATTACACCCGCTCGACCTCCAGTCGAGTTTAGCGTTGGGTGGGGTTTGTCAAACCCAGTAGTACTAATCAACAGTGACTCGCTATTCTAAATATTAACCGGTTCGATGTGTAGGACTTCAAATGTTTCGTTTGCCACTTAGCCTTTACAAGTGATATATAATTTATAACAAAATCTTAAATGCGTTGTGGAGTATGTTATCTCCCCCAAGTGAAAAACGTTTGAAAACAGTTTAAAGAGGGGAAAGTGAAACTCACTGTTTGCGAAGAATTTCCCAAATTAAATCACCAAGATGCGCGTCACCGAAAAACTCTCTCTAACGTTCTAAAACAACAAAGAGATTTTTCTAAGTGTCGGAATATTATCGAGTCTCTAGACCCGGCACATAACATGTTTTGTGTTTCGTTTGTGAATCGTGGGTGACTTAAACAAGTGTTTTTGTGACACATTACATGTGTAAGCAATCATATACGTGTCATGTATTCATAACGTACGTTACTAGCAATTATTTCTCGTAAGGGCATTTTGGTCAACAAATGACAATTAACTAGCCATTATTCCCCATGAGGGTAATTTGGTCAAATCATGGCAATCAATTAGAAATTATTCCCCGCAAGGGTATTTTGGTCAAAACATAACAATTATATAGCAAGTATCATGTTTCATGCATTTTTACACAACTCAGCAGCTAGTTTCACCGAGACAGAAATCCTACTAGAAAGATTGTACTATTTCACCGATCATAGCATCTCAATTAATTTACCAAAAATCATCACAGAAGCACATATGTCTTAGATTTCCAGAACATATTTTATTACATTTTTATTCCTCACAGTTTTCTCACAATCATCAAATCATTACATCAAACTCATAACAGTCAAATTCATGCGCAACAGAATGTTATATGCAATTCCCGTTAAACCAAAAATCCAATAAATGCAAGACCACTTGGGTTAGGTTCCTAACTCAATTAGTCAACTTCTAGAAGTGTAACCAACCCAATTGGTCTCGTAGTTCATGAGATATAACATTTACAACATAACCTAACAGCAGGTCTAACAGCTCAGCTTTGCACAACCTTTTTGTAAAATCATAAAAGTTAACATTTACTTGTCCAAAAATTACAAATTTATATTCTATAGAAACTAGACTCAACCTAGTTTACTATAGTACCAATAATCTAAACCAATTTTCACGTTTACACTTCGTTACAGTCACTTAAACATCATATACACATTCTGTCCTAAAACTGTTTGCATCCAAACTCAACATAATAACAATCTATGAACTATCATGCATTCATATAACCCTCTAGACTCCATAAACACCATCCATGCACATCAATTACATATTACATACTTGATTAGGGTTTGTGTTTGAACTCAAATCAAAGACACAACAATTTACATGCAACAAGATTCAATCTAGTTATCAAATCATCATCCAAATAACAACAATCATAATAACTATACACACACACCAAAATCGGCTGCTAGGGTTTACAATTAACCCAACAAACATCAAAATCAATTAACAAGGATGTGAAGGATGATCAATTATACCTTCCTAGCACCTAGTTCTTCAATCAAACACTTGATTTGAGGGTTGTATGTGTGTATAAGGTGGACGGCAGCCAAGGAGCAAGGGGATGAGAAGTTCCGATCAGGATTTTGGGTTTAGAATAATAATAAGTTAGGGTTAAGTTAATGATATATTTATAAACATACAAGTTACACTCAAGTCCCTCCACTTCTAAGTATTACTTTTCTAGCCTAACTAACTTGTTTTCATCTTGAGTTAACGTTTATAACCATGTTATCACATAACACATAAGTCTAACACATAATTATCACATAATTACTGTTTTGACGTTTTTCGTTTATTTATCAATCGTTTGCGTCAACTCGTTTGCGTTTCGGTGCAATTCCCGAAAGACTACACATGTAGTAAGTGTTAAGCGTCATTTAAACCCTAGTTTAAATGTAATGAAGTGTGCGTTATAGATTCAGTGATCTTAAGTTTGAATTGACGGAGTTGAGTTAACGGAGTTAACCTGAAATTGACGATTGTCACATCATCAAGTAAAACAAAGCTTATTCATAGATTATAGATGGTGATAGGAGTTTAGCTCATAATGAGCATTGTTATGAACATAAGAGGTGATGATAACAAACACATGATTAAACTTAGAACAATCTAACCAAATGTGGATGAGTCTCCTCTCTTAATGATGGATTATGGTGGTGTTGATGATGATGGATGATGATAACCTCCAAGCCTTCAAACTCCTCACAAGATTTTCAATATGAGTGTAATGTGGGTGTTTTATAAGTGAAAACCGTTTAGAATTATTTTTCAAGCACACCTCTCAAATACCACAAGAGCCTCTATTTATTGGTTGTCTAGAGGAAGGAGCATTGCCCCGTGCTTAACTATGCAAGGCCCTGTGTCTACGTGTCCCAGTTGAATGTTGTCAAATCGTACATGATGACTCACCACGGGGGTGTGCTTTCAGAGGCACGCCCCCGTGCTTTTTTTGACATGTGCTTCAATTCTTTTTGTCTTTATCTGGAGGTGACCACGGCCCCGTGGCCAAAGGGGCAAGGCCCCGTGCTTTTGTTGACATGTGCTTAAATTCTTGTAGATTTTTGTCTTTTCTTGTGTTTAGAAGCATGGGGGCGTGTTTCTTGAGGCATGGGGGCGTGTTTCTTGTTTTTCTTATGTTTTCTTATGTTTTTCTTCGTCTTTTCGCTTGTTTCTTCGTTTGAGGCTTGGGTTTATCTAAAATTACATTATATTAAGATAAGTAGCCTTCCGTGCTATATTATTTTATTGAAGTTGCAGTTTTTAAAGATTATTGATGCTTAAAAGATGTATAATTTTATACACATCAAACGAAAAGGCCAGTGTGTTGCATGTTGCTCCTCATGAAGAATAGGAGTGGTTCAAGATTTTGATGAAGACGCCCACACCTATGCAGGCCATTCCGGAGGAGGCCTTGGTGTGGGAAGGTATGAGCCGTTTGTGGCCATACCCGGAATTGGAGCCTTTTTTTCAAAACGTGGACGAGAGTAAGTCTTTTAACCCTCATGAATTCTATCAAACTCATTTGTGGGATTTTTTTTAATCTTTATTGCGTACATTTCAGGCGAAGGGACCATGTTACACACCCTTCTGGACGATATGGGTTGTTCTCAAAAGCGCATCCGCGATGTGAAGGACTTACCCATTTTGGACAAAACCCGGGACCGCTTTCTCTTCCCGACCAAGGTGTGTGCGGAGCCAGTGGTTTCAGAAGCCATTTCTCAAATAGGTGTGTATCGTCTGAACACTCGTCCTCTAAATGCTTTAACTTCTGATGGGGTGATTATAATTATGTCTTCGAGTGACGAATCATCATCCTTCGAGGAACAATATTCTGATGACACCTATGATGTTTCGCCTATTGCACATGCGCTGGAAGAGCTGGAGTGAAACAGGAAGCAACGATCTTCGATGGCAGGTAACGCGGGAGCTAGCCAAACAGACGCTGAAGGGAAACCTGCCAAGAAGAGCACCGGGTACACCGCCCTAGGAAGCACAAGATCAGTCTTGCTGATCGTGTGAATGAGCTTTCCAGTAAGTTTTTGAAAAAACTTCACTTTCTTCATTTTTTTTGAAATTTTGCCTTGTTTTTATTCGAGCCAAGTGGGAATCCGGATGATAGCGTGTCTACGCAAAAACCTCCATCTCCTCCGCCAACGACGGAAAAGCCACCATCACCTCCACTAGTGATGGAAGAACCACCACCACCTCCACCAACGATCGTTATATCCGATGACGCGCCACATCAGTCTTCACCTCCACTTCCACCACCTCCTCCCCACATTTCCTTCTCTACCCCCATCACGCCCAATGAGTGGTGGGGAAGCTTCCCACTCCCGATCTTCAAGCTTTGATTATTATGGAGTGGCGAATCCGGGGGAGGATGATAATCTATACATCCCGCGATGGACCCTTGCGCAAGGATCTCGTTTCACGAATCCGGGCACTTGTGATGCGTTCATCAGCCAAAGTGTTCCTCCGGCGGAACGGGCTTTTCAACGCGGTCGCTCCCGCCATGATTTCCATATGGACTTCAACACTGTCCGGGCCAACACTGTGGCCAGGGGGCAGGAGATCTTGCGAGAATGGCACTCGATGGGAGAGAAGTGGGGGGAGATGTCTAGGGCCACAAGTGAAGTGACAAACGCCGCTGAGCACCAACGTCTAAGGGCTAACACTGCTGAGAGGAAGCTGAAAGATGCCGGAATTTCCCTCCAGGAGGAAAAGGATAGGCATGTTATTGCCGCCCGCCAATGGGAAGAGGCGTGCAAAAAAAGCAGAATGCCATATATAAAGCAGCCCGGGACGAGACACAGAAAAAGGGGGAAGATTTAGCTAAGGCACTTGAGGCTAACACAACTTTGGAAGCCCAAGTGACCCACCAAGGCGTTATTATCCAATGCCATGAGGAAGAGTCCAGGCTGCGGAAGGAGCATGCGGAGGTAATGGAGCAGAGATCTATGGACATGCAGGTTGCGTATGATGCCCTCCTGAAAGCTCATGAGGAATCAGATGCTCATGCGGCCAAATACTTAGAAGATAACTTGAAAATGGCCGAAGGATACCACGAGCTTCAGGTGAAGGCCAAGCGGACCAAGGAAGAGCGACAATGGCTCTTGGATGAGGGCTTGCCTTGGTAAATTTTTCTTTTTTCATGTTTGGTTTTGCTTTACTTTTTATAACTTTTATTGATGCGTACAAACGTATTCATCTTTACATGTTATCAAGCACATCAAGGAGGGGCCTGAGTTGACAGATAGTGTTAGTGCATGGTTTTGGTGTCCGTAGCAATAGAATAAGTTATACATAGTCTAGATTGAATATTTATTGTAAATGGCCCATCGCTATGGTTTGTATAGCGAATGAGGTCCATTCTTTAGTAATCTAGGTTAGTTCGTTAAGATTATAAGCCCATTCGTTATGTAAGCATAACGAATGAGGGCTGGTTCATTAAGTTAACACCATTCGTCACGGAATTTTGACGAATGGAGTCTAATTCGTTATGGAGGCATAACGAATTACTCTTAACTTAACGAATGGAGCATGTGGCCTATAAATAGGTGGTTCCATGCTCATAATTAGTAGAGTTCACACACATGAGAGATGTGAGGTTCTCGATAAGTTATTATTCTTTCCATTATGTAATTATTCCATATTTATCAATAAACCATATTTAAAGTATTCATGTTCTTATTATACATCGATGTATCGTATTAGCAGCTAGATCCATGGAAGGTTTCTATAGATAATCTAGCTATCTTGCTCAACACTTCATCCCAATCTAGTAGCTTGGCTGGCTTCAAGGAGGGATTGGAGTACGCGAAGGCCAATCGCTCGATTAAGGAGCATCCGTTGCATGGTCTTAATGTCGCCAAGTAGTATGAGATGCGCATGAATGAATATGACAACTTGTCATTTCCTCTTCAGGCCATGCTTCCACAATTCGCGACAGTGGGGGATGGCGTTCATCGCTTAAAGGAGTATTTACAAGAAACATCCAAAGAAACGCCATCCACTCTTCCATCTTCTCCTAAGCCAGACACTCCATCCTCTAAGACTCGAGGCCCTAAAGACACGTCTGCCCCGGATTCATAGAATAGTTTATCATATCTTGTAACTTGTTTCGATTTTGTAATCCACTTTTGGTATCAATATAAGAAGTTTATCCTTTACACTTTGTTTAATGTATAATATAAGTGTTAGATTTTAGGATCTTCTTAATTGTCAATAAAGGATTATGTGACGTTTATTTTAAGTACACGCGGGTCCTTCCTGGCACGCAGGCCAGGAATTTTTCTTTAAGGACACGCATGTCCCTTCCGGCACGTAGGCCAGGAATTTTATTTTAAGGACTAGTATAGCTTTAATCTTCTTTGATAAAAGTGGCATGCAGATTATAATACAAGTAGTGACATAAGATGTCGTTGCTATTAACTACCATGGCACGCAGGCCAAAAAGAAAATATATGTAATGAAAGTCTTGTTCACATGTAACATCTCTTTAAGTGAGCAATGTTCCACGTTCTTGGGATTTCTGTTCCATCTAACTTTTCCAACTTGTACGCGCCCTTTGAAAACACTTCTTTTATCTTGTAAGGACCTTCCCAAGTTGGGACTAACTTTCCCGGAGGTTCTTGACCAGATGCTTGATTGTTGTGGAAGACAAAATCTCCCGCATTAAAGTTAAATATTTTTTAACCCTTGAGTAATAATATTTTTGCAACAGACGTTTATAATTATGCTCGCGGATCAGAGCCAGTTCTCTCCTTTCTTCAAGGAGATCCAAATTAATCCGCAGTTTTTTTTCATTATCATTGCTCATCATCTTTCTTGCGGATGGAACTCCAATCTCAACTGGTATCATGGCTTTAGTACCATAAGTTAAACTAAATGGTGTTTCTGAATTGCTTGACTTTTTTCTGAGTGCGGAAATCCCAGAGTACATGGGGCAATTCGTCCACCCATCCAGTTCGTTTAGTTCCCAATCGTGCCTTAATCCCATATTTAATTGATCTATTAGCTCTTTCGACCTGACCATTGGCCAGCGGGTGGGCAACAGAAGTAAATACTTGGATGACCTGTAGTTCTTTCAGCCATGCTTGTAGCCCACCATCCACAAATTGGGTTCCGTTTTCACTGACTAGTTCTTGCGGGAGGCCAAAAAGACAAATGATGAACTCCCACAAATATTTCTTGATGCTAGATGCAGTGATGGAGACAACCGGCTTGGCTTCTACCCACTTGGTAAATAATCAATTGCCACAATAAGAAATTTGACACATCCCGGGGCTTCTCAGAATGGACCCATGATGACAATCGCCCACTTCTGGAATGACCAAGCGGATGTTAACGGCACTACCTCATTTTTTGGTCTTAGGGTGTTGGGGGCATGGAGCTGGCTTGAATCACATTATATGATTTATTGCATTGCATCCATGTGCATCCCTGGCCAATAATACCCTGCATTCATAATGTTGAGTCAAAGATTTGACATGATATGACATAAGGGAGATTAGAATCTTCTCAACACTCCTCTGATATGGCTAAGTATGGATACCGAGCACACTTGGACATCCGAGCAAGGTTTAACTAGTCCTAGAAAGGTATTTTGCCTATCGGGCAAGGTTATCTTCTTGAAGTCATCTTAAGTGATAATCCGAGCAGGATTCACTTTGTCTAGCAAAGGTGTTCTTCAAGTCTGTGACAATCGTCAATTTTAGGTTAACTCCGTTAACTCAACTCCGTCAATTCAAACTTAAAGATCATTGAATCTATAACGCACACTTCATTACATTTAAACTAGGGTTTTAATGAGGCTTAACACTTACTACATGTGTAGTCTTTCGGGATTTGCACCGAAACGCAAACGAGTTGACGCAAACGATTGAGGATTAAACGAAAAACATCAACATAATAATTATGTGATAATTATGTGTTAACATATGTGTTACTTGATTATATTGTGTGACAAGAAACAAGAACAAGTTAGTTAGGCTAGAAAAGTAATACTTAGAAGTGGAGGGACTTGAATGTAATTGTTTTGTTTATAAATAATACTAAACCTTAAACCTAAAACACTTTTCTTTCTTCTTTTCCTCTAATCCCGATCGGAAACCTAAGCCCCCACCTCCTTGGCTGCCGTCCATCAATACACACACATACAACATCAAATCAAGTGTTTGATTGAAGAACTAGGTGCTAGGAAGGTATAATTGATCATCCTTTACATTCTTGTTGATTGATTTTGATGTTTGTTGGGTTAATAACAAACCCTAGCTGGCCGATTTCATGAGTGCATATAGTTAATATGATTGTTGTTATTTGGATGATGATCTGATAACTAGATTGAATCTTGTTGCATGTTGATTGTTGTGTCTTTGATTTGAGTTCAAACACAAACCCTAATCAAGTATGTAATATGTAATTGATGTGCATGGATGGTGTTTATGGAGTCTAGAGGGTCATATGAATGCATGATAGTTCATAGGTTGTTAATATATTGAGTTTGGATGCAAACAGTTTTAGACAGAATGTGTATATGATGTTTAAGAGACTGTAACGAAGTGTAAACGTGAAAATTGGTTGAGATTATTGGTACTGCAGTAAACTGGGTTGAGTCTAGTTTCTATAAAGTATAAGTTTGTAATTGTTGGACAAGTAGAAGTTAACTTTTATGATTTTACAAAAACGTTGTGCAAAGCTGAGCTGTTAGACCTGCTGTTAGGTTATGTTGTAAATGTTATATCTCATGAACTACGAGACCAATTGGGTTGGTTCCACTTCTGGCAGTTGACTCATTGAGTTAGGAACCTAACCCAAGTGGTCTTGCATTTATTGGATTTTTCTTTTAATGGGAATTGCAAATAACATTCTGTTGTGCATGAATCTGACTGTTATGAGTTTGCTGTAATGATTTGATGATTGTGAGAAAACTGTGAGGAATAAAAATGTAATAAAATATGTTCTGGAAACCTAAGGCGTATGTGCTTCTGTTATGATTTTTGGTAAATTAATTGAGATGCTATGATCAGTGAAATAGTACAATCTTTCTAGTAGGATTTCTGTCTCGGTGAAACTAGCTGCTGAGTTTTGTGAAAATGCATGAAATATGATACTTGCTAATTTATTATCGTGTTTTGACCAAATTTCCCTTGAGGGGAATGATTGCAAGATAATTGTCGTGTTTTGACTAAAATGCCCTTGCGGGGAATAACTGCTAATTGATTGTCATAATTTGACCAAAATGCCCTTATGGGGAATAATGGCTAGTTAATTGTTAATTGTTGACCAAAATGCCCTTATGGGGAATAATGGCTAGTTAATTGTTAATTGTTCCCCAAAATGCCCTTACGGGGAAGAATTGCTAGTAATGTACGCTATGAATACATGACACGTATATGGTTGCTTACACATGTGATGGGTCACAAAAACACTTGTTAAAGTCACACACGATTCACGAACGAAACACGAAACATGTTATGTGCATAGGTATTATGTGCCGGGTCTAGAGACTCGATAATATTACGACACTTAGAAAAATCTCTTCGTTGTTTTAGAACGTTAGAGAGAGTTTTTCGGTGACGCGCATCTTGGTGATTTATTTTGGGAAATTCTTCGCAAACAGTGAGTTTCACTTTCCCCTCTTTAAACTGTTTTCAAACGCTTTTCACTTTGGGGAGATAACATACTCCACAACGCATTTAAGATTTTGTTATAAATTATATATCACTTGTAAAGGCTAAGTGGCAAACGAAACATTTGAAGTCCTACACATCGAACCGGTTAATATTTTGAATAGCGAGTCACTGTTGAGTAGTACTACTGGGTTTGACAAACCCCACCCAACGCTAAACTCGACTGGAGGTCGAGCGGGTGTAATTTTGGCTAACACGTACCATGGTCTGGAGGACCTGGTGACAAGGCACTTACTAAACGAGTCAGCTTCGGTGTCGAACACATAGTAATACTTGTTGTATAGACTAGCTACCTATCGATATATAATTTGACATAACACTATCTGGTAACGCAAAACGCCGTAACGTTGTTAAGCAAAACGCTTAACGCAAAACGCCGTAACGTTGTTACGCAAAACGCTTAACGCAAAACGCCGTAACGTTGTTATGTAAAACGCTTAACGCAAAACGCCGTAACGTTGTTACGCAAAACGCTTAACGCAAAACACAAAACGCTGTAACGCTAAACGCAAACGCTAAACGATTTATTTTTATATAACTTGTGAACTCACCAACCTTGTGTTGACACTTTTAGTATGTTATTCTCAGGTAGCCGAGGCGGGCGCGCGGTTTAGGAACATGCATTGCTTGATAAACTTTTAACTATGCAAACTTACTTTTAACTGTTATCCTTGGTTTTAAATCGTCCCGCGTGACGTAACGTTGTTTCTATGGTTTTACGCTTCCGCATTTATTTTCATTTAAACGTTTTTATGGTTTGATTATAACTGATGATTCCGATCCTGCCAGTTCACACCCTCTGACGGTAAAACTCCGTTAGTAGATTTTGAGGGTGTGAAAGATTGGTATCAGAGCCATTGGTTATAGCGAACTAGAAGCTGCATGCATACTAGTCTATAACCGCGACGACCCATTAGTTATAATGATACTCACTGCGTAGATTTGTGTAGTCTTGTAATCTTAACTCTTTACCTCTCTCACTCATACGCGCGCGCATACACGGCTTACCTGTAGGAATGTCGAAGCCACCCTCATCATCATCCGATTCGATGACGCATGCTCATGGGAAGGAACCGCAGTTACCTACCGCCTCACCACCTCGAGTAGTCCCGGAACTCGAAGCTCCCGCACCGAAGAGGTACTGCTTATCCAGAGGCATTTACGAAAATGACGTTAGCTGGGATTGGTACCCTAACATGATCAGACGTATGGTCTGTCGCGAACAAGTTCCCCCGTTACCTCACCCGAACCACCCTGCTTATCCCAACACCCTACCACCCATAACCGAACCTGTAGAGCGAGTTCTCGCAGCTGTCGTTTCTTGTTTGGAGCGTGATGTGGGTTACATGCGCTATTCGAGAGCCAACGTTTCCGGACTGTTGAAGGACAGAACCGAGACTAAGGAGGAGATTGCCCGCATGGCAGCGGCAATGAAGGAAATGCGAGAGGCTAGTGATCAACAAATGAAGGTTATGATGAAGATGCAAGCCGAGATGAAAGACTTGCAAGAGCAACTCCAGGTAGCAAGGACCCGAACCGAGATAGCTCTAGAGCGTTGCAATGTCTTACAAATGCAACTTGCTCAGTACGCTGCCGAGCCTGAGGCGGAGCCTGAGGCCGAACCTGAAGAAGATCCCGAAGAGGAGCCTGAAGAAGATCCCGAAGAGGAACCGGAGGAAGAACCGGCTGAGCCAGAGGCACACTCAGAGGTGTCCTCAGACGATGTGCAAATGTGCAAATTCTTGGATTGGAACTGGCTAACGCTATGAATAGAGAGGAGTTCAAAAACATGATGCGAGAGGAGTACTGTCCGAGAGAGGAGATTTCGAAGTTAAAGTCAGAATTCTGGTCACTGAAGATGGTGGGCTCGGAAATTGAAGCATACACTACTCGTTCTCACGAGTTGGCTGTGATGTGTCCGCGGATGGTGGATCCGCCGAGTAAGAGGATTGAGATGGATATCGATGGGTTAGCACCGCAGATTCAGGGCATGGTGACGTCTTCCAGACCAGCCACGATTCAACAAGCGATCCGTTTAGCTCACAAACTGACGGATCAAGCTGTGACCCAAGGTGCGTTACCACCTAGGGGTTCGACCGTTAAAGCCCGTGACAACCAGAGTAACGACAATAACAGAAACAGCAACCCGAACAGCGGGAAGAGGAAGTTTGACAACACCAGATCTTCATCCTCGAACCTCCCACCGCAACAACACTACCGTAAGCCCGAATTCACTCGGAGCTTTAACACTCAGAATCACAACAACAACAACAACGGTAGCGGGCAGGTTTCGAGCGGATATGCTGGGAAATATCCAAAGTGCAATAGGTGCAACTATCATCATGTTGGCCAGTGTGACCGCGTCAAGTGTCAAAGATGCGGAAAGGTGGGTCACCAAGCGAAAGAATGTAGAGGAGACCTTGCAGCAAAGGGTGCTCCTAAGCCACCTATGACGACGAAGGGTTGTTTTGAATGTGGGCAGGAAGGTCATTTCAGAAAAGATTGCCCCAAGCTGAAACATAATGACAACAATGGAGGTAATGGAAGTGGCAGTAGTGGTGGAAGCAATGGCAAGGGAAGAGCGGTTGTGATTGGGTCGGGTCAAGCCCGCAATGATCCGCACGTGGTGACTGGTAAGTTCCCTGTAAACGATTGTTTTGCTTCTGTATTGTTTGACACTGGAGCTGATAGGAGTTTTGTGTCGAAAGCCTTTAGTCAACTCTTAGACGTAACTCCAATTCCGTTAGATGCTAAGTTTCCTGTTGAAATAGCTGACGGTAAGACCATAGTAACGACTCATGTACTTGCGGGATGTAAGTTAAAACTGTCAGGTCATATCTTTGATATCGACCTTATTCCTTTTACGCTTAGTAGTTTCGATGTCGTTGTCGGCATGGACTGGTTATCCGAGAACCGAGCGGAGATTATATGCCACGATAAGATAGTCCATATTACTACCCCTTCCGGCGAGATCATTTCGGTCCGAGGTGAGAGAAGCGGCATGACCACCAGCGTCATTACCCTTATGAAGGCGTAGAAGTATCTACGAAAGGGTCATCCGGCGATTTTGGCGCAGATTGTTGAGAAACCCGCAGAGGATAAACGAATTGAAGATATTCCGGTTGTGCGAGATTTTTCGGAAGTTTTCCCGGAGGATTTGCCCGGACTCCCTCCTATTCGTCAAGTCGAATTCCAAAATCGAGTTGACACCCGGTGCAGCACCCATAGCACGAGCCCCGTATCGGCTCGCACCGGCGGAACTTCAGGAGTTGTCCACTCAGTTGCAAGATTTGTTGGATAAGGGTTTTATCCGACCTAGCTCATCGCCGTGGGGAGCCCCTGTCTTGTTTGTCCGAAAGAAAGACGGGACTTTCCGAATGTGCATCGACTACCGGGAGTTGAACAAGGTGACGGTCAAGAACCGTTATCCTTTACCCCAAATTGATGATTTGTTTGACCAACTTCAAGGATCGAGTTACTACTCGAAGATCGATCTGCGATCTGGTTACCGCCAGCTGAGAGTGCGCGAGGAAGATTTTCAAAGACGGCTTTCAGAACACGGTATGGTCACTACGAGTTTTCGGTTATGCCTTTTGGCCTAACCAACACACCAGCCGTATTTATGGATCTCATGAATTGAGTATGCACGCCGCACCTCGACAAGTTTGTGATTGTTTTCATAGATGATATTCTCGTCTACTCCAAGAACGAGACTGACCACGAAGAGCACTTAAGGTTAATTTTGGAACTATTGAAGAAGGAACAACTGTATGCTAAACTCTCGAAATGTGAATTTTGGTTTCGCGATGTTCACTTTTTCGGACATGTGATCAACGAGAATGGTATCCATGTCGATCCCGGTAAGGTAGAGGCCATCAAAAACTGGGAAGCACCTAAGACTCCGACTGAGGTGCGGCAATTCTTAGGACTGGCCGGCTACTACCGACGTTTCATCGAGGGATTTTCAAAGATTGCTCAACCCCTCACCGCTTTGACTCACAAAGGCACTAAGCACAATTGGGGTGACGCGCGAGAATCCGCTTTTCAACTGTTGAAAACCAAGCTTTGTAGCGCCCCTATTTTAGCCCTCCCCGAGGGAACGGAAAATTTTGAGGTACACTGTGACGCATCTATACAAGGTCTCGGTTGTGTGCTGATGCAACTCGAGAAGGTTATAGCCTACGCCTCTCGACAACTACGGGTTCACGAGAAGAACTACACGACCCATGATTTGGAACTTGGAGTTGTGGTGTTTGCTTTTAAGATATGGAGGCATTACTTGTACGGTACCAAGTTTACCATTTACACCGACCACAAGAGTCTCCAACATATCTACGATCAGAAGGAGCTGAACATGCGACAGCGTCGTTGGGTCGAGCTGCTCAAAGATTATGATTGTGCCATCAAGTACCACCCTGCCAAGGCCAATGTGGTGGACGACGCCCTCAGCAGAAAAGAAACAGATAAACCCAGACGGGTGAGGGCATTGCAACTCACGATTCATGCCAGCTTACCCGATCAGATTCGCGATGCGCAACTGGAAGCTTTGAAAGATGATAATCTTCCATCGGAACTCATGCGGGGCATGAACAAGCAACTTGAAACCAGATCGGACGGGGTCCGATATTTTGAGAACCGGATTTGGGTTCCACGATACGGAGAGTTGAGAACTCTAGTGATGGACGAAGCACACACGTCCCGATATTCTATCCACCCTGGCTTAGATAAAATGTATCATGATTTAAAGGCACTTTACTGGTGGCCGAACATGAAAGCCGACATTGCCACCTACGTGATCAAATGCTTGACTTGTGCCAGAGTCAAGATAGAATACAAGAAACCATCAGGTCTACTGCAACAACCGGAACTCCCAATGTGGAAATGGGAACACATCTCAATGGATTTTATTACGGGTTTACCTAAGACACCGACGGGATGCGATACCATCTGGGTGATCGTTGACCGGTTGACTAAGTCTGCACACTTCTTAGCGATTAAGGAATCGGACAAAATGGAAAGACTAACTCGTGTTTACATGAAAGAAGTGGTATCTAGACACGGAGTGTCTGTCTCAATCATTTCTGATCAAGATTCTCGTTTCACTTCGCACTTTTGGAAGTCGCTGCAAAGCGCACTAGGCACCCGTCTCGATATGAGCACAGCATACCATCCTCAGACGGATGGGCAAAGTGAACGAACTATTCAGACCCTGGAAGATATGTTGCGTGCATGCGTATTGGATTTCGGAAAAAGTTGGGAACCTCACTTACCCTTGGTAGAGTTTTCGTACAATAACAGCTACCACGCAAGTATTAAGGCAGCGCCATTTGAAGCGCTGTACGGACGGAAGTATCGATCACCACTCTGCTGGGCAGAGGTGGGTGACAGCCAAATCACTGGTCCGGAACTGGTACTCGAAACTTCGGAAAAGATTGTTCAAATCCGAAATCGCTGGCAGCAGCACGAGATCGCCAAAAGAGTTACGCCGACAAGTGCCGAAAACCTCTCGAATTTCAAGTGAACGATCGAGTGTTACTCAATCCACGATATGTTGGAAAGGTGTGGTTCGCTTTGGTAAGCGAAACAAACTCAACCCACGATATGTTGGTCCTTACCGGATAACTGAGCGCGTTGGTCCAGTGGCGTACCGACTGGACCTACCAACGGAACTCAGTGGCGTACACAATGTATTCCACGTGTCCAATTTGAAGAAATGCCTATCTAATGAGACCCAAGTAGTCCCTTTGGATGAACTGCAAGATGATGAACAGTTACGTTTCATTGAAGAAACAGTCGAAGTTTTGGATTGGGAAACCAAAACGCTCAAGCACAGCAAAATTCCAACCGTTAAAGTTCGTTGGAACTTGAGACGTGGACCGGAGTTCACGTGGGAACGCGAGGATCAAATGATGAAAAAGTATCCTCACCTTTTTGAAGGGCTAACCAAACACAGAAAACCGCGAAACCCGGCAAACCGTCAGAAATCACCGGAGGTATGAATTAAATTTTGGGACGAAATTTCTTTCTACTAGGGGATGATATGACAAACTGAAAATTTTTCTTACTTTTTCAGACACTCATCACGACTTGACTCAAATTTTCGGGACGAAAATTCTTTAACATGGGAATGATGTGACAATCGTCAATTTTAGGTTAACTCCGTTAACTCAACTCCGTCAATTCAAACTTAAAGATCATTGAATCTATTGCGCACACTTCATTACATTTAAACTAGGGTTTAAATGACGCTTAACACTTACTACATGTGTAGTCTTTCGGGATTTTGCACCGAAACGCAAACGATTTGACGCAAACGATTGAGGATTAAACAAAAAACGACAACATAATAATTATGTGATAATTATGTGTTAACATATGTGTTACTTGATTATATTGTGTGACAAGAAACAAGAACAAGTTAGTTAGGCTAGAAAAGTAATACTTAGAAGTGGAGGGACTTGAATGTAATTGTTATGTTTATAAATAATACTAAACCTTAAACCTAAAACACTTTTCTTTCTTCTTTTCCTCTAATCCCGATCGGAAACCTAAGCCCCCACCTCCTTGGCTGCCGTCCATCAATACACACACATACAACATCAAATCAAGTGTTTGATTGAAGAACTAGGTGCTAGGAAGGTATAATTGATCATCCTTTACATTCTTGTTGATTGATTTTGATGTTTGTTGGGTTAATAACAAACCCTAGCTGGCCGATTTCATGAGTGCATATAGTTAATATGATTGTTGTTATTTGGATGATGATTTGATAACTAGATTGAATCTTGTTGCATGTTGATTGTTGTGTCTTTGATTTGAGTTCAAACACAAACCCTAATCAAGTATGTAATATGTAATTGATGTGCATGGATGGTGTTTATGGAGTCTAGAGGGTCATATGAATGCATGATAGTTCATAGGTTGTTCATATATTGAGTTTGGATGCAAACAGTTTCTGGACAGAATGTGTATATGATGTTTAAGTGACTGTAACGAAGTGTAATCGTGAAAATTGGTTGGGATTATTGGTACTGCAGTAAACTGGGTTGAGTCTAGTTTCTATAAACTATAAGTTTGTAATTTTTGGACAAGTAGAAGTTAACTTTTATGATTTTACAAAAACGTTGTGCAAAGCTGAGCTGTTAGACATGCTGTTAGGTTATGTTGTAAATGTTATATCTCATGAACTACGAGACCAATTGGGTTGGTTCCACTTCTGGAAGTTGACTCATTGAGTTAGGAACCTAACCCAAGTGGTCTTGCATTAATTGTATTTTTCTTTTAATATGAATTGCAAATAACATTCTGTTGTGCATGAATCTGACTGTTATGAGTTTGCTGTAATGATTTGATGATTGTGAGAAAACTATGAGGACTAAAAATGTAATAAAATATGTTCTGGAAACCTAAGGCGTATGTGCTTCTGTGATGATTTTTGGTAAATTAATTGAGATGCTATGATTGGTGAAATAGTACAATCTTTCTAGTAGGATTTCTGTCTTGGTGAAACTAGCTGCTGAGTTTTGTGAAAATGCATGAAATATGATACTTGCTAATTTATTATCGTGTTTTGACCAAATTGCCCTTGAGGGGAATGATTGCAAGATAATTGTCGTGTTTTGACTAAAATGCCCTTGCGGGGAATAACTGCTAATTGATTGTCATAATTTGACCAAAATGCCCTTATGGGGAATAATGGCTAGTTAATTGTTAATTGTTGACCAAAATGCCCTTATGGGGAATAATGGCTAGTTAATTGTTAATTGTTGCCCAAAATGCCCTTACGGGGAAGAATTGCTAGTAATGTACGTTATGAATACATGACACGTATATGGTTGCTTACACATGTGATGGGACACAAAAACACTTGTTAAATTCACACACGATTCACGAACGAAACACGAAACATGTTATGTGCATAGGTATTATGTGCCGGGTCTAGAGACTCGATAATATTCCGACACTTAGAAAAATCTCTTTGTTGTTTTAGAACGTTAGAGAGAGTTTTTCGGTGACGCGCATCTGGGTGATTTATTTTGGGAAATTCTTCGCAAACAGTGAGTTTCACTTTCCCCTCTTTAAACTGTTTTCAAACGCTTTTCACTTTGGGGAGATAACATACTCCACAACGCATTTAAGATTTTGTTATAAATTATATATCACTTGTAAAGGCTAAGTGGCAAACGAAACATTTGAAGTCCTACACATCGAACCGGTTAATATTTTGAATAGCGAGTCACTGTTGAGTAGTACTACTGGGTTTGACAAACCCCACCCAACGCTAAACTTGACTGGAGGTCGAGTGGGTGTAATTTTGGCTAACACGTACCATGGTCTGGAGGACCTGGTGACAAGGCACTTACTAAACGAGTCAGCTTCGGTGTCGAACACTTAGTAATACTTGTTGTATAGACTAGCTACCTATCGATATATAATTTGACATAACACTATCTGGTAACGCAAAACGCCGTAACGTTGTTACGCAAAACGCTTAACGCAAAACGCCGTAACGTTGTTACGTAAAACGCAAAACGCCGTAACGTTGTTACGCAAAACGCTTAACGCAAAACGCTGTAACGCTGTAACGCTAAACGCAAACGCTAAACGATTTATTTTTATATAACTTGTGAACTCACCAACCTTGTGTTGACACTTTTAGTATGTTATTCTCAGGTAGCCGAGGCGGGCGCGCGGTTTAGGAACATGCATTGCTTGATAAACTTTTAACTATGCAAACTTACTTTTAACTGTTATCCTTGGTTTTAAATCGTCCTGCGTGACGTAACGTTGTTTCTATGGTTTTACGCTTCCGCACTTATTTTCATTTAAACGTTTTTATGGTTTGATTATAACTGATGATTCCGATCCTGCCAGTTCACACCCTCTGACGGTAAAACTCCGTTAGTGGATTTTGAGGGTGTGACAAAGTCGAGCACAGTTTGCTTACCAACAAACCTTTGACTAAATCAAGCTTTTGAAGCCAGGTATCTGGAAGATCTAGCAAGGTTTGATTAATAAACAGTAGTTCGAGCATGCTTGTTGAAAGTGAACAAGAAATATTCAAAGTACTTTCTCTAGCAAGGTTCAACTCCGAGCAAGCTACAGTGCTATCAGCACAAGCCAAACATTGTTCCTAACACACTTTAGTTTGCTTAATAAGTTATTCTTTAGCAAAAAGTTATAGGGATTCATGAAGAACAGTTTGCTCGTAGGACCATATCGAGCAAAGTTTGCTATGGCTGAGAAGATTGAAGTCTTCTAGGTGAGTATTTTCTAAGGAAAATACTCTAAGTAAAGTCTACCCGGAGAACTGTTTACCAGCACACTTCAAGGTTACCATGTCTGCTCGAAGAAGACAAATGGCACAAAGTGTGTCCGAAGACCTGTTTTTACACTTGAATGTTTTATAATATGTTTTATGATTATGTACCAATCATTAGGGTTTCTAGAAGGAATGACAGCTGTTAGGAGGTTGGCCTATAAATAGAATGATCTAGGGCACGACTCCTAAGGACGGATTTTGCCAGTTTACACTCTTCAGACCTACGGAATATTTCTTATTTGAGTGTGACGGCTGTGCAAAGATTAGTACGGATAAACATTCCTTACAAGAAACCATAATTGATATACATTTGTATGAAACTTTCTATAAATGGAAATCTTTTGAGTTATTGTTCGTGTTTGTTACATTTAATAATATTTTAAGCAACAGATAGTGTTTGTTAGTGATTCCGCCATTAACAAACTTCTATTCTTTCCCTAAATAGCAAAGTCATCAACCTTCTTGTCAACACATCATTGTGTGGGTTGTGACATTGATTGTGAGTTTGAGTGATCAATACAGGACTGATAAGTGGTATCAGAGCTTGTTTGTTGATGTTTGGGTGAAAAATTGTTGCTTGTTGTTGATTAATTGAAAATGAAGAATGACATGAGCTTATTATTGTTCCATTGGATCTTGACGTTAGCAACTCTGTTTTTCTACATTCTTCCAGATCTGCAATATTTGGTGTCTTCTTTCAATTGTTTTACTTAAAGTTTGTATTTTTATTACTAGATCTTGCTCCAATCGAATCAGAAACATCAGATCTGAAGAGTTATTTCTCAGATCTGATTGATTTTTAGATTTGATTTTTTTAAATCTATTAAAACTTTTATCTGTTTTTGAAGAGCAAGAGGTCTCTACTAACAAAATTCCAAGGTTGTACGGACAGGAAAATTTCATCAAATGGAAGGTATTGTTTGAGGCTGTAGTGTGTTATAATGATGTTGACATGTGGAATTCCATCAAGAATAGTCCATATGTGGTTGAAGGTGCAAATCCTAACCAAGCCGTGGGTGATAGAATGAGGAAAGTGGATGACAGTGCTCTAGCTATGATAAAGTTGGGTCAGTCTTGGGAAATATTGACAAAAGTTGCGCATCATACCACAGCCAAAGCTATGTATGATGCAATACTTGAAATGTTTGAAGGGAATTCTGAGCTGAAAAACATCAAGAAGCAAAGACTCAAGCAACAACTTGAGAGATTCAAATATAAAGATGGGGAGAGATTGAAATCAATTCTTGATAGGTGTCTAGCAATAGTGAATGATCTCAGAACCACTGATTATGTCATGACTGATTCTGATTTGAACACTAAACTGTTATCATCAATGCCAAAGGAGTGGTATACAACTAGCAAGTTCATTCTTCAGAAACCAAATTATGAACAACTCAAGCTAGATGATGTAATTTGCTCTCTTAACGCCGCTGAGATAGAAATTATTGAGAACGAAATGATAAAGAAAGAGAAACCAAGTTTCCAGGTGTCCAATGCACTTATTGCACCTATGGGAAACTTCTCCACCAAAAACCAACAACAGATCCCAATCATAGAAGAACCTACTGAACGTGGTATCGATACACCTAAAGCATTTGTTGGTGGTAGTTCAAGTAACCAGGGAAGCCAGTCAAGGTTTAATGTCCAACTCATAGATGAAATTGATTCTGCCTCCATGGCAAGCGGACATTCGCCTTATGCTGGTGGAAACAGTGGTCAAGGAAGTAAAACTCAAGCATTGTTCTCTATGTTTACAGAGTCTTACAATGCATTTATAGCTAAAAACATGATCCACACAAGTGTTATTCAAGATGATTTGGAATAGATTGATGCCGATGATCTTGAAGACATGGACTTGAAGTGGCAGGCTGCAATGCTAGCTCTCAGAAGCAAGAGAATGTTTAATAGGATTGGAAGGTCTCTAGTGTCTGGTCCAAATGAGAGGATTGGGTTTGATAAGTCTAAGGCAATCTGCTACAATTGCCAGCAACCAGGACACTTTGCTAGAGAATGCACCCAGCCAAGAAACTTCCAAGTGAACCAGTACCAGAACCAACAGCCAAGGAATCAGTACCAATACCAGCAAAACTAGCCAAGTAACAACAATTACAACAACAACCACAATTTAAACAACTACCAGCAGCCACAAATGAAAAATCAGCAAGTTGTACCTCAGAATCAGAATTACGAAAGAAACAACCGAAACCCTCCAAATGCTCCCAACAACCCCAACAGACTCAATCAAAATCAGCCCGAAAATCAAGGAAATGTTGCACTTGCTGCACAACAAGAAGGGAATTTTGATTGGAGTGATCATGCAGATGACATCACCAAGGCCAATGTTGCATTAATGGCAAAAGTTGAAAATGAGGCTGAATCTTCTTTTTCACAGGTACACTCAAACTCTACAACTGATTTACTTGAAACAATTGATGCATTGAATGTGAAAGTAGGTAAGTTGGAGAGTGAACGCTTTAGAAAACAGAGTATGATAAATGGGTATCAAGCAAGTGATATACTTAATGAAGAAAAGATAAGAAGCCTTGAAGATAACTGTGTGAGCAGTTATCGAACTCAGTCAAGATATTTGATTGAAATTGATGGCCTAAAGAAAATGATTGTTGAAGAAAAGGTGAAGAATACCAAGTTACAAGTTGAGAATGAATTTTTAAAGAACTTAGTTTCTACTGGAAACATTTGGGGTATTTGGAAAAAGGTAAAAGAAGAAGATAAATACAAAGTTGTTCCACCACCATTCAACAACTATTATTTATCCAAGGTTGACAAAGAAAAGAAGGATGGATATATTCAACAGTTTAGAGATGTTTTTCAGGACAAAAAAGAGTTCATTGATATTTACAAGATGGTTGAAGTGAGTAAAGATGGAGAGTTTGTTTTAAAGGAAGAAGTAAGGGATAATAGGTCAATTGGTGTGCAAGTTTCTGAATATGACTTCAATGATTATGATCTGAATGTGGATGATTTGAGTGACTCTAGTGATCAAATCTCAAATGAAGAAATCAAAGATGCAGAAAGAAATAAAAGACATAAGAAACCTGACTCAGTTGACAAACTTCCTTTGTTACCACCTATAACACCAAAAATGAAGAGAAAAAATGAAAGAATGAAGAGAGAACATGTGTCTTTTGACATATGTGAAAGGTCAACGGTGAGCTACAATGCTGTCATGCCACCAAACAAGGCTGTTATGAAAAGGATGAGTGATAATAACAAGAAAAAGGTCAATGAAACAGTTATTGGTGACAACTTCATTCCAGTATACCAAGTTTTCTCTAGCCATGAAGTGTTTGACATTGAAGAAGTTGAAACTATGGACGAGTATGAGAAAAGACAATCAAGACACAAGGGAAACCTGAATGAAGAGCCTATGAATTTGCAGAAAATCATCTTTGTTAAAAGCAAGACTGAAAGACAAGATATCAAAATTGAAGAGTTTGTACCTTTTTCAATTGAGTTTGTACCCTCAAGTTCTAATGCTGAACAAGTTCAAGATAATGATCAAAAGCCCAATCAGAGTGCAGAAAAAGATCAAATAAATAGTAATAAAAACAATCAAGTAGTGCAAGATGATCAAGTTCTAAATGAGGAAGATCCAAGCAACCAAACCAGTGAAGAGGAGGCTGCCAGAAGAGCTAGGTTTGAAGATTTGTTTGAAAAATTATATTAGGGAAACAATGGTGCTTCTACCTCACAACAGAACAATGAAAATACACCAGAGATTCATGATGCAACAACAAATTTAATCATTGATGAACCAAATCTCAATGAATCAAATCTAGACTCTGCTGTGTCAACTGATGTGATAGTTCAATCCTCTTATGTTGAAAGAAATCATCCCTCTAAGAACATCATTGGAGATATAAATAAAAGAGTTACAAGAAGTCATTCTGAATCTGCAAAAATTTGTTTGTACTCCTGCTTTCTATTCCAAATTGAACCCGAGAACATTGTTCAAGCATTGAAAGACAACTGTTGGGTAGAAGCAATGCAAGAGGAGTTGGCCTAATTCAGAGATCTACATGAATGGGAACTTATAGATAGGCCAAGAAACAAATATGTCATTGGAACTAAATGGGTTTTCAGAAATAAAAGGGATGAAAGAGGAATTGTGATTAAGAATAAAGCAATACTTGTTGCTTTGGGATGCCTACAAGAAGAAGGGATAGACTTTGAGGAAGTCTTTGCTCCTGTAGCAAGACTTGAAGCCATAAGAATCTTTTTTGCTTATGCTACCTCAAAAAATATAAGGGTATTCCAATTAGATGTCAAATATTCTTTCTTAAATGGAAAAATAGAAGAGGAAGTATATGTGACTCAGCAACCAGGATTTGAGGACCCTGATTATCCTAACAGAGTTTACAAACTGAACAAAGCTTTGTGTGGATTACATCAAGCTCCAAGAGCTTGGTATGATGAGTTATCTAACCACTTGCTTGAAAATGGTTTCTCAAGAAGAACTATTGACAAGACCCTCTTCTATAAGAAAAGAAGAAGAGATTTGCTTCTGTTACAATCTATGTTGATGACATCATCTTTGGATCAACCAATGAACAGATGTGCCATGAATTTGAAGATGTGATGAAGTCTAAGTACAGCATGAGCTCTATGGGAGAAATGAACTTCTTTCTTGGACTGCAAGTTCAACAGAAGGCTGATGGGATTTTTATATGTCAATCCAAATATGTACAAGACATTTTGAACAAGTTCAAGTGTCAAGATTTCAAAACTGCTTCAACACCCATGGACACTCATGAGAAGATGATAGTTGATGAAAAGGGGGAGCCTGTGGATGAACATGAACACAGAGCCAAAATTGGATCCCTGATGTACTTAACTTCTTCAAGACCACATATCATGTTTGTTGTATGTGTATGTGCAAGATTTTAATCAAGTCCTAAGGTCTCTCATATGATAGCAGTCAAAACGATCTTTAGATACTTGAAGGGAAAGTCTGATTTGGGGAATCGGTACCCAAAGAACCAATCCTTTGATCTGATTGCTTATACTGACAGTGACTATGATGGGTGCAACATGAGTAGATAGTCAACCTCTGGTGGATGTCAATTCATGGGACACAGGCTAGTGTCTTGGCAGTGCGAGAAGCAAACCACAATGTCCATCTCAACTGCTGAAGCTGAGTACATTGCTGCATATGCCTGCTGTGCACAAGTTATTTTGATTCAAAATCAAATGTTGAATTATGGTCTGAATTTATTGAACACTCCTATTTTCATTGATAATACCACTGCATATTTTATTGTTATAAATCCAGTCCAACATTCAAAGACCAAGCACATTGAAATCAGACATCATTTCATTAGGGATTGTAATGAAAAAGGTCTAGTTGAAATGAAAAGTGTTGATACAAGTGATAATTTGGCTGACCTATTCACAAAACCACTTGACATAACCAGGTTCAACTTTCTTTTAAAGACCCTGGGAATGATCAACTCTGATGAAGTCTGATTAATGATTTGCGCCTCTATATGCTAATTGACTATATTTGATTTGAGAGTCTAAGTGATTGTTGTGTGTGTTTGAATATTCTACTTTTTGATGTTAACTAATACGTGCTTAATTGATAATTTGTGAAAATTAGGTATCTTTGATGCTTATGCTTGTTTATCAGTTAACTTTTAGGATGTCATGATAAGTGTTTTTGGATTGATATACTTAAATGTGTATGCTTAACTGATGTCATATTTGAGTGCTTGTTTATGTGTTTTATCTGATCTAACGGTGTTATTAGAATATATTAGACTATGCATTGTGTGAAGTCTGCTTTTTTTGATAATATCATTTATGATTAATATTTGATATGTTACTTGTCGTTGTGTCAAAATGTGCTTTTGTGTCAAAATGATATGCTCAAAATAAAACTGTTAAGAAAATTTTTGATCAAAACATTTTTTTGATAAAACAGAGCAAGTTGTTTATGGTGCTGAGATATGATAAGACTATTCAGTTTAAAAGAGTTACTTTTGCTTAAAATTATGCCGTTGCTCAAGTCAGAAGGACATATACTTGTATATGTTTGGTCCTGTCATCTATTCCTAGATTCAAAGGATAGTCATTAACCTAAAGACTGAAAGCATTCGGGGCAATTTGGAATGTGTTCTTTCACTTAAAATTATGCCAATAACTCTAAGCCAAAAGGACATGTATTTACTTATGTGTTTGGTCCTGCTGACTACTTGTATTCAAACAGGATAGCCATTCACCTGGAAGCTAAGAGTAATTGGGTTGACTGAAAATTTTGAATTTGGGAAATGATAGTACATTGACTACTTAGACAATCATATGGATTTACTAGGCTAAAAAGACACTTAGTACAGTCATTAACATGTATGGTTGCTTTCCCAATATGTGTAAAATCTAAGGTGATATAAACATAAAGAAACTACTAAGCTTAATGTGGAGTTACATTATTGTCTATGCATGTTCCAAGATAAATCTTTCCGAACGATAGGCAGAAAAGTGATTATCCATTCATACACGAGCCCATGGGTAATTGATCCCCAAAATGAAGTATTTATTCTAGAATGACAAAGAACACAAGTGAACAAAGTATACTGATCAAACAACACAATGTTGTTACATGTTCACAAAATTATGATATATATATATATATGTTTAAGTTCAAGAAAGAAATGATATTGTTACAAGAAATGTGAGAAATGAAAATAGACCACTAGTTTCGTTTTAAGTTTTAAATGCTTAAATATAAATAAAAAAGATGTAAATACAATAATAAATACACACTCTCTCTCCAATTAATACAACTAATATTACCATAATAAATCTCTCTCTAATTAATATATCTAACTAATTTAACTATAATAATTAAAAAGATAAACACACTATTTTAGTTTTATTTTTTATTTACACATTCTTCATTTTATTCAATATAAATACAATTTATTCATATAATACTATTTCTTTATATTAATAAAATAATTTTCACTCACTATATTAGCATATATCAACCTATTTTTTAATACTAAGTATCTAAACATAATATATATATATATATATATATATATATATATATATATATTTCAATTGGTATGCCTATAAAAATTATTGTCATAAATAATAATAAAAAAAATATCATACAAATGTGTCCATTAAATGTAAACGATAAATATACAACCTAGATAAAGTTATATACTACACTTGTTTTGAGCAATAAAAACGTACAACATACAAAAAGCATATAACTTGCATATGTAATTCGACATCAACAATTATATAAACTACAAAAAGATACACATACCTTATATATGCATAGGTCATACGTTTTTCGTATGTAAGCTATATGTTTTCTTATTCTTAGAACAAGTGTAGGTTATATGTTTTTGTGTAGGTTGCATATTTTTTATTGACATTTAATGCAAACATGTGTAAGATAGTTTTTTATATTATTCATCACAATGTAACTACGTGTTGATGGATATTGATATGTTGAGTTTGAAGAAATTGGTTTTGAAAAGAAATTAATGTATGAATAAATTGTATTTGTGTAAGATAAAATTTCGTGTGTAGGTTATATGTTTTTTCTGTGTAGGTTATATGTTTTCGTGTGCATGTGTCTTTTATTGATGATGAATTTTGTGTGTAGGTTAAATGTTTTTCGTATGTAGGTTATATGTTGTCTTATTATTAGAACAAGTGTAGATTATACGTTTTTGTGTAGGTTGTATGTTTTTTGTTGATATATAATGCAAACACATGTAAAATAGTTTTTTGGTATTATTCATCATAATGTAAGTGTCACACCCTGCCATGGGGGCCTGGGAGTTTTATAGACAAATTGGTACCATGCGTAAGCAGCGGAATATGATTGATAAAGATAAGTTACAATATTTGTACTAAGTATTTATGACAAGGTGTAACTACATAACTATCTCTTCTCTTCCCTGACACTGCTGCAATCCTTGTAAGGTTCTACTAATCTCATTGGCATCTAATATTCTTTGTTTTTGTTTGACTTACGCCTCTATCTTTAGTCATGCTCATTACAATGCTAATCAAAATCACTATCCACAAGGTACCTGAATACATGCTAAAAAGTGTCAACTAAAGTTTGCGTGTAAGTAAGTATAAACATGGTGCACATCAATCAAGTCCACAATCAAACCTGCAACTAGCATAAGTATCACTCATACTAGAAGTTAAACCGTCGCAGATTATCACCCTGCTAAAAGCAATAATCAAACACGTAGGTTATATGCCGCAACGATCCGCAGATCTCAGTGTGGTTTACCCACCATACGGTCACTGTGCATGGGGGTCTCCCAAATAGTACTACCCATACAAGCCTCCGGCCCATTCCCTCGGGCTAATGATTGTGTAAAAGGTGGGACAAAATTTAGCAGTAAAACACCTCTTGATAAATATCACACCATAAGTAAAACCAGCATCTATCCAGCCCAAAATGTTTAAGTAAAAAGGGCAGCACGAAACTCACCTCGGTTCGTATGCAATATGTATATGAAAGATAATAAATGAGCTTGCACTATGCTAGAAATCACCAAGTACTCCTAAGATATATTAATCAACAACAAATTATTGGCCAGCAATGTAAAGTTCGCTATTGGTATTATGTATTGGCTCATTTTTAGTGTTGGCCCAAATGTTTGGTTCCCCGTGAATAAAGTTGCCTTTAATGGAAGTTTATCCTTAAATAGCATGATAATCTAGGGTTTGTGTGTTTAGGCATATAGTTCAACTTCCGGTAGTTTTAATTAGCTCAATTCAGTTGTTGGGTACCGATAAAGTTTCCATTTTCAGAAAGTTCGGGCCTTCGGTTGGGTTTCGGGTTACCGTATGACCATCAGAGCTATACAACTTAAGTATATCATTAGCATAATGATTTTTGTTTGAAAATCAGGTCATGGAATTTTGAAAAGTTAACAATACCGGTTATCATCGGCGTTGTCGGGTTTTAATGATATGTCTCGAAAGAGTAGTTTTTATAAACGAACACTTATATAATTGAAAACTCTTATTTTACAGATATATATATATTATAAAATTATTTATATCCTGATATGTCAGAAATTTTTGGGTTGTACGGTTTTAGTCCTCGTACCTTCGTTTAACATTTATTTTGGCAAAAACCGAGTTAAAGACTTATATAGTTTTTGGTAAATAAGTGAACATTCAAATTATGATTTTATTGTCTTAAAGGTACTTCTAATAATAAGACAGCATATAACCTACATACGAAAAACATTTAACCTACACATAAAATTCATCATTAATAAAATACACATGCACACGAAAACATATAACCTACACGCAAAAAACATATAGCCTACACACGGAATTTTATCTTACACAAATACAATTTATTCATACATTAATTTCTTTTCAAAACCAATTTCTTCAAACTCAACATATCAATATCCATCAACACGTAGTTACATTGTGATGAATAGTATAAAAAACTATCTTACACATATTTGCATTAAATGTCAATGAAAAATATACAACCTACACAAAAACATATAACCTACACTTGTTCTAAGAATAAGAAAACATATAGCTTACATACGAAAAACATATGACCTATGCATATGTAGGGTATGTGTGATTTCTGTAGTTTATATAATTATTGATGTCGAATTACATATGCAAGTTATATGCTTTTTATATGTTGTACGTTTTTATTGCTCAAAACAAGTGTAGTATATAAATTTATCTAGGTTGTATATTTATCGTTTACATTTAATGGACACATTTGTATGATATTTTTTTATTATTATTTATGACATTAATTTTTATATGCATATTAATTGAAAAAAAATATATATTATGTTTAGATATTTAGTGTTAAAAAATAGGTTGATATATGCTAATATATTGAGTGGAAATTATTTTTTTAATATAAAGAAATATTATTATATGAAAAAATTGTATTTATGTTGAATAAAATGAAGAATGTGTAAATAAAAAATAAAACTAAAATAGTGTTTTTATCTTTTTAATTATTATAGTTAAATTAGTTAGATATATTAATTTGAGAGAGACTTATTATGGTTATATTAGTTGTATTAATTGGAGAGAGAGTGTGTATTTAGTATTATATTTACATCTTTTTTATTTATATTTAAGCATTTAAAACTTAAAACGAAACTAGTGGTCTATATTCATTTCTCACATTTCTTGCAATAATATCATTTCTTTCTTGAACTTAAACATATATATATATATATATATATATATATATATATATATATATTTATATATATATATGTATATATATATGTTTGGGAGGGTTCTGTCATTAAAAATTTTATTTTTAAGCATTTAAAACTTAAACCAAATCCAGGGGGGTCAAAGTCAAATCGGGGTGATCTGGAGAAAGCCAAATAAGCCTTGAGAATAGATATGGAGCATCAGAAAGCAATATGTGTTATCCATTTAAGCATTATGCATCTTAATTGAACCTTAACCATATCAAAAAATAAATGAAATTCATGCTAAGTCTAGACCTGCTGTTAACCTGTCTATACTGTCATAATAATGCTAAGAATGAAGTATTGAGAAAGCTACTTAGTCAATATGATCCCATAATTGAGATCTTTTCAGAAAAAAGATAGAAAATGTTTTGCAAGGAAATATAACTGAAATTTGATCTCTTAATGCACTATTTGCTCTTAAACAATGATCTTTAATGATAAACATGTTTGATAGTTGGTTTAAGTAAAAAAGAGTTGCATTTTACCTTCAAAAGGTCTGAATATGTATCTTCGAGTAAGGTTTGATGTTTTATGACCTTTTCGAGCAAACTTAGACATTTTGGTCTAATTTTATCCTTTTTGAGCATGCTTTGAAGTTTTTACATTTTTCGGGTAGAGTTTACTATTTTACTTGAAATTTAACTTTCCGAGCAGGCTTGATATTTGATTATGTCTGAATATGATGTCTATTAGCAAGCTTTTATATAGTTAAGACTTTCTAGCATACTTTAGTGTTTTAATTGAAAGTATAACTGTTACTAGCAAGTTATTTGATATGTTTAAGTACAAATGTTCACTAGCAAGCTTTGATGATTTCTGAACTTTCTTGCACACTTAATTGTTTTATAGGTTGTTTAAGTCAGTCTAGCATGCTTTGTTATTGAATATGTTACTTCCAACAAGCTTTAATGTTTTTGAACTTTCTAGCACACTTAGGTGTTTGTTTGAACTATTTGAATTCAGTCTAGCAGGTTTTATAGTTATGTGTGTGTAATTGAATTTGTCTTGTTATGGTCAAGTAAACTTTAAATTCAAGCACATTTGATGATTATGTGAATATGAATATGTTTCTTTGAAATTACAAGAGTTTTCGGGCAAACGTAGTTTCCCGAGCACATTTTATGTTTCTAGCACACTTTGAAATTTTCAAGTGTTCTCGCAACATACTTGGTAATTTTCAAAATTTTGCTTTTTGAGTACACTTAGTGTCAAGAGCTCATCTCTAGCACACTTTGCTTATTCAACAGTGCCTCGAGCACACTATGTATAACAGTTTATTTGAATGATTATTTGCTAACTGTTTATGCATTTTCGGGTAAGGATTGAGTTATTCATAAATTCGAGCAAGGTTGACAATTAGGAATATGTCTAAGATATTATTTTGGGATTCTTAATTGATTCCTAACAAGGTTGCCTATTTGGAGATTTATACTTGATTATTAGACTTGTGATTTATTTCTCGAGCAATCTTGTATTTCGTGTAAGCTTCCTTCATTGAAGTTACTTAGTTTTATTTCTAAAACTCTTTATAATTTTTGAAATAACTCTGGAACGAGAAAGCTTTAAGAAAATGGAAAATACCAAGTAAGCTTTGTGAATAATCACTTTTCCGAGCAAGGTTTGCTAAATGAACTTTATCAAGCAAGGTTTTAAATGAGAATATATTTAATGGATAATGATACTGTTTGACAACTATTTACTCACTAAATGACAAAAATCATTTAAAACCCACTTTCAAAAAGGTATAAGAGAGGGAGTTAGAGAAATTTTACACATTTTCATCTCTCTCCTTCCAATTTCGCTCTCGTTTTAGAATATCAACCGACTAAAATTCAAAATTCCTAACCCTAATTTACTAGCCCACATAATCGGACTCGGTAAGCATCAAGTAAGTGTTTTCCGACAACGATTAAGTGATTATGGGCATTGATTATTCATTTTTACTAACTCTCTGTTTCTTGTGTAGGTTATAAATTTGTCGAAGCTCAGGTTCTTAAAGAAATTTCTTCTTATCTTCTTCAAATTATAACATGAAACTACTTAAAGCTTTGAACTTTATGACTAATTTCTGATTTGAATATGTTTATTTGTTTGAACAGATATGGCGGAAGATGATGAACCGACATACCCGTTTGAGCACAAACACAACATGTGTGCTTTGTTACAAGTTACTCCAGACAATGAGGAGGTGGCTAATATGATAAGATGGCTTCAACGATCGAATATACGCTTTGCCTTAACAGAGTGTCCAATCATATATAGAAACCATTTGTTAGATTTCCGGCGCTCAACCACATTAGACGATGATATGAATGGTAGGCGGTTGGAAGCTATCGTGGCAAGGCAGGAGATCCATATAACTGAAAGACTAATCAGAACCTGCTTGCAATTACATGATGATGATCACAATCCGATTCATTTTACAACTAATCATCTGCTGAAGATCTTTGTGCAAACTATGGGCTATCAAGGGAATGTCAAGGAAGGATAATTCTAGAAAGGAATGTTCCCAAACATGTATAGGTTTTTGATTCACCATATAATTCAGGGCTTTGCCCCTAGAAAGGGATATTGGACTCTCATGAGTCGAGATTTGGCCAATGTAACTGTCACCGTAGTTTTTGATCTACCATTCAATTTTTCGAAGATGATTTTTGAAGGAATGGTGGGCATATTGAGGAAGGCGAACAAAGAAAAATTCCTAGCCTATCCCAGATTTCTGCAAATAATTTTCAATCATGAGCTACAAGGTTTACCCACAACGGGTACGACACATGTGCTGCAAAATCCAAATGTATATAAGCGGATTGCTAATTGGGCTAGCACAAGCAGATTCAATCCAAATGCTGAGTTGATGTGTTGCCATGGTTGATTAACCATGATGCTGAAATTATGCATGTTACTGAGTTAACCTCAGAGGAGGAAGATGATGAGGAAGTTGATGAAGAGTTTGATTAATCCAGTGATGATGATGGAGGAGGAGATAGAGATGAGAGAGGAGCTGGAGGAGATTTTGTTGATGTTGCACATGTTCAGGGGGAGGATCAGCCTCTACCCACACCACCACCAACACCTACACCTACACTACCAACCACACCTCCTTTACCACCACCACAAATAGACACATATATTCCATCCCCACCAACCTCACCAATAACCCAAAGCCCACCTGAAACCTTAAACTAAAGCCCACATCAAAACACTGACAAAACCACATCCCAACCCTTAACCCAAACCTTTACCCAAGACCAAACCCAACCAACACATGAACCTTATATTCCAGAATCAATTCCCACACACTTACAAACATTCCCATCCACACCAAATACATCCCCAACACATTCCCAAACCTCAGAACAACCCATCCAACCTACATTTACAATAACCCATACCAGAACACTGTTGATCCCTAACATCAACCATTTTCCATCTACTAGTCAAATCATTTTTAAGGACCTAAGCCCTCCTACTGACCCAATCCTTCCACAAACCCAAATCATAAACCCACCCACCAATCCTATACCTGACCCTTTTTCTGACTCACCACCTAATACCCCTCCCTCTGGAACTTATCTCTTTGGAAGAAATCTAGATCTTATATTGGCAAATGCTAATCTATTGACAATGAAGGAGGAATTAATAGGTGTTAAAAGAAAATGATGAGTTGAAGAACAGCTGGCACAAGCTCTATTGACAATTCAAACCCTTAAGGCGGAGGTTGAGAAGACCTCAGCTGCCTCAAAATAGGGGAGAATATCCAAGAGGCCACTGTTGCTGATAAGATTGCTGATGAAGAAATAGCAGATGTGGTAGTGGAAGTTGAAGATGATGGATTGAAGGTATTTTAAATGCATATAGTGATAGTGAGGATGAGGATAGTGGTGAAAGAATGAGTTTTGATGAGGACTATGAAGGAGATAAATCTGGTGATGATGAACAAGACTATGATGTGAATGATGAAGTTTTGAATACTTTTTATGGAGATTTTGATGATGACTTGTTGAGGAAAGAGAAAGAGATTGATGTTGAGATTGAAAACCAAAATACTGATAATGTGGCCACAACAGAAGCAATAGCAACTGATGTTGTTGCTACTAATGTTATGACAGATACAATGGCCACAGATGTGATGACTGATGTTGTGATGGATGAGGGTGCTGCAACTTAGGAACTAATTCTCACTGCACAAAACTAATGAAGATAGTTCCAAGAAACTTGAGCATGATGAGGAAATAAATGACTTACTAGATGATATTGATAACATTCCCCCTGAAACTGAGGATGAAAAGAAAAGGAGAATGGAGAAGGGGAAAGCTAAAGTTGATGATGAGGAAGAACCTGCTGTTACAAAGAAGATAAATGATGAGGATGATGTAGAGGATGAGAATGTTAAAGCAGCCAAAAGGCTTGAGCAGGTGCTTAATGAAACAAGGGAGAGGGAATTTATTGCCCAAAACTTAACTGCAGAAGACTTGGCTAAACAAGAAGATTTGATTGAACAAGCCAACATTGCCAAAACATTGAACCAAGAAGAGGAAGAGGAAGATGAGGTGATTGAAATATTGATAAAAATGAAACGAGCTGAAGAGGTGGATAACTCATTGGCAATGGTCTTAATTTTATTCAGTCAACCTCAAAATAAACCTCAAAATGAACCTGAAAATGAAGCTGAGAATGAAGAATTTGTCAAGCGGGGGGAGACTGAGGATATGGTAGAAACATTGTTGAAAAAGGCTTCCAAGATACATGAGGAGTTTACATCTAATGTAAACAGGTTTGAAACAACATATACAATAAAGAGAAAAAGGGATAGTAATTCCGATTCCTTTGTTGAAAGTCCTACAAGACATGAAAGCCCTCTTATGGCTGTTCCAATTCAGATTATTAGGCTTGAGGATGTTCCTAATCCAGATGAACCAATAATAGAAGCACTTGATGATTCAACTGAAAATGATGATGATACAGAAGCTGATGAAAGTGCTGAAGAAAATGATGATGATGACAACAATGATGATCATCAAGGTGATAAAACTGAAAAGGTTGATATTGTGTCCCTGCAAGTTGAAATAACTGATGAACAAAGGGCAAATATTCAACAAAGTCTGGATGAGGCTATAAGGAATAATCCTTTAGTGATCATGTTGATCAGATTTGGCTATGGATTTGAAATATTGGCTCCTCTATCTGATGAAGATTTGCAAAAATTGATTGATAAAGAAGATTATGAGATAAAGAAAAGGCTTGAAAAGAAAAACGTTGACTCCATGAAGTACAGAGAATATCTGAGAAAGCATGGTCTGAATGAGAAGGATTTGAGCAGAATGAGTATTCATTATTTGGAAAGACATTATAACACAACCAGGGAAACCATTGAGAAAGAAGAGAAGGAAAGATTTGTAAGAGAAGCAAAACTAAAAGAAAGAATAGAGGATGTGAAGAAAAATTATGGAGGAAAATGCAGATATTTGATTGACAAAGGAATGGCTCCTGAGCTTGTTGATAGTCTAACAAAGGAAGCGGTTGAGTCTCATTTCAATATACTATCAAAGAAAGATCAACCTGAACCTTCTGCCAAGAGGCCAAGGCTAGTGAAATTGGCTAATAAAATCAAGGAGGATAGAAAGAAAAGATGGGAAGATTAACAATTAATTTTGTTGGAAAGGCTAATGGAAGCCAGGGGAGATTAAATGAGCTAGAAGGGATGAGCAGATTAGATAAGCCTGCTCTGCTTGTGTCTAAAATGGAGAAAGATAAATTGGAAAGAGCTGAAGCCTTAAAGACTCCAATCTCTGTACAAGTAAAACAAGAACCGGTTGAACACAAAGAACCATGGGAGGATGAGGAGATGATTAAAATATTGAATGAAGTGATGAAAAACAAGAGTATGACAGAAAATATGTTTGATATGCTGGGACAGGCACAATTGAAAAGGTTATTTTATGAGCTAAAGGTTGAATGGGAGAAGCTTCTAACAGAAGATGTGAACTATTGACTAAACCAAGATTTTGAAGCCAAAGGTGTTCTTCTTAAGTGATAATCCGAGCAGGGTTCACTTTGTCTAGCAAAGGTGTTCTTCAAGTCGAGCACAGTTCGCTTACCAGTAAACCCTTGACTAAACCAAGCTTTTGAAGCCAAGTATCTGGAAGATCTAGCAAGGTTTGATTAATAAACAGTATTCCGAGCATGCTTGTTGAAAGTGATCAAGAAATATTCTAAGTACTTTCTCTAGCAAGGTTCAACTCCGAGCAAGCTACAGTGCTACCAGCACAAGTCAAACATTGTTCCTAGCACACTTTGGTTTGCTTAATAAGTTATTTTTTAACAAAAAGTTGAAGAGATTCATGAAGAACAGTTTGCTCGTAGGTACATATCGAGCAAAGTTTGCTATGGTCAAGAAGATTGAAGCCTGCTAGGTGAGTATTTTCTAAGAAAAATACTCTAAGTAAAGTCTACCCGGAGAACTGTTTACCAGCACACTTCAAGGTTACCAGGTCTGCTCAAAGAAGACAAATGGCACAAAGTGTGCCCGAAGGCCTATTTTTACACTTAGACGGTTTTATAATATGCTTTATGGTTATGTACCAATCATTAGGGTTTCTAGAAGGAATGACAGCTGTCAAGAGGCTGGCCTATAAATAGAATGATCTAGGGCACGCCTGCTAAGGAAGGATTTTGCCACTTTACACTTTTCAGACCTACAGAATATTTCTGATTTGAGTGTCATAGTTGTCCTAAGATAAGTACGGCTAAAGATTCCTTACAAGAAACCCTAATTGATTTACATTTGTATGAAAATTTCTATAAATGGAAATCTTCTGAGTTATTGTTCGTGTTTGTTACATTTAATAATCTTTAAGCAACAGATAGTGTTTGTTAGTGATTTCGTCGTTAACAAACATATATTCTTACCCTAAATAGTAAAGTCATCAACCTTTTTGTCAACAAATCAATGTGTGGGTTGTGTCATTTATTGTGAGTTTGAGTGATCAATACGGGACTGACACATGAGTTTGGCCACAACCATTCTCGGACACGAATGAAGACCACAAATACCCTCATGGACTTCCCTGATCAAATAGTTTGCAGCCTCGGTGTCCACACATCTCAAGAGTGGGCCGAGGAAGGATCTGCAGTACATGACTCCATCTTGTACTTGGTAATTTAGGGCTTTGTGTCTGATTTTTCGCGCCGTAACTTTTTCTTTCGAAAGAATTTCGGATGTTAAATAAGTCAAAATTGGTGTCATCTAGGATTTAACATCAGTTTGTATGACCACTTAACCAGCACTTAATGTTGCGGAATGAACGGTCGATTGAGGACTTTAACGCGGATGTCTTTTGCAAAATGTTCAAAATTTGTGTAAGCTAATTTGCTGGGAGTGTCTGCTGACTTGTTTTCACTTCGCTTGATGTGGATGACTTTGCAAGATGAAAACTGAAGGATCAAGACATTTTCCTGTGAGAGGTATGAAGCCATCACATCATTTTTTGCCTCATAGGTCCCGTTGATTTGTCCCGCGATCAACATCGAGTCCACTCGTGCTTCTAAATGTTTTACTCCCAGTTTCTTAGCTGTCCTTAGGCCTGCTAGAAAGGCTTGATATTCTGCCTCGTTACTGGTACTTTTGAAGTTTAATTTTATGGCATAAGTGAATTTATAACCTTCGGGATTTACTAGTCTGAGGCGTGCGCCTGATCCTTCGTTACTCAAAGCTCCATCCGTGAACAGTGACCAAATATGGTCTCGCTCGGGAGCTATCAGAGTTTGTTGTTCGATCAGGCACTCTTCTTCTTTATTCTGCGGTACTTCTATAACGAAGTCCGCTAATACTTGGCCTTTGATTGCAGGTCTAGGTTTTACTCGATTGTGTGCTCTCCCAATTCTATAGCCATTTGGCCAGTTTTCCGGATAATTTTCGTTTACTCATTACGTTCTTCAACTTGTACCCTGTCAGCACATTAATTGGGTATCCTTGAAAGTATCTGCGAAGGCGCCTGGCGGCATAGACCAGTGCCAAAAGCAGCTTCTCGAGCATTGAATATCTGGTTTCTGGATCCGTCAACGTTCTACTGAGATAGTAAATCGGTGTTTGGATATTTTTCCTATCTGTCAGTAGCACGACCCCAATGGCAATGTCAGATGCTGATAGATACAACGTTAAAGGTTCTCACGCATGTGGCACTGTTAGGGTAGGTAATTCCATCAAACACTTCTTGACCTCTAAAAATGCTTGTTCAGCTTCTACGGTCCACTTGAAATGTGTTTTCTTTAGACAATTCCTTAGAGTTGAAACAAACGGGAAAGATTTGGCCACATGATTGGCTAAGAATCTGTCCAAGGAAACGAGCCTTCCGTTAAGTGTTTGTACCTCTCTGAGGTAAGAAGGTGAAGGCATGCGGGCAACTGCCTGGATTTTATCTGGGTTGGCCTTAAAGCCCACACCCGTGACAATTACGCCTAAGAACTTTCCTTCTTTCATCCCAAAGGAACACTTGCTTGGATTAAGGTTCATATTGATCTTTCTTAGAGTATCAAATGTTTCCTCTATATCTCGAAACATTTAATCCTCTTCAATGCTCTTGATAACCAAGTCGTCCATATAAACTTCCAGGTTTTGCCCAATCTGATTTTTGAAGGCTTCATCCATCAAACGCTGGTACGTGGCACCAACATTTTTCAATCCGAAGAGCATCATCTTATAACAGAAAGTGCCTTGGTCAGTGCAGAATGCTGTTTTATCCTCATCACCTGCTACCATGCGAATCTTTTGATAGCCTTTATAAGAGTCGAGGAAACACTTGAACTTGAATGGAGCTACCGCATCAACTTTTAGGTATATTTCAGTCAATGGGTAACAGTCTTTTGGGCATTCTTTGTTTAAGTTTTTGAAATCGATACACATCCGCCATGTTCCGTTGCTTTTGGGAACGATAATCGGATTAGCAACCCAAGTTTGGTACTATATTTCGCGGATGATTCCAGCATTTAGAAGATCTTGGACTTGTTAATTCATGGCTTTGGTCTGCTATGGACCCATCTTACGCTTCTTCTGGAAAATCAGTGTGAATGCCCGATTCACCCGCAGCTTGTGTTCCGCAACCCTCCGCGGAATGCCGGTCATATCTTCGGGTTGCCATGCAAAGATGTCCATGTTTCTTGTTAATAACTGTTTCAGAAATGTCCTCACTATCTCAGAGATAGCGGGTCTAATAGTAATCGTTTGATCTTTAATTTTTTTGTTCAACACCCATTTTTCTGGTTTGGTTCTCTCAACTTGCTTTGGCACCTTGCTTGGCTTTGAACTTTCCATTGTGAAACAATGACGTTTTATGTGGATGATTGCTATCCCAGTGTGGGTTGGAACCCCTACCGCACCATGAGCTGTGGAAGGGTGAGCATTGAAATCACCAATTGCTTCACGCCCCAAGATAATATCGTGTTTTGACGTAGCCGGTAAAACCAAGAATTCGACATCTTCCGTACGTCAATGCGTTCCATCACTGAGTGTAACAGGAAAAGAAATTACCCCTCGTGGGTGCATCACTTCGCCTCCAAAACCGGACACAGGCGCGTGAATTAGCTTAAGCCTCGCCTTGTCTTCCTCATCTGGTTTTTCAAAACACTGTTCATACATTATGTATGAGGTACTTCCAGTATCGAAGAAGGCATAATCTGAACGATAATGACCTATTCGAGCAGTGATTATCAGTGGGTTTTTGTTTCATGGACCTCATTTGAACCGCGAAAAATTACGGGCTCACTCTTCCATTCTTCCTCATCAATTACTTGCCTCTTGTTTCCACATGTTCGCCCTTATTGAATCATGTGAACATTTAAATCCCTGGCATGCTTTTTGGGTCGGCCTTGATTATCTTGTGCGGAAGCTTTGTTAGACCCTTGTCTCATATTTTTAACTTTCCGGACTTAACTGTTGCCTCAATCTCGCCCCTCAAGGCCAAACATTCCTCCGTGTTATGACCAATGTCATCATGATACGTACAATGTTTCTTGGGATTGAGGAATGCTCTTTTCATGATTGGCTGAGGTTTTTTGAATTTCACATTTTTCGGTGGTCAAAATTACTGAGGGAGTCTTCGTCAACGAGGTCCAGTTTCTGGTATTTTGCGTTGAGGCGCTTGCCTTGCTTTTTTTACCAATTAGCGATCTCGCATCGAATTGTTTTGAGTTGCCGCAACAGTTTGAAGTCTTGACCAAATTGTTCCTTTGACCTATCTATTCGGCCGCGGAGTCTGGAATTCTACATTTGGCGTTTGTTTTGGGCTGTCAAATGCCAAGGGCTTTTCAGTTCGTGCAAACAGTTTTGAGGCATGCATTATTTCATCCTAGGTCTTGGGCATTCCGTCTCTACCAGTTAAGATGCGGATCAAGGCTTTACTCCACCGACTCCTCCTACTGCCATGAAATTCAGCAGGTGATCGCTAGGATCTGTCATCCCATTGTATTTTCCTAATGACGTAGGGATTTTCGCGTTAACTGGGAACGGAGTTGTTACAATGCGCGCTATAAACTTTGATTTCTCAGCAAATGCTGCGGGACGATACGGTTTTGTGAAGTCTTCTTCTGTATCACTGTGGTACTCCGTATGGCAAACTATCGCACACGGGCGACTAGTCCCTTCTCTAGCATGAACTCTGCTATCATCGCTGAAATAACTAACTTCACTTGGACGCTAAGTTGGATCTTAACTTTCATATTCGATTCCGTAAGGATCGCATATGACCGTACGAGGACGGTCACGCCTTCTCCTGTCAAAATCATCCTTAGAGGTTCTCTCCGTCTGCAAACTATCTCGCATCTGGCTCCTTGGAACTGTAGTAGGAGGAGATGGAGATCTTCTCGGTGTTTCATTATAAGCTAAGGTGCAAGAGAGATACTCTTGTATTCAGCTAAGGCGTTCTCTTGCTAAATACGTAACCAGTGTTCGGGAGATTGAATCCCTTCAGATATGAAGTTACGACGATGAGATCTCGCAGGTTCAAAATTAGCATATCCATCTTTCAGACCCAATCCTGTGCGATCTCGATGAGTCTCAACTGTAACATGTCCTAAGTGACCCGGAGTTGGACCTCCAGGCGCTTCGACACCAATCACACGCCTTCCAGTTGCCGAAGTTTCCGTCGGCCCTTGGAGAGATTGACTCATATCGTTCAGAACAACCAAAACTCACAATTCTATCAAAAACACGGATGACGCCAACGAAGAAACACGGATCTAATCCCCTAAGGTCCTAGATCTAATGAGTCCACAAGGTATTGGTTAAATATCTACTAAACAACGATACAAGTCCGATCTCTCAAGTCCAATGACGAAAACCTACAAAACCACCACCGTGAGCTCGTTACGGGAAGGACAAGAGGGGGGTCTTCCTGTAACCACCCTCCGGCGTGAGAATAAGTACAGTTCCGATGAAGAGAAGTACTAAGTATTGATAGTAGATTGTGGGGAGTGAATGAATACCTCATGGAGATGATGAAGGGTATTTATAGCAGAAGGATGTGGGAATATGATTGGCCCAACTGTCCATTTCCAGAAGATGCTTTCGTAACATCATGGACACGTGTCCGCACCCGACATGACGAACCCTCTAGGCCGTGTAAACGGTTGTAACAACCTGGACACGTGTCTTCATATAATAGGACGAGCTATTTTGGCCATGTGCACGATTATAACAACTTGGTCAGTTGTCCTCTTTCTATTGGTTGACACGTCTCGTGCTCCCCAAGAAAGGATCTTGGTAAACAAAAACTGTCCTCTGACGTTGCCTTCTGATCATCTTCGCGGGCGAGGATAGTATCCTGCGGATAACTTCTGAGGGCGTCTGGATCCTCCCGCACATAGTCTCTAGGATTTATTATTGTTCTTCCCTTATCTTGAGTTATGCGGGTGGTTTATATGTCCCGCGGGTGACTCCTGATAAAGTCTTCTTTCACCCGCGGGTAATTCTTAAGGGCATTTGGATCTTTTTGGTACCCTACCTCTATACTTATACTTATTATATTTGTAATAATAATATAATAATACTTGATCATTTTATTATTTGTAATAATAATACAACAAGTAAACAAGTAAACGAGATTTTGATTGTAGAAAAACAGAAACAAAAACAAAAAGCTTTAGAGAAGTTCGAAACCTGGTTCGTTTCTCCGTCCAATTAAGTAGGCAACTACTCCGTTCTAGTTTTGAAAAACTGGTTATAACCGGTTGTGAAAACATTATTATTATAACCATGCTGACAGTGATTGCAGTTATTTAAAGTTATAAATTCATAAGACATAAGATGTCATCTTTGGATACAAAGTATTATTATTCCATAGAAAAGAAGAAACCCTTTTTACTATTTTAGTGCTTGAAGATCCTACAATACTTGCAAAAGTACACAACTAATAACTTCAAATATCATACTAATTTATTATGCCAAACGAGTGAAATCCAGCTCAAAAGAAACCAATACCAACTAGAGTTTTTTTTCTTTATTATTTATTTTGTAAGAGTAAAGTTGTAACTTATTCCAAGTTCAGAAATATTCACGGGTTAATTATGAGAAATTCATTAGTGAATTAGGATTTTCAACGTATGTTTTCAAAACCAGATTGATTCATACACTTATATACCCTGTTAAGGATCTACAAGTTTGAAGTCACTTGGTGAAAGTGGCAGATGTCGTCAGTAATGGCTTCCACAAACTCATCAAGCTTGGATTATAGTCAAGATAAATGTTATATTTCTCATGAACTTGCTAATATTTTTTTCTCACATAAAGGACGCCGCCGATCTTTTATAAACCGCTCCTCCCTTCTAAAATCATATCTCCAAGATCATAACAGAAACTTTTGTAGGTAAGAATGTTGAATTCCAGTGGTGATCAGTCAGCGGTTTAACTTTTAAACCCGGTTTAATAAAATTAGTTTCATAATTATAAATCAAATTAATAACAGAATACGCATAGGAATATAAAATCGAGTAATCACCATTTAACGGAACCATACAGGATCTGGTTACAAACAACACGAGTACGAGTCTACACAACCAAAGTAAATAATAATATTCACGACATTATTTAATTTTACCTCGGTTAATGAATAACCGGTTGAGACACCGAGGTTCAACGAACTGAAGCTAGTACACAAACCGAACAACGAGCGGCGACGATGGCGTATGGGCAGCAGCAGCGGCAGCCAGGTGACGTACGGCAGTAGGGGCGGCGAATACTTGATAACGGCGGACTAGCACGGCAGCGGCTGACGCGGTGCCGGCTTGGTCCGGCTGTTTGGTAAATCTCCAAAAAAGCTTGATGCCTTTTCCCTTTTTGTTCTCCTTGACGAGAGGCACCAAAGAGTGTATATAATTTTTTAAATATCATTATGATAATGATGATTATCATATAATCACTCCTCGAAACCTATCGGGCCTCAAATCCTTTTACGGTCCAACTCTCGTTAAAAGCAAGAACCTATTTTTTTAACTGGTAAATAAACCATATCATATTATTTATAACAATTATAAATAATAGTTCGGTCATAATTAGATTTATATAATTATACTAGATAATTACATAAATGTAATTTTATTCATTAATCGTTCGTGATTACCGATTAAGTGAGTTAAGCGGGTTTATTGTTCGTTGCCCAAGGTGTAACTCTTACGGGTCATAACCCGGTTGGCCCCGTTGACTTACCCGAACTGGTCCATAATTCCAACAGTCTCCCATTTGGACTGATTCAGTTAAGTTTCTCAACGCTGACAGCCAGCGGTGCTCTAGCTACACATGGCTACCCCCAATAGGTTATGACATTTTAATTCATTAACCAAAAGATCTTGGAATACACTATTTCAAGATAATGAAAATATAGTAATCGTTGTCATCTATCCTTTCCGTAGAAGACACCAATTGAACTATGAGACATGGATAAGATCAATCTCATATGGCGTTCAATCATTATGGTTTTCGTTCTCGAGTCAAAGTGGTCCAATCAAACATTACAGTAAGTTTGGGTGAGGCCTCACACTTTACGAGTTCGAATCAATGAAGGCGCCAAGATGTCTAACAGTTACATATCATGTAAGAGTATAGAGTCCCATCTTGATTACATACAACTCCCACTGAACTTCAGAATATTCCTAACCAATGCCTTTATGACTGGCAGTTACGCGACAGCGGTTGACACTAATCAAATAATACCTTTAGTATACGAAAGTTCTAATATGTATATCAGGTCTAAGGATACTAAAAAAGCATACCAATATCAAATGCATCTTATGACTAAGATCCATGAAGATGATTTGATGCGAGTTACATCCATTGTCATTCATAATGAGGTTTGTGAGTTTGGAAGTCAACCCTTTGAGTCCAAAGTCAGAATAGTCTTAATTCAGAATCCCTCCCACGAGTATAACCGACTACGGATAATTTAGAATACAATATTCATGGATTAAACCTATTATAATGAGCACAGTTTTAATAATAACGTTTTCCATTTAACCATTAAATCAAAAGTGAACAGAAAGTATAATTGTTGATCATGCTTGTACTGAGTCATCGGCTTAGTGAACGGGTCTACTAGGTTTTGATCTGTGTCTACTTTGCTTATTATGATGTCACCTCTTTCCAGTATCTCTTGTATGAGGTGGAACTTCCTTAGAATGTGCTTGGCTTTGTGATGAGATCTGGGCTCTTTGGCCTGAGCAATAGCACCTGTGTTATCACAGAATACCTCGATTGGTTTGCGAATACTCGAAACCACATCGAGATCGGTGATGAACTTCTTCATCCAAGCAGCTTCCTTAGCAGCATCTGATGCAGCTATGTAATCAGACTCAGTGGTGGAATCTGCCACCACACTCTGCTTGGAGCTTTTCCAGTTAATAGCTCCTCCATTAAGGGTGAATATGAATCCTGATTGTGAGAGATAATCATCCCGGTCAGTCTGGAAGCTAGCATCAGTGTAACACTTTACTGTGAGATCTTCTTCCACTCCTCCAAACACCAAGAACATGTCTTTGGTCCTTTTCAGGTACCTCAAGATGTTCTTCACTGCAGTCCAATGGGCAACGCCAGGACTCTGCTGAAAACGGCTAGTAATGATTAAAGCATACGAGACGTCAGGTCTAGTGCATAACATAGCATGCATGATTGAGCCAGTCGCTTAAGCATATGGAATTGCTTGCATGTGCTTTGTTTCAATGTCCGTTGCCGGAGATTGCGATTTGCTTAACACGGTTCCTTTAGCAATGGGAACGGTTCCTTTCTTGGAGTTGTCCATTGAAAAGCGTGCCATGACCTTGTCATTATATGTACTTTGACTTAGCCCTAGAAGCCGCTTAGACCTATCTCGGTAGATCTTGATTCCTAGAATATAAGCAGCTTCACCAAGATCTTTCATTGCAAAACAAGATTCCATCCAGTGCTTAACTTCCGTAAGCATAGGAACGTTGTTTCCAATGATCAGTATATCATCCACATACAAGATGAGGAATGATATAATGCTCCCACTAGCCTTTCTGTAAACACAAGGCTTATCTTGATTTTTGACAAAACCAAACTCTTTGATTTTCTCATCAAAGTGAAGATTCCAGCTTCGAGATGCTTGCTTAAGTCCATAAATGGACTTGTTCAATTTGCAAACCCTATTAGGATATTTAGGTTCGACAAAACCTTCAAGCTGAAACATATAAACATCTTCAAAAAGATGTCCATTAAGAAAAGCAGTTTTGACATCCATTTGCCATATCTCGTAGTCATAGTACGCGGCTATGGCAAGTAATATCCTTATTGACTTAGTCATAGTAACGGGCGAAAAAGTTTCATCATAGTCAACCCCTTGAGTTTGAGTAAAACCTTTCGCGACTAGCCGTGCATTATAGGTTTGCACATTTCCATGCATGTAGGTTTTTCTTTTGAAAATCCATTTGCTCCCTACTGTCCGACCATCGAGGGGTAGCTCAACTAAGTTCCAAACTTGGTTATCATGCATAGATTGCATCTCGGTGTTCATGGCATCTCGCCATTTCTTAGATTCTGGATCCAAGATTGCAGATTTGTAGTTAGCAGGTTCGTCATTAGACTCAGCTAATAATAAGACTTCGGGACCATTTAAATGCCATAGATATCTAGAATTTGGTACGGGAGTCCTACTACTTATGCGAATGCTTGTGTTCACGTCTGATGTATCAGCAACAACAACTTGTTGATCAGACGCTCCAACTTCCTCAGCGGTTGTTTGTGTTTCTTGAATTGCTTCAAGATCGACAATGTTATCTCCAGTTCCTCAATCAAGAAATTATTTCTCGAGGAAGTGGCCTTTCCTCTTGATAAAAATCGAATTTGTATCAGAATGAAAGAAATAATAACCGCTTTGGTTATAGTATCCGACGAAAACAAATTTTATGCCGCGTGGATCGAGCTTATTATCAAATTCATTTGTGGTATAAGCATCGCATCCCACGAGTATAACCGACTACGGATAATTTAGAATACAATATTCATGGATTAAACCTATTATAATGAACACAGTTTTAATATTAACGTTTTTCATTTAACCATTAAATCAAAAGTGAACAGAAAGTATAATTGTTGATCATGCTTGTACTGAGTCATCGGCTTAGTGAACGGGTGTACTAGGTTTTGATCTGTTTCTACTTTGCTTATTATGATGTCACCTCTTTCCAGTATCTCTCGTATGAGGTGGAACTTCCTTAGAATGTGCTTGGCTTTGTGATGAGATCTGGGCTCTTTGGCCTGAGCAATAGCACCTGTGTTATCACAGAATACCTCGATTGGTTTGCGAATACTCGAAACCACATCGAGATCGGTGATGAACTTCTTCATCCAAGCAGCTTCCTTAGCAGCATCTGATGCAGCTATGTATTCAGACTCATTGGTGGAATCTGCCACCACACTCTGCTTGGAGCTTTTCCAGTAAATAGCTCCTCCATTAAGGGTGAATACGAATCCTGATTGTGTGAGATAATCATCCCGGTCAGTCTTAAAGCTAGCATCAATGTAACACTTTACTGTGAGATCTTTTTCCACTCCTCCAAACACCAAGAACATGTCTTTGGTCCTTTTCAGGTACCTCAAGATGTTCTTCACTGCAGTCCAATGGGCAACGCCAGGACTCTGCTGAAAACGGCTAGTCATGATTAAAGCATACGAGACGTCAGGTCTAGTGCATAACATAGCATGCATGATTGAGCCAGTCGCTTAAGCATATGGAATTGCTTGCATGTGCTTTGTTTCAATGTCCGTTGCCGGAGATTGCGATTTGCTTAACACGGTTCCTTTAGCAATGGGAACGGTTCCTTTCTTGGAGTTGTCCATTGAAAAGCGTGCCATGACCTTGTCATTATATGTACTTTGACTTAGCCCTAGAAGCCGCTTAGACCTATCTCGGTAGATCTTGATTCCTAGAATATAAGCAGCTTCACCAAGATCTTTCATTGCAAAACAAGATTCCATCCAGTGCTTAACTTCCGTAAGCATAGGAACGTTGTTTCCAATGAACAGTATATCATCCACATACAAGATGAGGAATGATATAATGCTCCCACTAGCCTTTCTGTAAACACAAGGCTCATCTTGATTTTTGACAAAACCAAACTCTTTGATTTTCTCATCAAAGTGAAGATTCCAGCTTCGAGATGCTTGCTTAAGTCCATAAATGGACTTGTTCAATTTGCAAACCCTATTAGGATATTTAGGTTCGACAAAACCTTTAGGCTGAAACATATAAACATCTTCAAAAAGATGTCCATTAAGAAAAGCAGTTTTGACATCCATTTGCCATATCTCGTAGTCATAGTACGCGGCTATGGCAAGTAATATCCTTATTGACTTAGTCATAGTAACGGGCGAAAAAGTTTCATCATAGTCAACCCTTGAGTTTGAGTAAAACCTTTCGCGACTAGCCGTGCATTATAGGTTTGCACATTTCCATGCATGTCGGTTTTTCTTTTGAAAATCCATTTGCTCCCTACTGTCCGACCATCGAGGGGTAGCTCAACTAAGTTCCAAACTTGGTTATCATGCATAGATTGCATCTCGGTGTTCATGGCATCTCGCCATTTCTTAGATTCTGGATCCAAGATTGCAGATTTGTAGTTAGCAGGTTCGTCATTAGACTCAGCTACTAATAAGACTTCGGGACCATTTAAATGCCATAGATATCTAGAATTTGGTACGGGAGTCCTACTACTTATGCGAATGCTTGTGTTCACGTCTGATGTATCAGCAACAACAACTTGTTGATCAGACGCTCCAACTTCCTCAGCGGTTGTTTGTGTTTCTTGAATTGCTTCAATATCGACAATGTTATCTCTAGTTCCTCAATCAAGAAATTATTTCTCGAGGAAGTGGCCTTTCCTCTTAATAAAAATCGAATTTGTATCAGAATGAAAGAAATAATAACCGCTTTGATTATAGTATCCGACGAAAACAACTTTTATGCCGCGTGGATCGAGCTTATTATCATATTCATTTGTGGTATAAGCATCGCATCCCCATACTCTAAGGAAAGACAAGTTGGGCTTTCGCCCATGCCATATCTCATATGGGGTTTTGTCTACCTTCTTAGTTAGAGCCAGATTGACAATGCGGGCAGCGATCATAAGGGCATAACCCAAAAAAGAGTGAGGCAAGTTGGTTCTACACATCATCGATCAAACCATGTTTAGAAAAGTTCTATTCCTCCTCTCGCTCACGCCATTATGTTGGGGTGTACCAGGTGGAGTGAGCTGTGAAACAATTCCACGCTCTTTTAGATGAGCGATGAACTCTGAGCTGAGATATTCTCCATCTCGATCTGATCGAAGCTTCTTAATGGTTTTACCAAGTTGGTTTTCCACTTCGTTCTGAACTCTTTGAACTTTTCAAAGTTTCATGCTTGTGTTTCATAAGATACACATAAGCATATCGACTATAATCGTGAGATAAAAGAAAGGAAGTATCTTTCATGGTTTCTAGACATAGTTCTCAAAGGTCCACACAAATAAGTATGTATGAGTCCCAACAGATCCTTTGCTCGTTCATTCTTATGAGTGAAGGAGTCCTTGGTGAGTTTGCCAGCTAAGCAAGATTCACAAGGGTCAAAAGATTCCGGTCCTGTGGATTCAAGAATCCCTTCGGATTGAAGTCTTTTAACTCGTGTCTTGCTTATGTGGCTAAGTCGGCAATGCCATAGAAAAATGTATCATTGATACCATATCTGATATGTTTAGAAAGATTAAATGCATTATTGTTAATTTTAACATCAATCTCATAAATACCATTTCGAGGTTTAGCCTCAAAATAAAAGATATCATTCAAGTAGGCAGAAATAGAAATACCATTAAAAGCGTACTTAAAACCTTGTTCAAAAAGTAAAGAAACCGAAATAATGTTCGTGGTCAAACCAGGTGAAAACAAACACTTATTCAAAGTAACTACAAGGCCAGACGGACAAGCAAAATGATACGTGCCAGTTGCAAGAACTGGGACTCTCTTCCCATCACCAACGATGAGTTCCATGCTGCCTTGTTTCAAATTCTTCCAGTTTTCAGGCTCCTGCAAGATATTCACGATGTGGTAACCACATCCGGTATCAAATACCCTTGTGTTGCTAGAAACAGTGAAAAGTTCAATAACGTATATGGAAATACCTTTAGAGGAGCCTTCACCATTGGCCCTCCTCTTTGCTAGCTCAGCTAGATGCTCGGGGCAGTTACGCATCCAGTGCCCCATCTTGTTGCACTTGTAGCACTGGCGCTCCTCAGGAGGCGACGGTGCCTTTGCAACATTCCTGTTAGTGTTGGTGGCATGCTTGGCAGCAGCAGTAACCTTCTACTTGTTTTAACCGTTATAACCCCGGTTCTTGGGTTTAGGCTTCTTGACACTAGCAGATCGAACACACAGAACTTGATTAGTTTTAGTAGGAATGTTCATCTCAGCCGTATTGAGCATACCATGAAGCTCTGGCACTGTCTTCACCCAGCCATTCATATTAAAATTCATTACGAACTGGTCGTAAGAGCTGGGAAGAGAGTTCAAGATGAAGTCCACTGCCATTTCATCTGTCAGGGGATAATCAAGTTTCTTCAGTTGGTCGATGTACCATTTCATCTTGACGAGATGCACACTAACAGGGGATCCCTGTTCCATATTGTAGTTGATAAGCTGTTTCATGGTGTCAAAACGTTCTTAACGGGCTTGTTTCTGAAACATGCCCTTGATTTGCTCAAGCATCTCATAGGTAGTAAGATCTTCTAAGCCTTTAGCAAGCTCAGATGCCATGGTGGCTAGCATAATGCAAGCGACTTCAGAGGAGTCGTCATTATGCTTCTCAAGAACCTTTCTGGCAGCAGCTGTATTGTTTTCAGGCTCTAATGGAACCAGTCCATCGAGAACATAGAGCTTCTTTGACATCTAGAACAAGTCTCAAGTTGCGGTGCCATTCAAGAAAATTAGTGCCATTCAGCTTTTCTTTCTCAAGAATAGTCCTGAGGGTGAATGAAGAATTATTATCAGTTGACATCTGTTTAAATAAGCAAAAGTAATTTTAATTAATATTTTCGATGTTATAATCCTATTATTAATGACCCAATTAACATTAATAAAATAAGGATTTGAGAATCTGGCTTCCAGCTAGTAATGGCAGCTGCAGCACACAACATTAGTAAGTGGTTAGGCAGACTGACAACGATTGCCAATTGTGAATAAAGCACAACTCTCGGTTATGAGGCCTATTAAGACAACAATTGTCTAGGTAGATACGTTTAGCCTCATCTATGCCCACTTTAGTCTTCATATAGCTGTAGCACGTCACATAAGAGTAAAGTAACAGTCGCCCTAGTACAGTCACGTGTGAAAGGGCCGGATGTGTCAACGAAACCCTTTCACCTTGAAGGGATAGGCTAGAAAACAAGTGCAGTGTTGTAGCTCCAAACACTTGAAATTTCGTAGTACGCCTCAGTTGTGGTTTATAGTAGGATGTCATAAACTATTAATTTTAAAACTGGGATTAATTTTAGAATTTACCGAATAGAGTAAAAGTCCAGTTTTAGTATATATAATCGGGACAAAAAAGATGAACTCTTTCATCTCTCAGGACACTTAGTTTTAAATAACTAATTAAAACTAAGTTTGTCGCGATATCACTAACCAATTTTAAGTTGATAGGTAAACTATTAAATTATAAGGTTTTGGAAAATCAAATTTAGTTTAATTTTGCAAACACTCAATTGGTTGATTAAAATTTATTTTAATATATTTGATATTAGGTTGATGGTATAACCTATTATAATAAAGCAAGCAACCATAATAGCAAACAAGAATATGTAAATCATAAATGGCCAAAAAGGTGGTTGGTCTTGCTAGAGCCTATTAGGAAGATCAATCTGGTCAAGGGGTCATAACACAAAAACAACCACATGGATGGACTCTTGGTGCTTCCCGTCATCTTTTCTAACTCCCACTGGCTTCAAGAACTCCGTGAGCTCGTCGTCGGTTTTCCTTCGGGTCTTCTTCATTACAATATTAAAAATACATATAATGAAAAACCAAATCCTATCTATTAAAATTTTGAACCATCAAGGCGGCCAAACCATAAAATAAAACCGAGAAATAAATACAACTTTGAACCATCCATATGACCAAAATCAAAACCAAACAACCAATCACACAAGGTCGGGCCAGATTACATATTCAATAAAAATAAAATTAAGCAATATTTTGGTCAAATAAAATAAATAAAAATTGACCAAACCAAGATTGCTCAAAAAATATATCTAGATCAAAAACTTCAACTAGCTTGAAGTTTATGATGTAGATCCGGTGAAAAGACATGATTCGACTCGTATATTGTAACCATGGCTCTGATACCACTGTTGGGTTCCATTGGTGATCAGTCAGCGGCAGTTAAACGTATATTTCACTATCTGAGGGGTAAACCTGACACTGGGTTATGGTATCCCAAGAATGATAGCTTTGATCTCACTACGTTTTCCGATTCGGACTATGGAGGATGCAAGATCAACTTTAAGTCAACTACGGCGGGTTGTCAATTTCTATGAAACCGGCTTATTTCCTGGCAGTATAAGAAGCAGACAACGGTCTAAACTTCAACCGCAGAACCAGAATACATGGCAGCCTCGATTTGCTGTTTACAGGTTCTTTGGATCCAGCAACACTTTCGGGATTGCAGTTTGAAGTTTCTTACTACTCCCATATTTATTGATAACTCGGCTGCTATTTGTAACACGAAGAACCACGTGCACCACTCTAAAACGAAGCATATTGATATTAGATATCATTTCATTTCATTCAAGATTGGTTGGAAAAAAAATAATCGATATAGAGAAGGTGCACAAGGATATTCATAAAGTTGATCTATTTACCAACGCATTTGATAAAACACGCTTTAACTTTCTGCTTGGTTTAAATGGATTGAAGACTCTTGCTGATATCCTTAAGCTCGGATAATCAATTTTTGGTTTGTATAGTTTTTATTTTGTTTTGGTTATTTTAATGTTTTAGTTTTTGGTAAGAAAAAGGAAAAAAATACAAAAATATTGTGCTTTCGGTTTGTACAAATAAAAACAAAAAACATTCAAATATTTAAAAAATAAAAAAAATTAAAAATTATGCTCCTCAAATGAGTTTTGAAGCAAAAAGATAAGATGATAGTACATTGATCATCTAGTCCTAAATCCAGTAAGAAATAAGCTTAAAAGACTAAGTGATTAACTGCATTGGTGCATTGGTAGGTCTTAAACAAACGATTAGGGTTTCAAACAGCCGTTCTTGGTTCTTGATACGTGATCTTGTTCGTTTGGAATTTTGGTTCTTGTTCTTGGGTGTTATTTGTTGATTAGGGTTTCAAACAGTCGTTCTTGGTTCTTGTTCAAGATTAGGGTTTTCAATCAGCCGTTCTTGGTTCTTGTTCTTGGGTGTTATTTTCGCTCTAGGGTTTTGCATGGAGCAGAAGGGTGGTAATGGATTTGTTGATCGTATCAAGCAAGGGTTTTCAGCCAATCGAGTCACGAACATTGATGGGGTTCTTCCTCGTAGGGGGGCTCTGAAAACTGGTTCATCGGGAAACCCTAATGCTACGAGTTCGTCTGTTTCGTTTGCTACAAACACAACATTCATTGTTCCTTTAAATGATGTAATCAACAAAGATGGTGGTTGTTCAGCCGAGGCTTCTAATGATAACAAGGTTCTTGGATCTGATTCGTTAACTATTCAACAAGATGGAGGTTGTTCAGCCTTTGTTTCGGATGATAACAAGGTTTTTGGATCTGAGTCTTTAAATATTCAAAGGGATGAAGGAATGGAGAAACATATGGAAAATTCTAAGCCTTCGTATGTGAGTGTTGTCCAACTTGAAAACAAAACAACTAAGGTAAAATTAAGGAAATTAAATGTGGAGTCAACAATGGAAGGAGTAGATGTGGTTATCCCAGTTGAATCTGTCAAGAAAGTTATCGATAGGTTTACTAATACTTTGTTTGGTTATTTTTTGGGTAACAGACTTCCTTTTCCGGTTGTTGAGTATTTTGCTAAGAAAAATTGGAACAAATATGGGCTTACGAGACTTATGATGAATGCGAAAGGGTTTTTCTTTTTCAAGTTTCATACGGAAGTTGGGATGATGCAGCTGATTGAAGATGGTCCTTGGATGATTAGGAATATCCCCATTATTCTTAATATTTGGACAATGGAGCCAGATTTGGAAAAGGAGGATATACGGTCTATTCCGGTTTGGGTCAGATTACAGAATATTCCTCTGGGTGCCTTTACTGAGGAGGGTCTAAGTATGCTCGCTTCAAGAATTGGGGATCCGATAAGTGTGGATTCTTACACTGCCAATATGTGTAAGGAATCGTGGGGAAGAAGTAGTTTTGCTAGAGTTCAAGTTGAACTTCATGCAAATCAGGACATTAAAAGGAAGCTGGTTGTTGCTGTTCCGGATACGTGGGGGGAGACAAACAAGATCTCGGAGATTAAGATTGAATATGATTGGGAGCCCCCCAGATGTTCCTTATGTGAAGTGTTTGGCCATTCGAACACTCAATGCCCGAAACAAGTTCATGATAAAAAGTTAAATGAAGAACCAATGAAAGTCACTAATGATGATGGTTTCCAGAGGGTGAAGGGAAAGAAAAAAGTTACTACGCAAGTCAAGAAACATAATCTTGTCTATCGACCGGTAGCTAAACCTGCTGTGACACAACCTGTAAATAAACCATCCTCTCAAAGACAAGACACTAATCATCCCGTGGGTAAACCTACAACTTCTATAGCTTTGGGGGTTGAGTCGAAGGAAAAGCATTATGTCCAAACTAGTAACCGGTTTGGTAATTTGGTGGATGAACCAGAAAGTGATGAAGATGAGGATGATGTGGAGGAGCTTTTTACGGATGTGGCTAACATTATGAAAGCGGATATTGGTTCTGAGGGTGCAAGCACACCCGGTGAATTGGGTGTTTAATGGGTGCTATTGCTACATGGAATATAAGAGGGTTGAACCGCCCTCTTAAACAAAAAGAGGTTCGTAAGGTAATCCAAGATAATAATATTCAGGTGTGTGCTATTCTTGAGTCTCACGTACAATTAAATTCGGTTTTTGATGTTTGTAAGAAGATTTGTAACACTTGGGATTGGACTAGCAATGGTAGTGTTTGTGATAAAGGTACTCGGATTATTGTGGGGTGGAATACGGATTTGGTTGATCTAATGGTTATTGATTATTCGAACCAGGTTCTTCACGTTCAGTTAAAGTTTAAGTTGGATAATAAGGCGATGTATTGTTCTTTCGTGTATGCTGAAAATTGTTATTTGAAAAGAAGGGAGTTATGGCATAATCTTGCAGTTCATAAACAATTCACTCGTGGTAAACCTTGGGCTTTACTAGGAGATTTTAATTGTGCTCTTAATTTGGAAGACAGCTTACATGGTTCTTCCAAAATATCCACTGGGATGCTTGATTTTCGTGCTTGTGTTAAGAACATTGAAGTTGAGGATATAAATGGGGTCGGGCTCCAATTCACTTGGAACAATAAACCGAGAACGGGTATGGGTCTTTTCAAAAAGCTTGATAAGGTGATGGGAAACTCTAAATTCATGGATATTTTTAATGATTCAACGGCGGTGTTCCTTCCATACCGGATTTCAGACCACTCTCCATGTTTATTGAAATTCCCCTCTCTTATTAAAGGTAAGCCTAAACCGTTTAAATTCCCTAATTTCTTAATTGGTAAACCGGGTTATAATGATATTATTGCTAACGGCTGGAAAATTGAGGTGAATGGTTATTACATGTTTCGCGGCGTAAAGAAACTCCAAAACTTAAAACATCCAATCCGTTCTTTGTTGCACCGACAAGGCAATCTCCACAAGAAAGTTAATGATCTAAGAACCCTTCTTGATGCTTGTCAAACCCGTCTTGACATTGACCCTACTAATTTGAAGTTGATTTGGGAGCAGAGTAGTTATCTTAAGGCTTATCATGAGGCAACTAAAGATGAGGAAGAATTCCTAAAACAAAAAGCTAAAGTCGATTGGTTAAAGCTTGGTGATTCTAACACTGCGTATTTTCACAATTCTTTGAAAATGCGAAACCATAGATGTCGTATTGATACTATAAGTGATGCTCAGGGCCAATTATATGAGGGATCGGATGTTCCTTCGGTGTTTGTCAATCATTTTATGAACATTTTTGGTTCGGATATGCAACCATTGAGAAAACCACATAATCAGATTTTTACTACTAAGCTCTCGGCCTCTCAGGCGGAGCTGATGGTTAGACCTATATCCGATTTGGAAATCAAGGAAGCTTTTTTCTCTATTGGGAATACCAAAGCGCCGGGGCCTGATGGTTTTTCCTCGGCCTTCTTTAAAAGTTCTTGGGATATTGTTGGGAAAGATGTTTGTTTGGCAGTTCATGAATTTTTCAGAAAAGGAAGTCTCCTTAAACAGGTTAACCACACTATTATTGCCCTTATTCCCAAAGTGACCACCACTTTCACTCCTAATGATTTTCGTCCCATCTCGTGCTGCAACACTTTATATAAATGCATTACCAAGATTATCTCGGTTCGTATGATGAAGGGTTTGGAGTCGTTAATTGATATCAATCAGTCTGCGTTTGTTCCTGGGCGTAGAATTTCTGATAACATCCTTTTGACCCAAGAATTAATGCATAATTATCACACTAATAACGGTCCGCCTAGATATGCTTTTAAAGTTGATATTCAGAAAGCTTACGATACGGATAGTTGGGATTTCATTCGTGATATTCTATATGGGTATGGTTTCCACGATAGGATGATTCATTGGATAATGGAATGCACAACCACTTCTTCTTTTTCGATATCCATAAATGGGAACTTACACGGGTTCTTTAGTGGTAAAAGAGGTCTAAGACAGGGTGATCCGATGTCTCCTTATATTTTCACGCTGGTTATGCAAGTTCTCACGTTAATTCTGCATCGAAAGGTTCGTATTGAACGCTCGTTTCGTTTTCATCGTCATTGTGAGAAATTAAATATTATCAATATTTGCTTTGCGGATGATTTGTTCCTGTTTGCTCGAGGCGATGTGGATTCTGCTAAAACTATCATGGGGGCTCTGAATGATTTCAAAGATATGTCCGGGCTTACTCCTAGTGTACCGAAAAGTACCGCGTTTTTCTGTAATGTTTCGGATCGCGTTAAAAGTGGGATTTTGAATATTATGCCCTTCGTTGAAGGTAGGCTCCCGGTTAAATACCTGGGAGTTCCTCTTATTTCTACGAGGCTAAATTACCGTGATTGTAAGAGGTTGCTGGATCGTATGGATAATCGGATTGGAGATTGGAAGAATAAAACTTTATCTTTTGCGGGTAAACTTCAGCTGGTCAGGTCTGTTCTGTCGTCCTTATATATTTACTGGTCTGCTGTTTTCTCACTTCCTTCTAGACTTATTGCTGATCTTGAAAAACGGATTAAAAATTTCCTTTGGGACTTTGGTCACAAAAAGGGAAAGCCAAAAGTTTTGTGGGATATTGTTTGTCAGCCGAAAAGTGAAGGTGGTTTGGGTATCCTGCGTATCCGGGATGTCAATAACTCTCTTCTGGTTTATCATATTTGGAGTTTAATCAATGATCGTAATTCGTTGTGGGTTAAATGGATGCATGAGTATAAAATGAAGGGGCGAAATTTTTGGAGCTTGCAGATTCCTAAATCTTGTACTTGGGGGTGGAGGAAAATTCTTCAGATTCGTCCCCGTATTAGACATTTTATATGGCATGAAATCGGTAATGGGAGATCTAATTCAGTTTGGTATGATAAATGAGATGATTTATGTCCTTTAAATGATTATATTAACCCGAGAGCAATACATGGGGCTGGTTTGACTTTAAAAACCTGTGTCAATGATGTTGTTCATCATAATAACTGGGGATGGCCGCCTGATTGGATTTCGAGATTCCCAATTCTTTCGAACTTAAAGGGGGTGAGTATTTATCCGGAAAAGAGGGACAAGATCGTGGTAATGGATGAGAATGGGACTTCAATGAATTTCTCGGCTTCAGGAATATGGCAAATTCTTCGAATACCGGCTGATAAGGTTTCTTGGATGCATGTTGTTTGGTTCTCTCAATGTGTTCCAAAACACTCCTTTATGTTGTGGATTGTGCTTCATGATAGATTGAGCACGCAGAATCGTATAATGGTTTGGAATATTGGTGGGTATCCAAATCATAACCTGTATTGCAGCCTTTTATGTAATGGAGAGCCGGATTCTCGTAATCATCTCTTCTTTGAGTGTAAGTTCTCCTCTGAGGTTTGGAGTATTGTCAAAATGAAAGGTAAGTTTCAGGGGTGCATGAATGGTTGGGCGAATATTCTTCAATATGTGTCTCAATTTGGAATGTCCAACTCTATTGATAATGTTATTAATCGGCTGTTACTTGGGGCTTCGGTTTACGTAATTTGGAAGGAACGAAATAACCGGCTTTTCAGGAACTCTTGGAAGACTCTAAAGATAGTTGCTGATGAAATCATTAAGGGTACTCGCCTAAAGCTAATGACTCTAAAGTTCAAGAATTCTGAACGGGTCAATCGGGTTCTCGAAGATTGGCACTTTCCGAGAGGAGTTTCACACCAAATTGATGATAATGGTTGATTTGTTTTTGTTATGTTTGTTTCTTTGGTTCTTGTGTAGGTTTTAGCAGTGTTTACCATTGTTTGGTGGTTTTGGTTTTGTTTACTCTTGTATGGCATGTCATACATGAGAACTAATATGGCACTTTGTCATATTACTTGTTCTTTGTTGGTTGTGTGGAATGAATTTAACCGGGTAAAACCCTTTACCCAAAAAAAAAAAACAAACGATTAGGGTAAAGTATGTGATATAATTATAAGAATTTCCAAATTGAAAGAGGTGTTAGTCAATTCCAAATAGTTACCAAGTCTGCTCGGCAATGAACAAAGCTTCAAAGCTTACTCGAAGACATATTTACACTTAGTAAATTTTGTAATATGTTTGAATATGTTAAGAATCAATGATTAGGGTTTCTCGAAGGTGTCAGGGCAGACTTATTTAAGGAAACTTTAGGCCTATGAAGACGGACACTGAGCGAATATTGTGATTTTACGGCTGTCTCTTTCTTGAAAGAATATTTTTGTACGGAAAAGGTTGTCACATATACAAACATACCACCTAGAAACCCTAATTGATATTCTTTGTTTCATTCATAATATAAATGGAAATATTTTGAGTTTATTTGTTCGTTTGTTTACTTTTATATCCTAGTCAGTAATCATTTGAGTATCATTGATTCCGTCTTTGATATTCATTATTCTTTCACAAAAGTAGCATCACATAACCTTCTTGTCGACACGTTTGTGTGGGTTACGAGTGTGATAATCGGGACCGATAAGAACCACCATGGTCTCTTATTTCCCAAAAGCAAAAGAAAATTGTAATCAAATCGAACCAAAAACTAGGTATTCGTGTATCACCACGACTTGACAGACTTTGTTAAAACACATTGTAAAACATTGAGGGTCGGAGTCACACGTCGCACGAACCCCCATGACTTGCGTGACATCCTTAGGAGAGTAACCATATTCTTTTCACAAAGAGAACATGGCCACGCTTGAAAACTTTAAAAGTTTTGATTCATATGGCGTTCAAAGTGGTATGCTTTGGCTTAATAGGGTCCAAGCCCTTTATGAACTCTCCAGGTAAGCAACCGGGTCCCGCATCTGATTGGGATTTATGCGCATTGCTTATCCTTAGGTGTCAATAACCTTGGTGTTAAGAGTTTGGAAAACAAGCACGTCCCCCTTACAGTTTAATACATACCCGCCACATAGAACCATATTTAAGATGAAGAAATATCGGAAAACAAAAAAAAATCGATTATTGAAAATGTTTGAAAATATTTGTTTTTAGGCATAAGCCTTAGTCTTGTGTGTACTTTGTGTACATGAGGCGCAAATGAATTGACAACAAAATATTAGCATGTGCATTGAACAACCAATTAAGGCCAACAAAATTTTATAATCATGCAACCTAAACAATTAAGCAAATAAACTATAACTAACTAGAACACTACGTCTAATGTCATATCTTATAGTCACAGCTCTGATACCAATTTGTAACACCCCGGCTTAAGAGGAAACGCCCGAGTGTGGCATACGGATTTCTCAAAACACATGTGACACTATAAGTGAGAATATTATCATTAGTTCTTTTGAAAGCATAAAGTACACAAGTTATTACAAATAAAGAAATTACAAGGAAATTGAAACATTTCAAACACTTATTTAAAATATTCTAAGTCTAGTGCCTTCATCCGTTTCATCCTTTAATAATACTGCACACAACATATATATATATATATATATATATATATATATATATATATAATAATGTCAACTAACTAAATAATTTGTGGGTTCGCACAATTTAATACTACACAAAAACCATACAAATCCATGAAAACTTGTGAAAACAAATAAGGTTTCTTTATACTCGAATCAAGGTCAAGAGTGTAAAGAATAACTGAAGGTCCTTTCAAGTTGGGGTTGCGCACCAACGTACTCGGATCGGGGTCCCCTTTCCACTCGAAACAAGGTCCTGAGTGCTAGGGGGTGTATGATCATACTTATCGAAGAAATTCATGCACATAGTCTTTGAGCAAGTAACAAGTAAACACACAAGTCCATGATGCAAATTGTAGTTTGAAATAAGAAATAATAAGCATATGAGTTTTAATACGATATATATGTTACCCCCAAAATATGTAAAACGCTAAAAATGGGTGTGAAAAACTCTCCTTTGAATTGGATGATAAAATGAAATAAAAATCCGAAAGCACGTAAAAGAACTAGAGCGGTTGAACCTTACAAACTATATATAAAAGAAAGAAAGTACAAATGTAAACGCTAACTAGCTAGATTATACAAATTAAATTGATTTAGTTTTATGTTAGGGATTAGGAATTATTAATTTTGTATATTTTAGCATATTTTTTCAATACAATATCTATTTTAATCTTTAACGGGTTTTAACGGTTTATGATTATATTTACGAGATGGGAAGTTTATAAAGTTTATCAAACAAAACTATTGATTTTAACGCAATTTTAACTTATTAGCGTTAAAAGTTTACAAATGATATTAATTAAATAATATAATATAAAGTCGACTTTTTACGAAAACTTAACGAAAAGTATAAAAGTTGGTGTTAAGGTGAAAAATAATTTATAACAATTTTATCTAACTTAAAATAATTTTATTTGATTCTTAATAATTTTTATAATTTTTAATTGACTTGTAATAATAAATAAAAGGTTTTAAAAAAATATAAAACAAAATGTGCACTGACCCTGGTTCAAACCCGGGTCCTCAAAGTGGTATGCAAGAGTCTTAACCACCAGAGCAATTTGTTATTATGTTAATATTATGGAAATAAATATATATATGTGTATATATATATATATTATTTCAACTTCATATTCTTCCCTAAAACCATAGCATTTCCAATTGATTAAACCGTTCCATGTTCGTTAATTTGAAGTTAGTGGTTTTGTTTTGTGGCTTTTAATGATTCAAATACATATATTACTTACTTGATTTGGTCTCGAGTTGGCGGTGAACGGAGTTGGCCGGAGTTAGATTTGAACGGATGATTATAGAGAGTTTGTTTGTATAAATTGATGTTTGCAGCAAGTTTGGACGAAGGTTAGGGTCCTATTTATACTAGAATTAGGAGCTTATATAGTTTAATTGATCTTTATTGCGTTTGAATAATATCCGGCGGTTACCTAGTAGATTCGCGACATTTAAACGTGTTATAATGTGTTAATTATCTTGATTAAAGATCGTAATTGGCGGAGAAATGCGTTATTCTAACTAATTGGGTCAAAGAACACGTTTTACGGGGTTTTAATGGTCGCTGGAATGTTCTGCCCGGGGTGGCCGGAAAAACGTGAAGAATGTTACGGGGGAATGGGTTGGGATTTATTTTTAAATATTTTATATAATTTAATTTATATTTATACTTTGAACCCTTAGACTTTATAAATATATATATTGATTTTAAACTTTATTTACGCAATGAACCTTGACCTTTCAAATGTTATATATTCTTGGTATAATTTTGTATCTTTGGATTATTTGTATTTTATAGCCGCATAGTTTGGGAATTGATTATTTATATTAACTTTTCGTTATATGAACAAAACAAATTGAAAATGAACGAATAATAACTATAAATTGTCGTAATTAATATTAAATGATAAATGACAAATAAGAATACATTGAAACAACACAACGGTCCGTTTAACGAATACAAATACAAATACGAATAACAATTGATAAATGTCACATTTCACATAGGAGCTGATAATATTATTCGAAGATGTGTATATTGAGATGAAGCACACAAGATACTAAAACAATGTCATGAAGGGCCATCAAAATTCCACCATGAAACACCGGCAGCTACAAAGAAAGTATTTGATGCTGGCTTCTACTAGCCTACGATCTATCGAGAGGCAAACAAAATGGTTCACTCATATGCTGCATGCCAACGTGCCAGCAATACCTCATCTCGAAATGAAATGTTACAAAGGCCAATCCAGAATTGTGAGATATTTGGCATTTGGGGAATCGATTTTATGGGACCATTTCCAACATCATGTGGTCATCACTAAATTCTAGTTGCAGTTGATACGTATCGAAATGGGTTGAAGCTCATGCTTTACCCACCAATGATGTTAGGATGGTAGTCAAGTTCTTGAAGAAATTATTCTCACGTTTTGGTATTCCCAATGCATTTATAAGTGATTGAGGAAGGCACTTATGTAATGCGTAAATGGAGTAAGTACTAGCTAGATACGTGGTTCATCATCGACTCGCTACACCTTACCACCCGAAAAAAAGTGGTCAAGTGGAAGTTGCAAATCGGAGTATCAAACGAATCTTGGAGAAAACTGTGATTCACAATCGCAGAGATTGGTCGGAGAAATTGGACGACGCTCTGTAGGCTTACCGCACTGCATACAAGACTCCAATAGGCACAACACCATTCAAATTGGTTTACGGAAAGGTGTGGCATCTTCCTGTCAAACTCGAACATAAAGCATATTGGGCACTTAAAACTGTCAGTCTTGATATGAAATTCGCGAAAGAAAATAGAGTCAAGCAGCTTCACGAGTTAGAAGAATTAAGGATGCAAGCGTACGAAAACTCGCGGATTTCCAAAGAAATGATGAAAAGACTTCATGACGCCCAACTAAAAGGTGAAAAACATTTTAAAGCAGACGACCAGGTACTCCTTTACAACTCTCGCCTTTTGCTTATTTTCTAGAAAGTTAAAATCTAGATGGTTCGGTCGGGTTAAGGAAGTTTTTGATCAAGTGTTAGTGCGTAACGTCTAGGGCTAGGATCTTTTATTTTGTATTGGAAATATGTTTAAAATGTAATGTGGACGTATATGTACCATATCCAGCGGATATGTACTTGTACGCCGGATATGACATATCCGTCGGATAAGACATATACGCCGAATATGATAAGTCTATAAATATTAGACTTATCCGTCCATTATAGTCAGTTGCTCCTATTTCCAAGTTGTACTAAGCTTCTATCATATCATTGTACTATTGTTGATGTTGAAATGAATATTAAATTGTCTTAAAAAGTGAATTTATCTTGTGTTCTTTAACTAATATTGTTTTCCCCACATTATGTTAAATAGCATGTTATAAACTCGGTGTGTCCATCCGTATACGTACACGTTCTTTCAAGTGGTATCAGAGTTTTGGCTTATATCTACTTAAAAGATTACAACATTTGAAGATTTGGTCATTAATGTCCTTCATAGCAACTTGATTTCACAATTCAACAGGTTCTCACCGTAAAAAACGTCTGATTTATGCATATTATGGTCGCCAACATTTCTTGTTCAATCATACCAAGGTTCAGTTCAAAACAAGATCATTTGCATCATCAAAATTGCGAAATCATGCTTATGATTTATTGTAGCGGATATGTCATATCCGTCGTATAAGTTCAATTTTAGCGTATAAGACATATACAGTCGTATAAGTGTTTTACTTAGTGTATAAGACATATATGGCGTATAAGTTGTATTTGTTGACTAAACTTATCCATTTGACTTGACACATACATAGATTTGGACATATACGGGCTGTTTGGAGTATTTTGAACAAAATGTATAAGTTGAATGCATTTGTGTCAAGACCGTCAACCATTCTTCAAAGTTTAATCCTTGACAATTTAATGGGAACTGCTAACAAGCCACCAAAACTTCTTAGAATGGAAGATTATCCTAAATGGGTGGACAAAATTGAAACTCATGTGCAAGCTGGAAGTTATGATACTTGGTTGGCAGTGGAGGAGGAATATGTTATTCCTAAGAATGAAAATGGAATAAATTACTGACTATCATAAGTTGATGAGGCTGATAAAGCTTTGTTCATTAGAGAGAAAAAGATGTTAAATTTATTTCTACAATCTATCAAGGCTGGAATATTTCAGGTGCTTCAACACAATGGATCTTGTTATTCTATTTGGAGAGCACTACTTAACAAAAATAGAGGAAATCTCGATATGCGGAAGCCCAAGATGGCATTTTTAAAGAAGGAGTTCGATGTATTTACTTCGGTAAAGGGGAATCATTCGCTCAGCTGATCAAAAGATATTGTCACCTAGTTAATGATATGAAAAGGATGGGGATTGACAAGCCTGATTATGAATACATTGACAAATTAGCGGATTCATTACCTAAAGAATGGGAGACATTTATCATGATTCAACAATCAAATATGGTTGCTTATGCGCGTCTAACTCTTGCTAGGTTCATTGAAAAGCTAGAGGCACAAGAATTAGAGTTGAGGAAGAAACAGAAAATAAAAAGCTCGGCAGCTGTGCAAGATATTGGTCTTTACTATAACAAACCTACTTCTAGTCCAAAGATTCAAACAACTTTCTACACTGAAGGAACTGCGTTTGTGGGAAATTCATTGGGTGGATCTCAAGCTACTTAAACTCCACAATATTCTAGTAGCTATTTAGGAACTTTGCCTACTGATCAGGACACTCCACCAAACAACCAAAATCATGAGGTTTTACATTGTAATATTGCTGCAAATCTAAAGAATTCTAATGGTTTAATTGCTGATAATGTCAAAGAGCAAGCTATCTACCATCAAAATTCTCCTAACAAGTCTTCTGATGCTGGAGAGAAACCGACTAAAGCTGAAGCATCAACTTCAAAACACACCATACTGCTCAAGTGGATGAGGGATTCATTTGGAACAATTATGTTCAAAAGCATACCATGCTATTCAAGAAACTGACTGAAGCTGAAGATGTTGCTGATAAAAGTGTTCAAGAGGTCGTAAAAGTGTTCATGGAGTTGCAAGTTGAAGAGGTAACTGAGGAGGTAGCTGAGGTTGTTGAGGTAAACCAGTCCGAGGAAGTGGTTGCTGAAATTAAGAAAGAGCACGGGGATGTTGAATAATACACATATGATAAGATTCACCTTATTCCCTCTGATTATTTTCAATCTATTTTCCCACCGGATATAATTGAAAGTTTTGCAGGTTGGTTCAATGGAGAAGAAGTACCTCATGGGAAAATTGATTTTGGGGAAGACGGTGAAAAATTGGATCAAGAGCAAGTTCAATCTCAAGAAAAGGATTCTAGAGAGAAAAATCTGGTTGATGTTGAAATGATTGATTATGCACTTATGGCAAACTAGGTATGTCCACAATATAATGTGTTTAAATGTGATAAATTTGATTTAGATTGTGAAGAAAGTGAGACTAAAGATTTTGAAATCATAACACTTAAAAGCAACTTTGATAACATTGTTAAAGAGATTAACAAAATAAAGGAAGCTTTTGAGAAATTACAAAATGTGAAAAAAGTTTATGGAACTGAATTCAACAAGATGAGAAAACCATTTCATGTTTAAACACACTCTAGAAGTTAAACAGATTGCTATTAATCAACATATTGATGAGAATGCCGCTCTTAAGAAAGATTTACAATCTGTCAAGATTGAAATTGAAAGAGTCGGTCATAAGCTAATGAGTTATTCGCCCTCATCATATGTTTTTTTATCACAGAGTTCCTACAAAGAATAATGGTGATCAAGAACAAACCGGTTTAGGTTATCATTCGACTCCGCCTCCAATTTGGAATTCATACATTCCAAAAGAACCAAAAGGTTTTCTTAAGGCGCTAAGCTTGGAGATTAATACTCCAAAGAGTGATTCTGAAACATGCTTTCCTGATTCGATAGATGTTGAATTTGAAAAATCTGTGAATAGTTCCGAGTGTGAGAGCGAGGTATGTGTAAGTTGTTGAAAAGGTGTTGAATGAGAATGTTTTTGATAAAGATAATACTTGTGAGATTAAAATTGAGAACAAAAGATTTGCTAAAACAAGTTTTTATAACAAAACACAAGTCAAACCTTTTAAAAGATCGTGTTTGTTAAGGCAGGAACGATTCACTCAGAAAAGGATATTGTTTTTGGAAAACAAATTAATGAAGAGTTTTTCAAACAAAAACAACAACTTGATCGAGTTGAAAATCAATGTTCACCGGTTGAAACTATTGTGGACCGGAGAAGATGTTTTAATTGCAACGAGATAGGACATTTGTTTTATGCTTTTCCTAATCGATTTAAATATGATCATGTTCATAAGAACGAGTTCAATGTTTATAAGAAGAATGTGCGTCAAACATCTACACAGAAATGCGTACCAACAAAAATTCTTAAAAGGGAAGATAATGTGGTTAAATGTGTGTTTGAAGTAGGTGAAAGTTCTACTGTGAAAAAGGACAAGTTCTACGTCAAGAAACACACTAAGGGTGAACACTGGGTTGCAAAAATAAAAATTGATGATTTGAAATCTACGTACTTGGGCTAGTATGATACCTAAAGTGTGTGTGGTTTTCTGATGTTGTTAGTAAATTTTCTTATATTGTTTGAAAGGTTTCTGATGTTTCTGGTATGTCTAGTTCTTGTTCATATAATTCATCAATAGATAGTGCACGTGATGAATTCTGTGAGGAAATGTTGCATGAGAAATTCAAACAACCCAAGACCAAGAAGGCTTGGGTGTCCTTGTTTCAGTAAATGGTTACTTGGTGTGTAGAGGCTTCCAAGATCCGATGATTCACGTTGGATAATGAATAGTGGAACTTCTAGACACATGACTGGTACTCTTCATTTATTGAAATAGGTCAAATCAATTAGAGGAGGCTATGTCAGATTTTTTTGGTAATCAAGGAGGTCAAATAGTGGGTGAAGGAATACTGTCAAATGGCACTGTAATGTTTGATAAATTCAATTACATCACAGAATTGGAGAACAATTTCTTGAGCATATCTTAAATTTGTGAAGGGGATTCTCCACACACTTCACTGACAGGGAATGTATTATTTTGAAACTGGGGTACAAGATACCGGAATAATGGGTTTTGATGAACGCACCTCGAAAGAATAATTTGTATATTCTCAAAATGAGTATTGCTAGCACGATCACCAAGATTGTTCAATGTTTTGTCTCCAAAACATCAGAGACAGAATCGACATTATGGCACCGGAGAATGGGTCACATTCATGTAAGAAAGATGAACTACTTAGTTCATAAACAACTCGTTGATAGGGTGAATGTGAAAGGATTTCATTTAAGTGATGATAACTTGAGTTGTAAAATGGGTAAACATACAAAGAAGTCTCATCCATCAAAAGCGTTGAATTCAATCAACTTACCATTCGAGAGAGTTTATATGGATTTATTTAGACCCGTGAATGTCAAAAGTATCACTGGCGAACTTTATTGCTTAGTGGTCACCGATGATTATTCAAGATTCTCGTGGGTGATGTTCTTAGAATTCAACGATGAAACATTTGAGAATTTGATGATTTTGTTTAAAAAGTTGGAAAATTTGTACAAGTTGACGATTCGAAGAATCCAAAGTGACAATGGATCCAAGTTTAAGAATAACAAGATGTTGGAGTATTGCAACGAACATGGTATTCTTCATGAATTTAGCGCACCTTACACTCAACAAAAAATGGAGTCGCTGAAAGAAAGAATAGAACTCTTGTTGAGACTGCTAGAGCCATGTTAGCCAAGTCAAACTGCCTGTTAATTTTTGGACTGAGGTTGTGGCTTCTGCATGTTATACTGTTGGGTCGAAGATTTGGCAAGAAAAGACATAAGAGAGATTGGAATCTTCTCAACAGTTAGGCCTCCGAGCAAGCTTTTACTTATCCTAGAAAGGTATTTTGCCTTTCGGGTAAGGTTATCTTCTAGAATTCCTCTTAAGTGTCAATCAGAGCAGGGTTCACTTTGTCTAGCAAGGTTGTTCTTGAAGTCAAGCATGGTTGGTTTCCTAGCAAACCCTTGGCTAACCAAGCTAATGAAACCAAGTATTTTGGAAGATCTAGCAAGTTTGACTTAATAAACAGTAGTCCCAGCAAGCTTGAAGTAAGTTGATAAGGAAATATCTTAAGAACTTATTCTAGCAAGGTTCAACTCAGATCAAGCTACAATGCTACAAGCACAATCTAAAGTGTTACAAGCACACTTTGGTTTGTTCAAATAAGTTATCATTCACAAATAGTTGAAAGGATTCATGAAGAACAAGTTTGCTCGCAGGATCATATCGAGCAAAGTTTGATAAGGTCAAGAGGATTGAAGTCTGCTAGGTGAATATTTTCTTAGGAAAATATTCAAAGTAATGTCTACCCGGAGAACTGTTCCCCATCACACTTTGGTTACCAGGTCTGCTCGAGGAAGACAAAAACTGCAAAGCTTACCCGAAGACCTGCTTTACACTTATAATCTTTTGTAATATGATTTTATGATTATATATCATTGATTAGGGTTTCTAGATGGAACGAAAGTTGTCAGGGCAGACCTATAAATAGAATAATTTAGGGCACGCCTATGACAACGAGATAGACGGCTAATAGACCACCTGATATTATTCCTGACATTGAGTGTGACGGCTGTCTTTAATACGTACGGATAAAACATTCCTTTCTGAAACCCTAATTGATTTACGTTTGTATTGAAGATTCTATAAATAGAAATATTTTGAGTTACAGTTTGTGTTTATTACTTTAGTGATTATTAAGCAACATTCAGTGTGTTAGTTTTTCGCTATCAATACAGTATTGTTCTTACCCTAAATAGCAAGTCATTAACATTCTTGTCAACACTTCACCATGTGGGTTACAACATTGGTATTGTGAGCCATATATACTGGACCGACAAGTGGTATCAGAGCTTGTTCCTGTTGTTTGGGTGAAGAACGGTTGCTGATTATTGCTGATTTGAAGATGAAGAATGACGTCAGCTGACCACTGTTTGATTGATTTGTGACGTCAGTCATCCTGTTTCTTCATTTCTTTCCAGATATGCAATATTTGGTGTCTTCATTCTCTTATTTACATCAAGATTTTCATTTTTATTATAGATATTGCTCTTATCTGACTAGATATATCGTATTTGAGGATTTCATCCACAATTCTGATTATTTTTAAAGAGAATTTTAAAATTTGTTTAAGTTTGTCAACTTTTTCTCTTTTTTTCAAATATATTTCAAAATCTCAAAAAGATGTCTTGACATGATGAGCAAGATGTGTCAACTAACAAAATTTCAAGATTGTACGGATAGGAAAAGTTCATAAATGGAAAGTGCTTTTTGAGGCCGCAGTATGCTACAACGATGTAGAGATGTGGCATTCTATCAAAGCTAGACCTTATGTGGTTGATAGAACAAACAACAACCTTACTGTTGAAGCAAGGATGAAGAAGTTTGATGATAGAGCACTAGCAATGCTGAAATTGGGTTATCTTAGGAGATTCTGACAAAGGTTGCTCACCATCAAACTGCTAAATCCATGTATGATGACCTTCTGGAGATGTTTGAAGGAAATTCAGAATTGAAGAACATTAACAAAGAGAGGCTGAAGCAACAACTTGACCTATTCAAGTATAAGGATGGTGAGAGTCTGAAGTCTGTCCTGGAAAGGTTCCTGCCAAATGTCAATGAAATTAGGACAACTGATTATGTGGTGACTGACTCTGACTTGAACACAAAGCTGCTATCATCTTTATTAAAAGAATGATATACTGCCAGCAAATTCATTATGGAGAAACCAAACTATGATGCACTCAAGCTTGATGATGTGATCTGCTTCTTGCAAGCAGCTGAGATAGAGATGATTGAGAATGAGATGATCAAGGAGGACAAGCCTTGTTTTCAAGTGTCAAATGCACTCATTGCATCAATTGGTAATTTGTCTACAAAGAAACAACAACAAATTCCAATTATTGAAGAATCAAGTGATCATGGTGGTGATACACCAAGGTTTTATTGCTGGAAGTTCAAGTAACCATAGTGGACAATGTAAGTTCAAAGTCCAACTAATGTATGATAACGACTCTACCTCAATGGCCAGTGGGCATACACCTTATGGTGGTGGTAATGTCAGTCAAGGAAATAAATACTAAGCTTTGTTTTCAATGTTCACAGGTTCCTACAATGCCTTTGATGCCAAGAACATGATCCATATAAGTGTTTTTCAAGATGATATTGAGCAAATTGATGCAGATGATCTAGAGGACATGGATCTGAAATGGCAAGCTGCTATGTTGGCATTAAGGAGCAAGAGATTATTCAACAGGACTGGAAGGTCTCTTGTGTCAGGTCCAAATGAAAGAATAGGTTTTGACAAGTCAAAAGCCATGCGCTACAACTATCAACAACCTGGAAATTTTTCAAGAGAATGCAACCAACCAAGAAACTTCCAAAACAATCAGTTTATACAACCAAGAAACAATTATCAATACCAGTAAGGCCAGCAAAGAAACTATAACAACAACTTCAACAACAATTACAACAACCAACAGCCACAACAACACAACCAGCAAGTTTTTCCTCAGAACCAGGATTACCAAAGAAACAACAACCAGAACCCTTCACATGCTCCTACTAACACCAACATAAACAATGGTAACCAACCCAGAAATCAAGGCAATGTTGCATTGGCTGCTCATCAACAAGCTGGAGAATTTTATTAGAGCAATCATGCTGATGATACAAGAAAAGCCAATGTTGCACTTATGGCTCAAGTTGAGAATGAAGTTGGATCTTCTTCAAATCAGGTACATTCAAACTCAACACTTGAATTACTTGAAACCATTGAATCATTAAAATTGAAGATAGGAAAGCTTGAAAGTGAATGTTTCAAAAAGCAAAGCATAATCAATGTGTATGAGACAAATGATGTGACCTATGAAGATAGGATCAAAAGCCTTGAGCAAGATTGTATGGATAGTTACAGAAAACAGTCTAGATATGTGACTGAGATTGATGGCCTGAAGAAAATGTTGATTGATGAGAAAGTGAATAATACCAAACTTCAGGTTGAGAATGAATTTTTAAAAAACCTTGTCTTAGCAGGAAACATTTGTGGAATTCTAAAAAAAATCGAATAAGAATATAAGGTTGTTCCTCCACCCTTCAATGACAATTATTCATGGAAAGTTGATAAGGAGAAAAGGGAGGCATACCTTTATCAGTTCAAAGATGTGTTCAAAGATAAAGAAGAATTTTTGGAAAATTATGAGTTGGTTAAAGTTGATGAAAATGGGGAGTTTGTGTTGAAGGAAGACGTGAAAGAAGAAAAATATGTGGGTATTCAAGTCTCAGAGGATGACTTTGATGAAGATTGCTTGAATATGGATGACTTGAGTGAGTCAAGTGACAAGTGCTCAAGTGATGATGATTTAAATTCAAGATCCCTACTCTACCAAAAATCACACCCAAAATGAGAAAACACTATGAACAAATGAAAATGGAACATGTGTCATTTGACATATGTGAAAAATCAAAGGGGAATTATAACGCAGTAAAGCCACCAAGCAAAGAAGTCTTGAGGAAAAAGAACAACAACAAGAAAAAGACCAAAGAAACTGTTGTTAATGATCAATTGATACTTGTGTATCCTGTTTTCTCAAGTCAAGAATTGTTTGACATTGGAGAAGTTGAAACTGTGGAAGAATATGAGGGAAGGCTGTTAAGATATAAAGGAAACTTGGATGATGAGCCAATGAAGTTGGAAAGAATAACATTTGTGAAAGAAAAAATTGAAAGTCAAAAGATGAAGAATTTGTGCCATTCTCTATTGACTTTGATGGTCTCAAAACTCAGAAAACAATTGGCATTGAACCCGCAAGACCAAGTGAAAGATTCAAGAAAGGGAAGGCAAGTGAGAACTTCAAGGGCAAAGTTTGGTGCAAACATTGTGATTAGTATGGTCATCATACTGATTCCTGCCCTGAAAGGTTTACATTCACACCAATTTTTGTTCCAAGTGATATAAAATTTGGTCAAGACTTTGGTTTTTACAAAGATAAGTATAATGAATAATTAGGAAAATGAAAGAAGTGTGAAGATGTGGTAGGTAAAAGTGACGAGTCAAGGGTTGAAAAGAATGATCATAAGACAAAAACTGTTGATGAAAAGGCAAAGAAGAGTGTAGTTCCCCAAGTGAACAGGAATTCACAACCAATAAAAATTGTCCCAAACAAAGACTCCAAATCATTAAAGTCTGATGAGTCTGAAAAGTCACCAAGAGAAGGAAAGAAAAGTAAGAAGGCTGCGTTTTCAAGGAAGAAGCATGAGGGCTTAATGGTGATGAAAGATGTAACGATTCCGGCAAATCCAGGTATACCCTAGCCGGAATATACTATTTACGTGTTATTTAATATTGATTATATGAGTTATAGCACATTGATACGAATATATATGGTTCACAGTATGAATCATACTCAATTATATAGTGAATCGTATTGGAATTACAATTAATCATTGATCGGTTATTGAAACCCGAACGAATCGGGAATTACATTATAGACGAAGTATATAATGTTTAGTGATATTTACGAAGTATTAATGCTTCGGGATAAGTAAATTATAGCACAGAAAAAGGATTTCGATTTAATGGTACGTCGGTACGCTAAACGAAACCTTTAACACCAAACCAAGCAAGAGACGATCAATCAAACCGAAAAAGATGCACAAATACCGATAATATGATGTTTTAATGTCATGGGTTAAGTTTTTAAAGTTTTTAAATCAGTTTTATGTAAATTTTATTTTTGACCCGAAAAACAACCATTTTATGCTCGTTTTAAGCCGAATTACGAGTCTAAACGAGAAACGAACTGAACCAGATTATCCACAACATTATCCGGATTGCGTAATCCGAATGTGTGGCCTAGAATTGATGTGTGGGGCCCACCCCCATCCACCTTATGGACCGATCGGTCCTTGTGTTATTATCATTCATTTCATTTTCCTTTTTCTTCAACACATTTCACACAAACTCTCTCAAATCTTCAAACATACATCCAAGCTCTTGAGTTTTTAACCAAAAATCACAAGGTATGAACATGTTTTGATGCTTGAATCCTACTTCTAACTCCATGATCTTGAGAAAAGGAAGGTTCCAAGTGAAATATGGGTGAAAACCCGAGATGGAACCGGTTCTCGTATGATCAAGGGATGTATACAAGTTATACAAAGGATCTTGATCCAAGTAATGAGTTAAAAGTGTTTAGAATAAAATTTTACGGTTAAAATCTTGTTAAAATGGATTTCCAAGTGAAAGATGGGTGACAACCCGAGATGAAACCGACTCTTGCATGATCAAGAGATGTATACATGTTATACAAGGGATCTTGGTCCAAGAAATGAGTAAAAAGAGTCGAGAACGGATTTTTACGGTTAAAACCTTTGTTTTTACTTAAAAACCGACACTATGAAAGAAATGGTTTGATTGTTGGTATAGTTTGCTTGGTATAGTGTTATTGGGCTTGTAAGTGTTGTATCTAGCGGCTAGCAAAGGCTAGAAACCAAGATCCTTGCGATCTAAAGCTAGAAAACACAAGATAGTTCGGTTTTCGTGTGTATATGAAATTTGGACAGATTTTCGTGTGCTTAGAGTCGGGTCACGAAATTTCACATAGATGATCTACACATGAAAATATGAGATCTGTGAATTTTTGGTAATTTTTGGATAAAAGATGAATATTCGGTGAATTTAATGCTCGGTTTTGGCCAAAAATAGTGAAAAATAGCAAAACATGATGAAAAATTCCGGAAAATTTAAGATAAGCTTTTTATATCATATAAAAGTCACCCACAAAATTTGAGCTCAGTTGGAAAAGCCTAAGTAGCCTTTTCGGTGAAACGAGTTCTAGGGCTTTCTAGCTCGGTTTTGGGTGAAAATGGCTTGAAAAATAAGTTTTAAATTCTGGAAAAATTCCAGGAAGTTATGAGGATGATAGAGATCATCCCAGAAAAATTTGGGATTTTTCTAAAGTGTTTTGGTATTTTTGACATATTTAGTGTTTTAATAAGATTTAAAAATAGATAAATAAATGTAAATATAGGAAAATAAATCTGAAAACATTCCAGAAAGTTATGAGGATGATAGAGATCATCTCAGAAAAATTTGGGATTTTTCTAAAGTGTTTTGGTATTTTTGATATATTTAGTATTTTAATGAGATTTAAAAATAGATAAATAAATGTAAATATAGGAAAATAAATCTGGAAAAATTCCAGAAAGTTATGAGGATGATAGAGATCATCCCAGAAAAATTTGGGATTTTTCTAAAGTGTTTTGGTATTTTTGATATATTTAGTATTTTAATGTGATTTAAAAATAGATAAATAAATGTAAATATAAGAAAATAAATCTGGAAAATTTTTACAAAAATTCCTTACTGTCAAATTAAGTTTTGTGCAAAATTTCAAGACCCGAGACTAATCGGGTAATTATTTGTGCTAAAAAGAACATAAAAACAAGTTTTTAAAGCTTAAAACGTGTAAACCGGCAAAGTTCGCATAAGCGAGCTGACTGGTACATGAAAACTCTAAAAATGGACTATTTCATAAATCTAAGTAAATTAAGTAAAAATAAATCATCCGAAAATAATTCGGATGATTTGGGTAATTTTACCCGATTTTACCGTTTCCGGCACGAAATGACGGAAACGGGCCCGACGGCCAAACTGGGTGTCAAACCGAGCTATAATTTCATCACCTTAACTAAATTGACTGTCAAACTCTAAGCAATGTCAATTTGAGTCCTTAGAAGTGTCACGGGGTTAACATTGTCCCCGAATCGAGTACAGTACTGGGTTAACAATGTTCCCAGATGTACCGATTGATACGTATTTAAGTTATGGGAATTATATAGTAACGACTAGATATTATATTACAGATCCAGGCACGTAGCTGTTCCTTATATTACTCACCGACTCACAAAAAGGTGAGTTTTCACGAGCCCCTTTTAATGAATTGTTTTAATTATATTTTCCCGAGGCGGAAAACATGTCTTATTTAAAGTATTTAAGTACATACCGATCGTATGGAAATACTTGTACATTTATATATATATGGTCTGATGCACAGAATATATAAAATGTTTATCATGTGTTATTGTTCTGGGGTAACATAGTTCCCAGGGGTTATTATTGTTCTGGGGTAACATAGTTCCCAGGGGTTATTATTGTTCTGGGGTAACATAGTTCCCAGGGGTTATTATTGTTCTGGGGTAACATAGTTCCCAGGGGTTATTATTGTACTGGGGTAACATAGTTCCCAGGGGTTATTATTGTTCTGGGGTAACATAGTTCCCAGGGGTTATTATTGTTCTGGGGTAACATAGTTCCCAGGGGTTATTATTGTTCTGGGGTAACATAGTTCCCAGAAAGTTAATGGAAATGTCCTGGGGTAACATAGTTCCCAGCATGATTATATTGTTAATAAATGATTATTAAAATGATTTGTCAGTGTTTATTTAAATTAGTGAAACTCACCAACTATTCGTAGTTGACCCGTTTTCTTTACATGTTTTCTAGGTATGCCCAAGTTGGATTGATTGATGTGTGCTTAACTATCTGTGCTACCTGTTGGAAGCTTGCTGCTCTATGTTTTGTAATGAATTTATTAATGTCTTATCGGTAAAATATGTGTGTAACACCTAGACAGTAATGAAACTCGCAACAATGTAATATGTTATAAATTAATGTAGTGGTATTTTCTTTATAAGCAATGCTGTTGATATCAGATGTGTCTGTTGCATCCCGTGTACGTTTCCGCTGCGGTTACGGGGTGTTACAGAACTTGGTATCAGAGCCATTGGTTATAAAGAATTAGGATGTCTGAAAAAGATACCTAAAATATAACCAGTAGCTCAAGTATTATAGGATCTGAATATCAACTAATAATATATTGTGACGAGATCGGGATGAACTTGGATGGACAAGTGGGTTATTATGGTCCGGAACATAATAACAGACTTGTCTGCACGAGGGAATTCAGGGGAAGTCACGGGGAATTTAAATAGGTAAAATTGGCAACATATGTATAAGTATATGATAATATTATTATGTGGTAAAATTGTATAAGTAAGTGCATGTTAATTTGATTTTGAATTACACTATAAAAAGGGACTATATGTTTGTTAACTTGTGTGCAGGTAAAAATGGCAAGAACACCTAGTGTGTCGACGGAAGAGGACCCGGAAGAGGTCAGTTCCGGGGCCTCTGGAAGCCCAAGTGTAGCACCCAGCTCCGAGCCTTCGGAGGCTAGTCATAGTACTTCTAGACAGACCACCCCAGCTAGGAGTGCTAGTTTACCCTCCCCTGCTAGGGTTACCAGGTCTCCTACCCCGCCCGCACCACAGACCGCTCCGATTCCCCCCAGACACGGTCCCCGCCTCACGGCGCGGATCAGTGCCCCGTATGTTCCGCCCACCGTTACCCCACCCAGATCCACATACCACCGGGGCGAGTCTTCCAGCCCCCAACCCGAGCCTGCGACCCTACCTGTGTGGGGTCTTCCGAGGCAGGAACGGGACTTGGCGGCCTGGCTACGTGTTCTCACCGAACAGGTGAACGAGCACTCTGCCGCCCTGGTCGTGGGGGTACAGAGGCGAGCGTACCTCGGGGATAGCATACAGGACCACCAGTATGCTATTAACCAGTTAAAGAGGGAGTGCTCATACTCCCACTGGTTGATCGACCAGATGGAAACCCGAATGCGGGTTATGGTGGCGGTGTTGGTGGTGCTGGTGGCGGTGTTGGTGGGGTTGGTTTACCACCATGTGTAGATGTGCTAGATGGTAGAATCATGAACCGCTTTTTGATACTCCGTGTAAGTAGTTAGTGGTGATACTAACACGGAGTGAATCTTGTTTAGTTATAGTACAACCACTGGCCCATAGGGGGTCTCTTGTAGGGCATATCATTATCGATACTTTTGGGTATCATTCAAGCACTGACCCATTGCGGGTTATGTCGAGGATGATACCAACATAGGCCCTTTGTATTAAAACCTAGTTATGTAATGTTGACTGAAAGTATGTAAACTGATGTTTGTGTAATATGAATCAATGTTTACTAATGAATGAAATATGTATTGTGTTTTATGATTTGAGATGGTATTGATTATATGTATTTCTTTGATGATTGTGTAGAATGGCACCGAAACGATCAACGAAAATATCGAAGTAGATGTGAGCCGTTTGATTGCTCAACAGTTGGAGGCGGCAATACCAGATATAGTATCGCGCATCGCCGCCAGTATTAATAACTCGACCAATCCAACCCCTCCGAGCAATCAAACGCCCATAAATAATGACGGGGAACAAAATGCTAATCCTCCAAGGAATGATAACACTATTCCGAGTAATGACGCACCGCCTAGGGTGGTCGTTACTGACAGCAATGGCCCTATACCTACGGTAGAGACAAACCGTACGGAACCAATTCGTGCATCCAGGGGATGTTCGATCAAGGATTTCATGTTGTGCAAGCCATTAGAGTTTAGCGGGTCGGAAGGACCGAATGGGTTAGTTAAATGGATAGAGAAAATCGAATCAGTGGTGAATATTAGCAACTGTCCCGAGGACTGTATCGTTAAGTACGCCACCTGTACATTCACCGACCATGCCTTGACATGGTGGAACACCGTAGTACAGACTCGAGGTCAGGTGGCGACAAACCACATGACCTGGACGGAGCTTAAGGCTCTTGTGTTGGAACATTTCAGTCCAAAGAATGAATTGCAGAAACTGGAAAATGAGTTGTGGAATCTGGAGATGAAGGGGGCGGACCACTTGGGTTATACCAATAGGTTCAATGAACTGTCACGATTAGTACCATGGTTGGTCACCCCGGAGACGAAAAGGGTGGAACGTTATATTTGGGGACTTACTCCAGTAGTGAGGAGTATAGTCAACGCGGGGGGACACCGGACGTATGAAAGTGCGGTGACACAGGCTGGCATAGTCACGTATGATTTCTTGTGGAGCGGATCACTAAAGGTGACAGGAGAATCCGCTGGGGGAAAACGGGGTGCGCATGATCATAGAATCCAAGAAAAGCAGCAAAGCAAACGAGCTAGGCCCGCTGCCCAGAGCTATGCCATGACCAGTTCGGGCGGAAGGCAAGAACCGCAGAAGGGAACGTTTCCTAGGTGCGGGAAATGTGGTTACCACCATAGTGGCGTGTGCAAGGAGGTGGTGTGCCACCGGTGTGGCAGGGTTGGACACTACGCACCAAATTGTAAGACAAATCTGAACAACCTGAACCGACAACCACAACCTATTCGGGCGCAACCATTTAGAACTCAACCAGCCCGACAGCAGAACCCGCAAGGAAACCAGATGGTGACCACTAGCCGTGCTTGCTACGAATGCGGCAGCACGGATCACTTCAAAAGGAACTGGCCGAAACTGAATCAGGGAGGAAACGGGAGACAACTCGCGGGTCAGCCATCGTCGTCCAATCCGGCGCGAGGCCGAGCATTTGTGATGGGAGCGAACGAGGCGCGCCAGGACCCCAGCGTAGTGACAGGTACCTTCCTCGTCTCTGATCATTACGCTTCTGTATTATTTGATACAGGCGCCGATAGAAGTTTTGTCTCCGTTAGATTCCTTTCGATAGCAAACCTTCCTATTGGTGAAACCATAGAACCCTACACCGTAGAGGTCGCTAACGGTAAAACCATGATAGTTAATCGGATTGTTCGGAATTGCCCTTTTATTCTGAGCGAACAATCCTTCCTGATTGACTTGTTACCGGTAGAATTGGGTAGTTTTGACGTGATAGTGGGAATGGATTGGTTGGCACGTAACAGGGTAGAAATAAACTGCGAAAAGAAAACCGTCAAGATCCGGGTGTCGGATGACGAGGAGGTATTAGTGCATGGAGAAAAATCCGGCACCATGATACCATTCATATCCCATCTCAAGGTGTTGAAATATATACGTCAGGGATGTGTGGCGTATCTAGCGAGCCTGACGGCCGCTGATTCTGAGGAAAAACGGGTGGACGATATTCCCGTGGTACGCGAATTTCCACAAGTTTTTCCAGAGGAACTTCCTGGTTTACTGCCAACCCGACAAGTCGAATTCAGAATCGATTTATTACCTCAAGCCGGCCCTGTTGCTAAGGCCCCTTACAGACTTGCACCGTCCGAGATGCAAGAACTATCCAACCAGTTGCAGGAATTGTTGGATAAGGGGTTTATACGTCCCAGTTATTCCCCGTGGGGTGCACCTGTACTATTTGTGAAAAGAAGGACGGAAGCCTTCGAATGTGCATTGACTACAGGGAATTGAACAAATTAACCATCAAAAATAGGTATCCTCTTCCCCGAATCGATGATTTGTTCGACCAACTACAAGGTGCGAGCTATTTCTCAAAAATTGATCTTAGATCGGGATACCACCAAGTTAGAATTCAAGAGGAGGATATCCCAAAAACCGCGTTTCGGACTCGCTACGGCCACTACGAATTTTTAGTTATGCCTTTTGGGCTAACAAATGCGCCAGCGGTGTTCATGGATCTCATGAACCGAGTCTGTAAACCCTACCTCGACAAATTCGTCATTGTATTTATTGACGATATTTTGATATATTCAAAAAGTAAAGAAGAACATGAGCGACATTTGAGGTTAATTTTGGAGCTTTTGGATCAGGAGAAGTTGTATGCAAAATTCTCCAAGTGTAACTTCTGGTTACAAGAGGTGCAATTCCTCGGTCACGTTATAAACCACCAAGGAATACACGTTGATCCGAGTAAGGTTGAAGCTATTAAGAATTGGCAAGCGCCTAAATCTCCGAAGGAAATCCGCCAATTCTTAGGCTTAGCTGGATACTATCGTCGATTTATAGAGAACTTTTCCAGCATCGCCCAACCTTTAACCCTCCTGACTCAAAAGGATCGGAAATATGAATGGGGTGAAGAGCAGGAAACGGCGTTTCAAACGCTAAAACAAAGATTGTGCCAAGCGCCAATCTTAAGTCTTCCCGACGGAGACGATGGATTTGTTGTATATTGTGACGCATCCCGTAAAGGGTTAGGATGCGTGTTAATGCAAAATAAAAAGGTCATAGCCTATGCGTCTCGACAGTTAAAAGTTCATGAGAAAAACTACACTACTCATGACTTGGAACTGGGAGCAGTCATCTTTGCACTTAAAATCTGGAGACACTATCTCTACGGTACAAAGTGCACCATATTCACTGATCATAAAAGTTTGCAACACATATTCGATCAGAAAGAACTGAATATGAGGCAACGAAGATGGGTCGAGTTGCTGAGTGACTATGACTGTGACATACGATATCACCCTGGCAAGGCTAACGTTGTAGCCGAAGCCTTGAGTAGAAAGGATCGAGTCAAGCCACTACGCGTGCGAGCGTTGGGGATGATAGTCCAGTCGAGCCTTTCGGATTTGATTCGAGTCGCTCAACGCGAGGCGTTGAAAGAGGGCCAATTGGATAAAGAAGGACTTTACGGGAATGAGAAGAATTTCGAACAGCGTGTGGACGAAATTCTCTATTTCAAAAATCGGATTTGGATCCCGACCCTCCATGACCTTCGTGATTTGATCATGGATGAAGCACATAAATCGAAATATTCCATACATCCGGGATCAGATAAAATGTACAAGGATGTGAAAGAATTTTACTGGTGGCCAGGAATGAAAAAGGATATAGCCACATACGTCGGCAAATGTACGACGTGTGCGAGAGTTAAGGCGGAGCACCAGAAACCTTCGGGAATGTTGCAACAACCGGAAATTCCGGAATGGAAGTGGGAGCAGATCACAATGGATTTTGTGACACACCTCCCCAAGACGCCCCGAGGTCATGATGCAATTTGGGTAATCGTGGATCGATTAACCAAATCAGCACATTTCATTCCAATTAGGAATAATTATAACACTGAGAGACTTGCGCAAATTTATATAAATGAAATAGTGTCTCGTCATGGCATCCCCATCTCGATCATCTCCGATAGGGATAGCCATTTCACCTCCAAACTTTGGCAAGCTGTCCAAGAAGCGTCGGGAACAAGTATTGACCTAAGCACAGCTTACCACCCTCAGACCGATGGCCAGTCTGAGAGGACCATTCAAACTTTGGAGGATTTGCTTCGTGCCTGCGTACTGGACTTTAAGGGAAATTGGGATCAACATCTCCCACTCGTTGAATTTTCCTATAATAACAGTTACCATAGCAGTATAAAGGCAGCACCTTATGAAGCATTGTATGGGCGGAAGTGCCGATCACCACTTTGTTGGTCTGAAGTGGGAGACCCGCAGATCATTAGATCGGATCTGGTCCAGGAGACGACCAGCAAGGTTCTTGAAATTAAGAACAACCTAAAAGCCGCGCGGGACCGGCAGAAGAGTTATGCCGATACCCGTCGAAAACCGTTGTCATTTGAGAAGGGTGAAAAAGTATATCTAAAAGTATCACCCTGGAAAGGAGTGGTCAGATTTGGAAAGGCGGGGAAGTTGGCCCCTAGATATATTGGACCATTCATTATTACTGCAAAGATCGGTCCGGTAGCTTACCGACTAGAACTGCCTGAGGAACTAAGTGCAGTTCATAACGTGTTTCATGTGTCGAATTTGAAAAGATGTCTGGCGGATGAGACATCGGTGTTACCCTTAGAGGGTGTGCAAATAAGTGATAGGCTCAACTTCGTAGAGGAGCCCATCGAAATAGTGGACGGTAAGATCAAGCAACTTAGACACAATAAGATCTCGTTGGTCAAAGTTAGATGGAATTCGCAACGAGGCCCAAAATTTACTTGGGAACGAAAGGATGAATTTCGGAAGAAATACCCCCACCTATTTCCTCAAAAGGAAGTAGTTGACGCGTAAAATTTCGAGGACGAAATTTTTATAACGGGGGGAGAATGTAACGATTCCGGCAAATCCAGGTATACCCTAGCCGGAATATACTATTTGCGTGTTATTTAATATTGATTATATGAGTTATAGCACATTGATACGAATATATATGGTTCACAGTATGAATCATACTCAATTATATAGTGAATCGTATTGGAATTACAATTAATCATTGATCGGTTATTGAAACCCGAACGAATCGGGAATTACATTATAGACGAAGTATATAATGTTTAGTGATATTTACGAAGTATTAATGCTTCGGGATAAGTAAATTATAGCACAGAAAAAGGATTTCGATTTAATGGTACGTCGGTACGCTAAACGAAACCTTTAACACCAAACCAAGCAAGAGACGATCAATCAAACCGAAAAAGATGCACAAATACCGATAATATGATGTTTTAATGTCATGGGTTAAGTTTTTAAAGTTTTTAAATCAGTTTTATGTAAATTTTATTTTTGACCCGAAAAACAACCATTTTATGCTCGTTTTAAGCCGAATTACGAGTCTAAACGAGAAACGAACTGAACCAGATTATCCACAACATTATCCGGATTGCGTAATCCGAATGTGTGGCCTAGAATTGATGTGTGGGGCCCACCCCCATCCACCTTATGGACCGATCGGTCCTTGTGTTATTATCATTCATTTCATTTTCCTTTTTCTTCAACACATTTCACACAAACTCTCTCAAATCTTCAAACATACATCCAAGCTCTTGAGTTTTTAACCAAAAATCACAAGGTATGAACATGTTTTGATGCTTGAATCCTACTTCTAACTCCATGATCTTGAGAAAAGGAAGGCTCCAAGTGAAATATGGGTGAAAACCCGAGATGGAACCGGTTCTCGTATGATCAAGGGATGTATACAAGTTATACAAAGGATCTTGATCCAAGTAATGAGTTAAAAGTGTTTAGAATAAAATTTTACGGTTAAAATCTTGTTAAAATGGATTTCCAAGTGAAAGATGGGTGAAAACCCGAGATGAAACCGACTCTTGCATGATCAAGAGATGTATACATGTTATACAAGGGATCTTGGTCCAAGAAATGAGTAAAAAGAGTCGAGAACGGATTTTTACGGTTAAAACCTTTGTTTTTACTTAAAAACCGACACTATGAAAGAAATGGTTTGATTGTTGGTATAGTTTGCTTGGTATAGTGTTATTGGGCTTGTAAGTGTTGTATCTAGCAAAGGCTAGAAACCAAGATCCTTGCGATCTAAAGCTAGAAAACACAAGATAGTTCGGTTTTCGTGTGTATATGAAATTTGGACAGATTTTCGTGTGCTTAGAGTCGGGTCACGAAATTTCACAGAGATGATCTACACATGAAAATATGAGATCTGTGAATTTTTGGTAATTTTTGGATAAAAGATGAATATTCGGTGAATTTAATGCTCGGTTTTGGCCAAAAATAGTGAAAAATAGCAAAACATGATGAAAAATTCCGGAAAATTTAAGATAAGCTTTTTATATCATATAAAAGTCACCCACAAAATTTGAGCTCAGTTGGAAAAGCCTAAGTAGCCTTTTCGGTGAAACGAGTTCTAGGGCTTTCTAGCTCGGTTTTGGGTGAAAATGGCTTGAAAAATAAGTTTTAAATTCTGGAAAAATTCCAGGAAGTTATGAGGATGATAGAGATCATCCCAGAAAAATTTGGGATTTTTCTAAAGTGTTTTGGTATTTTTGACATATTTAGTGTTTTAATAAGATTTAAAAATAGATAAATAAATGTAAATATAGGAAAATAAATCTGGAAAAATTCCAGAAAGTTATGAGGATGATAGAGATCATCCCAGAAAAATTTGGGATTTTTCTAAAGTGTTTTGGTATTTTTGATATATTTAGTATTTTAATGAGATTTAAAAATAGATAAATAAATGTAAATATAGGAAAATAAATCTGGAAAAATTCCAGAAAGTTATGAGGATGATAGAGATCATCCCAGAAAAATTTGGGATTTTTCTAAAGTGTTTTGGTATTTTTGATATATTTAGTATTTTAATGTGATTTAAAAATAGATAAATAAATGTAAATATAAGAAAATAAATCTGGAAAATTTTTACAAAAATTCCTTACTGTCAAATTAAGTTTTGTGCAAAATTTCAAGACCCGAGACTAATCGGGTAATTATTTGTGCTAAAAAGAACATAAAAACAAGTTTTTAAAGCTTAAAACGTGTAAACCGGCAAAGTTCGCATAAGCGAGCTGACTGGTACATGAAAACTCTAAAAATGGACTATTTCATAAATCTAAGTAAATTAAGTAAAAATAAATCATCCGAAAATAATTCGGATGATTTGGGTAATTTTACCCGATTTTACCGTTTCCGGCACCGAAATGACGGAAACGGGCCCCACGGCCAAACGGGGTGTCAAACCGAGCTATAATTTCATCACCTTAACTAAATTGACTGTCAAACTCTAAGCAATGTCAATTTGAGTCCTTAGAAGTGTCACGGGGTTAACATTGTCCCCGAATCGAGTACAGTACTGGGTTAACAATGTTCCCAGATGTACCGATTGATACGTATTTAAGTTATGGGAATTATATAGTAACGACTAGATATTATATTACAGATCCAGGCACGTAGCTGTTCCTTATATTACTCACCGACTCACAAAAAGGTGAGTTTTCACGAGCCCCTTTTAATGAATTGTTTTAATTATATTTTCCCGGGGCGGAAAACATGTCTTATTTAAAGTATTTAAGTACATACCGATCGTATGGAAATACTTGTACATTTATATATATATGGTCTGATGCACAGAATATATAAAATGTTTATCATGTGTTATTGTTCTGGGGTAACATAGTTCCCAGGGGTTATTATTGTTCTGGGGTAACATAGTTCCCAGGGGTTATTATTGTTCTGGGGTAACATAGTTCCCAGGGGTTATTATTGTTCTGGGGTAACATAGTTCCCAGGGGTTATTATTGTTCTGGGGTAACATAGTTCCCAGGGGTTATTATTGTTCTGGGGTAACATAGTTCCCAGGGGTTATTATTGTTCTGGGGTAACATAGTTCCCAGGGGTTATTATTATTCTGGGGTAACATAGTTCCCAGAAAGTTAATGGAAATGTCCTGGGGTAACATAGTTCCCAGCATGATTATATTGTTAATAAATGATTATTAAAATGATTTGTCAGTGTTTATTTAAATTAGTGAAACTCACCAACTATTCGTAGTTGACCCGTTTTCTTTACATGTTTTCTAGGTATGCTCAAGTTGGATTGATTGATGTGTGCTTAACTATCTGTGCTACCTGTTGGAAGCTTGCTGCTCTATGTTTTGTAATGAATTTATTAATGTCTTATCGGTAAAATATGTGTGTAACACCTAGACAGTAATGAAACTCGCAACAATGTAATATGTTATAAATTAATGTAGTGGTATTTTCTTTATAAGCAATGCTGTTGATATCAGATGTGTCTGTTGCATCCCGTGTACGTTTCCGCTGCGGTTACGGGGTGTTACAAAAGATTTTTGTTGAAACATGGATATGAACCTCAAGGATTCCTTTGGAAACCAAGGAGTGAAACTGTTGTTCCAACTGTGAAGAAAGATTATGTGATTAAAGAATGCAATAGTATCATTCCATATGTGGGAAGCACAAGTAATACAGGACATGAATCAAATGATTCTGACACTTGTGAAGCTGTCTATAAGGATCCTAAACCTATTCCCGATCCTAATGCAACACTTGTCCATGTCACAGATGATTTGCAAGTTGATTTCAGCTTCACACTTGGGGAACTACGCTCTTCTTTGCCTTTTCATCAACAGTTTTTGTCTTAAGATCATTCTTTTCAACCTTTGACTCGTCACTTTTACCTACCACATCTTCACACTTCGTTACCTAACCAATCAATGAAGTATGGTATAGGGACAGTAGATGTTCCAGGCACATGACATGTGACAAGAGGTCACTTTTAAACTATGAAGAAAATTTTGAAGGTCTAGTTACACTTGGGAGTGATGATAAAGGAGGGAAGATTGTAGAGAAAGGAATTCTGACTAATGAAAAAGTCACTTTTGATAATGTATGTTGAACAATTAAAATATAACCTTTTGTTCATCTCACAAATGTGTGATAAAGGTTATAAGGTTGGGTTTGATGACTCTCATTGCTTTATTCTCAAACCTGACTTTGTGATTCCTACATATATGATTATGATGATGGCTCCAAGAAACGGGAACTTAGTCTTATAAGGTTGGGTTTGATACCCTATAGTATGAGTATAACCTTTGTTAGTCGGATATACAATCCGGCTTAAGACCTTTAGTCTTATTTTATATTCTTTACCTCGATGAACCTTTAGTTCAAAATCTCTTTTACTTTAAAACCTTAAGTTAAAAAGTAATATTATAAATCTTTAGTTTATTTATATAAAACCCTACGTGTCTTCCTCTATAAGAAACGTATTTCTTTCTTTTGTTTATTATTTAAGAATACTTATTATTACTTAAATAATATTTATAACAAAGAATTATATATTTTCACACACACACACACACACATATATATATATACACATTTATATTTCTTTCTTTTCTTTTCTTTGTTATATATTTCTTTTATTTTATCGAGGTATCGAGTATAACCTTGACTTTAGGGTATTAAGCCTTTATAATATTTTATTCAGGCATTATGCATACCTTTCTTCGGCTTTTTAAACCCTAGACAATCAAGCAGCACTTCGACGTCTCTTTCTCTTTTTCAACACTCCTTGATCATCACTCCTACCTTCGACACGCATATCGAGACACCATCACTCCTTCTTACATCAGCACGCTTTACAAGGCAATCTTCATGACGTCAAGATCGCACCACCTTTGTTGTTGGAATGTCGTTGGAATGTGGCACGAATATCGAGGGAAAGACACGGAAAACAAGGAATTGAGGCACGAACTTTGAGGTGGATCGAGGGCACGCTTCCCAAGGTTTAATGAGATGCTAGAGAGAGTTGTAGGTGTGATTTTGGTGTGAGGGTGAGAGAACCCGTAGCTTGCTATTTATAGGCAAATCTGGGACCCCCGTCGCGATACGCAACGCTCTTTGGCTCAGCCCGTCACGTATCGCGACGTAGGCTTGGCTAGTCACAACATAGACCTGCCACGTGTCGCCACGTGGCAGGCGTTGTGCCACGTGTTGACACGTAGCGACTGATGTGCCACGTGTGGCCACGTGGCGGGACACATGGCTAACGTCATGCCACTTGTGGCCACGTGGTATACCACGTATTAACCTGTCAGACAACCCATCGCGATACGCGATGGGTTCCCTTTTGATCCATCACGTATCTCGATGGGCCAGGAAACCATAATTTTCTTTTTAGACCTTGGAGTTTGGAATTTGGCAGAATTGGTCCCTTGTCTTTGGAAAACTTGACGTTAATTACTCGAAATTTTCGTGATGTTACATCATGTCAATTTGAAGAATAAGAACAAACTTGTTAAAGGTGAACACACAAGGGAGTTTAAGCTGAATAACAAGTGCATTTCTAGTCAAAAGGGAAAGCAACACAAATTCACACAAAAAACAAAGCTCATAAACTCCATTGAACAAGTACATGAAATGCTTTATATGGATCTCTTTGTTCTTGTGTGGGTTGCAAGCATTGGTAAAAAGAGATATTGTTTGGTGATCATTGATGATTTTTGAAGATATACATGGGTTTATTTTCTAAGCTCAAAGGATGAGGCTGCTGAATTGATTAAAAGTTGTGTGACAAGGATTGATAACGAACAAGATGTAAGGGTGAAGGTCATGAAAAGTGATAATGGGATTGAGTTCAAGAATGGGGTGATAACTGAATTTTGTCAAGATAAAGGAATTCTCCAACAATCTAGTGTCACTAAAACTCCTGAACATAATGGATTTGTAGAAAGAAGGAACATAACATTAATAGGGGCTGCAAGAACCATGTTAGTAGATGCTTACTTGCTTGTTACATTTTGGGCAGAAGTAATAAACATTGTTTGTTATGTTCAGAACAGGGTCCTTGTCAACAAAAGTCAAGACAAAACTCCCTAAGAGAATTTGTTCAAGAGAAAACCCACCCTACATCAAGTTCCTCAAGCCCTTTGGTTGCATGTTCATTGTTCAATACCAAAGATTATTTGAACAAGTTTCAATCAAAAAATTGAATGCTTCTTTGTTGGATATTCCACATACTCAAAAGCATTCGGAGTCTATGTAGAAGATCATTTGAGTGTGACTGAATCTTCATATATTATTTTTAATGAAAATCAATTCAACACTGTTGATGGAGCATCATGGCTATATGATCTGGAGAAGCTAATGAAATCTTTCAAAATTTATTCTGAAGACTTTGATGAAACTTTGTATAGAACATGTATCCCTGAAGCTTCTTTAGATAAGAAGTTGATTTGAACAAACTATGGTCCAATGTTGCTGATAGAAACACATAATATTTCTTTGATAAGAATGTTTCTGATGTTGAATCTGAAGAAGAACAAAATGAACATGTTGATCATCAACAAGATCAAGAAAATCATGTCTTGAATATCAAGAAAATCATGTCTTGAATAATGAACAAACAAGTAACCAGCAAGATCAATGACAAGCTGAAAGACAATCAAGATTTGAAACCTTGTTTCAAGACTTGAACATTGGAAGTGATCTTGCTTCAACATCAACTCATATTGTTGAATAAGAAGCTGATATGAACAATGCAGCATCGGATTTAGTTATTAAAGAACCTGATCTCAATGACAAAAATCTTGATTAAACTATTTCTTCAAGTCAAATCATCCAAACTTCTTCTGTTGAAAGAAGTCATCCTGCTGAAAACATAATTGTTGATCTTAATGAAAGAGTAACAAGAAGTGCATCTGAATCTGCAAACATCTGTTTATACTCCTGCTTTTATCCCAAATTGAACCCAAGAACATAGTTCAAGAATTGAAGGACAATAGCTGGGTGGAAGCTATAAAAGAGGAGTTGGCTCTTATCAAGAATTTGCAAGTCTAGGAACTTGTTAATAAGCCAATAAGAAAGTTTGCAATAGGCACCAAATGGGTTTTCAAAATAACAAGGATGAAAGAGGGGTTGTTATGAAAAAATAAACAAGACTAGTTGCACTAGGATGCTTACAAGAAGAATGGAATGATTTTGAAGAGGTGTTTGCTCAAGTAGCAAGGCTAGAAGCAATTTGGAACTTCTTAGCCTATGCAGCTTCCAAAAATATTAAAGTGTTTCAATTAGATGTCAGTCAAATCTTCCTTCTTAAATGGCAAAATAGAAGAGGAGGTGTATGTCGCTCAACCTCCAGGTTTGGAGGACCCTCCTTAAGTATCCAAATAGAGTGGATAAACTTAACAAAGCTCTATATGGTTTGCGTCAAGCTCCAAGAGCTGGGTATGATGAGTTGTCTAATCAATCTTCTTGTAAATGGTTTTCAAAGGGGAGCCATTGACAAGACCCTCTTCTACAAGAAAATAAGAAGAGATTTGCTTCTAGTTCAAGTATATGCTGATGATATCATCTTCAGATATACAAATGAACAAAAGTGTTTGGAGTTTGAAGAGGTTATGAAGTCTAACTATTGTATGAGCTCTCTGACAGAAATGAATTTATTTCTTGGATTACAAGTTCAACAGAAAATGGATGGAATATTCATTTGTCAATCCAAGTATGTACAAGACATCTTGAACAAGTTCAACTGCCAAGACATGAAAACTGCTTCCACTCCAATGGACACTCATGAGAAGATGGTAGCTGATGAAAAGGGGGAGTTTGTAGATGAACATGAATACACAGCTAAGATTGGATCATTGATGTATCTCACTGCTTCAAGACCAGACATTGTGTTTGTTGTATGTGTGTGTGTAAGATTCCAATCAAATCCAAAAGTTTCTCACATGACGGCTATCAAGAGGATCTTTAGATATCTGAAAGGAAAACCTGATTTGGGCATTTGGTATCCTAAGAACCATGCGTTTGATCTAATTATCTACACAGACAGTGATTATGATGGCTGCAACATGAGTAGAAAGTCTACATCAGGTGGTTGTCAATTTTTCGAAGACATACTAGTATCATGGCAATGCAAGAAGCAAACAACTGTTTCAATCTCCACTGCTGAAGTATAATACATTGCTACATATGCTTGCAGTGCTCAAGTCCTCTGGATTCAGAATCTACTGCTGGACTATGGTTTGAATTACTTGAACACTCCTATTTACAATGATAAAACTACTGCTCTGTTCATAGTTAAGAACCCATTACAACACTTAAAGACCAAGGATATTGAAATCATACACCATTTTACTAGAGATAGCAATGAGGAAAGGTCTAATAGAAATGGAAAGAGTTGACAGTAGTGACAACTTGGTAGATTTATTCACCAAGCCACTAGATAAAACTAGATTTCACTTTCTATTAAAAGCTTTAGGCATGATCAACTCTGATGAAGTCTGATTGATGATTTATGCTAATTGTGCTAACTGACTATATTTTAAAAGTCTTGTTGAGTAAGTTGTGTTTTATGTTCGATTATGTGTTTTTGTTTGACGGATATGTGCTTTAAATGACTATATTTGACTTAGGTATCCATGATGCTTAGGTATGCTTTTAGTGGTTGATCACGATGTCTTGATAAGTGTGTCTACAAATGTCTTGAGATGTTGAATCTACATGCTTATCTGATATCTTACTTATGAATGGATTATCTAAAATGATGATGTGCTTAGGATAGGATAGACTTTGCGTAATTAGTCTTGATTTGAACATTATGTTTAGTCTAATCGTGTTAACGCATGCCATTTATTTAAGGTTATTATTGAATATATTATTGATTGCTTATGTCAAATATGTGCTTTGAATTTAAACTTATGTGCTCAAAGGAACATCTTTTAAAGAAGTCTTTCAAAGTAAATCATTTTTGACAAACTGAGCAAGTTGATGATATAGAGAAATGATAAGATTATTCAGTTTAAGCTTTATAGAAGCTTAAAAGGGGGTTTCAATGAAACTTAATCTAACCTTTTGGGAAATGATAGTAGATTGATTATTTATACCAATCATATGGATTTAATAGGCTAAAAGGACTATTAGTATAGTCATTGATAAGTATGGTTGTTTTCCATAATGTGTAAAAACTGAGGTGACATAAACATCATGAATATGCTAAACTTAATGTGGAGATACATTGTTGAATAACGCATGTTTCAAGAAAAATATCTCCGGATGATAGGCAGAAAAGTGATTACCCAGTCATTCTCGAGCCTGTTGGTATTTGGTCACTCAAAATGAAACATCTTATGTATATGACAAAGAACAAATGTGAGCAAAATGATTAAACATCAACCAAAAGTTGATAAATGTTCAAAATTTTTGAAAGAAAACAAAGATGAGGGGTTAAACTAGAACAAAAGAAGTGGGGCATCATTATAAGTCCTTAAACACCTTGAATGAAAGGCCTGTAAGTCTGAACTGCGTGTCATGTAAGTCTAACATTCAACCTCAAAGGTTTCAAATGTTTTGAAAAGATAAATATATTAAGAAAGTTTAAATGTTCTATCATAAAATATTTTGACCAAATATCAGGGGGTTGAAGTCGAATTGGGTTGATCTGGAGAAAGACAAATAAGCATTGAGAAGAGATATGGAACATCATAGTGCAATAAGTGTTATCCATTTATGTATTATGCAACTAACTGAACCTTAAGCATATCACCAAAGTAATAAAATTCATGCTAAGTTAATACCTGCCTATTATATCATAATAATGCTGAGAATGAAGTATTGAAAGGTGACTTAATCAATATGATCCCATGTTGAGATCTTTTCATAAAAGAGAAAAATATTTGAAAGGATTAAACTGAAATTTGATCTCATTATGCACCATTTGCTATTTAAACTTTGAACTTTAATGAGAAAACTGTTTGATGTAAAGTTTAAGTCAAAAAGTGTTGCATTTTCACTTTGAATATGTCTGCATATGTAATTTCAAGTAAACTTTGATGTTTTAATCTTTCGAGTAAACATAGGTGTTTTTATTTGAAGGTTAACTCATTCGAGCATATTTGATACTTCTTTGTTATGAATATGGTAGATCATGCATTTTCAAGTAAACTTTGATGATTATGTACTTTCGAGTAAACTTGGTTGTTTTAGAAGGTCATCTCATTTGAGCAGACTTGTTGAATGTATGATAAACATGTCTAAATATGTTTGAATAGGTGTTTCGAGTAAACTTGGGTGTTTTTGTTGAAACCTCTTTATTTCAACCCTACTTCATGACTTTGGATTGAATTTGATAAAAATGAATATTTTCAAGTAAACTTGACTATTTACTTTATGTCTACCTCTATCAAGTAAACATTGTAAATGTGTCGAGCATACTTGTTAAAATATTGATTTGCTTATGTGTTAATATATCTGAATACTCTCTCTGAAATTTCAAGTGTTTTCGAGTAAACCTTGTATTCGAGCAAACTTCATTCTTAGAGTACGCTTGTATATTAAAATAATAGTTCAAGTGTTCTCCAAGCATACTTGCATATTTCAGAAGTTTTCAAGCAAACTTTACTTTTCGAATACACTTTATGCTTTGAGCACACTTGCATACTAAACCAATAGATCAAGTCTTCTCAAGCATGCTTTGTATTTTTTGAAGTATTATCGAGTAAACATTATTTTCGAGTATACTTGAATGTATATCTCTGGATAATGTTAAATCTTTGCTTATTCTAAGTAGAATTGAGTAAACTGTGTGATGATAAGGTCTACGAGTAAGGTTGACATTTAGAAACATTACTTAGTTATTATTTTGGGATCTTTATTGATCTCGAGCAAAGTTGCCTATTTGAACAAATATACTCGATTATTTAAATTTGTGATTAATTTCTCGAGCAATCTTGTATATTAGAGTAAGCATCTTTTATTTTATTTACTTCGCTTATTTCTGATATTTTTAAAACACGAGAAAACGTTGGGTACGAGCAAACTTTTGAAAATACACTTTATTGAACAAGCTTTATGCTAAATATTTGAAATCTGAGTTTTTGGCAGTATTCATATACTAAAGAACAAAAATCATTTAAAACCCACTTTTAAATGCATAAAGGTACACTATAAAAGAGGGATTTAGAAAATTTTCATTTTCACCTCCCCCCTCCTCTCACATTATTATTTGATTGCTCGAAACCAAGATACCCAAACGTTGTTCAAAATTCTTACCCATAAATTGGCATCCTTTTAATTCCAACTCGGTAAGCTTCAATTGAATGATTTCCGACACTCATTATATGAATTTAGGGCTTCCATTTTATGTTACGGACATCTATGTTTTCTGTGTAGGTTATTAATTTGTCAAAGAACAGGTTCATAAAGATTATTCTTATAAATTCTTCTTCAATTTTAACTTTATGTGTGATAAATTAATGAACTTTAATGAATAATCTTACTTTGAATCTAATTTTGTCTGTGTTTGTGCAGAAACATGGTCTATCCCTTTGAGCCAAAGCACAATATGCACGCCTTTCTCTGTTGGGTTGTAAAAAGATTATCAAAGCCATATAAACCCATTTATATGAAAAACGCAGCGGATTAATTACTTTAAAATTTTGTTATATTGATTAATATAAAACCCGTTTTATATGTAAAACCCAAGCCCCGGATCCATATACGAATTTGCATGCATACAAAAACAACAACCATAGGGGGTTTATGTAATACAACCTTTCAAGATGCAAGAAAGATGAAGGAGATGACGGTTTGCATAGCAAACCTTCAATGGAGAAAACCTCAAGCTTGTTTAACCAACGAGCTCCAACAAACACCTTGGTTGCTAGGGTCCTAACACTTGATGCAAGAACAAACCCTTTTTGTTCTTTTTCTTCTTGATGTTCTCGGCTCCTAATGGAGAGAAAAGAAAGAAGATATGTGTGTGTGTGAGAGAGAGAGTGTAGAGATTATTCACCCAAGAACTATGATCCTCCAATCCCTCTCTTGCATTTCTTGAAAGAAACAAAAGGAGGAGAGAGAAGAGGGAAGAGGTTTTTCCCACCCAAAATTCAAATCCCCTTTTATTACTTACAATTTATTTACTTATAATGTTTATGTTATAAACATAGCATAAGTAACATGCAATATGTCATTTAATCTATTTAAATAACATCTCTCAAAATATAAATTATCCATATAATTTATTTAACACACAAATGAAAATATTTAGAAAACCCAATTTCCAAATATTATAGGTGTTGATAATCATTACTTAGATCATATCTAATAATAATTATCGTGGCGTTTGTCTAGCTTGTTATTGGGGATGACCCGACTTGGATCAATGCTTACTAGCCACATCAACTCTAATATGTGTCTTGGGCAGATTGATTCTACAATCTCCCACTTGCACAAGATACATAGAAGATTGATGCAAGTAGCAAATACCGCCTAACAACGGTTTACTACCCCTAATACATATGACGAAGTGCCATTCAATAACATCATCCGCTTCAAGTCCCTTACTTGAAATGATTTAGGTGAATCTATCATTTATCCTTTTGCCACAAATGTCATGTTAAATCCAGAGACACAGAGTGATAATTCTCTGTCGATTTAACTTTTTCAGGCCTTAGACATTTAACTCTCAACGAATAAGAGGGACAAATCCCCTATTGACTACATACGTCTCTCACTATCACTTTGTACTACACTTGAGCTCAGCCTTATGTACACTGACATGTTTCAGAGCAGCGAAGAACTAAGTAAAAGTATAATAGTCGATGAATATCAAGACCCTATATGTATCTTAGGTCGGAGGATACTATGATGTTCTCCTTTACTCAAATTTACTTATGGTCACAAATCACAAGGATTCCATGCAGTAAAATTTGAGAGCGGGTCAATCCAATATTTATCCCATAAATATCTATGAACCTTGGCAGCAAAGCCTTTTCTATATTCATACCTTATGAATATTTACCAATCCAAGTTCATAATAGTCTTACTTTCATATTTGTTCCCACAAGTATGATCGACTACGGACGTTTAGAACAATTCAATTATTCACGGATTTAAACATGCTAACATGGAACATAACTCAAAAGTCATAATCATAAACCATAACCATATGAATGAGTCAAAATAACAATTGTTCTGATATCCAAATAGATGAAATCCAATCACTAGAATATCGAAGTCCTAAGGCGCAAGTATGACCCTCATGCTACGGCCTTTCGAGGAGCTTCGTGAGTGGATCCGCAATGTTTTGATCATTGTGAACTTAGTGAATACATATCTTTCCCTTTTCAACTTCATCCCCTATGTAGTTGAATCTCCTCTCAATGTGCCTAGTCTTTTGATGTGCACGGGGTTCCTTGATTTGAGCAATCGCACCCTCGTTGTCACAAAATATTTCTAGAGGGTCTTGAATGGTACGGACTACCTCCAGATCGGCAACGAACTTTTTAATCCATGCAGCTTCTTGAGCTGCCAATGAGGCGGCGATGTATTTAGATTCAGTGGTGGACAATGCTACCACATCTTGTTTTGCGCTCTTCCAAGAGACAGCACCACCATTTCGAACGAAGACATATCCCGATTGTGATCGAGAATCATCTCGATCAGTTTGGAAACTCGCATCTGTGTAACCCTTTACAACAAGTTCCTCATCACCAGAGCCATATATTAGAAACATATCCTTAGTCCTTCTAAGGTATTTCAATATGCTCTTAACCGCCATCCAATGGCTACTTCCCGGATTTTGTTGGTATCGACTTGTCATGCTCAAAGTGCATGACACATCCGGTCTAGTGCAAATCATGGCATACATGATGGATCTTATAGCAGATGCATATTGGATTCCACTCCTTTTGTCTTGCTCATCCTTTGAGCTTAAACAATGAGAAACACTCAACATTGTTCCTCTTTGAATAGGTACCAAACCTTTCTTAGAGTTTTCCATCTTGAACCTTTTCAAGATTTTGTCAATGTATGCACTTTGATTCAAACCTATCAACCGCCTTGATCTATCCCTATATATCCTTATTCCCATAATATAGGCGGCCTCACCAAGATCCTTGATGGAAAAACAGCTTCCAAGCCAGGCTTTTACACCTTCCAAGGTTGGAATGTCATTTCCAAATAGTAATATGTCATCGACATATAATACCAGAAAGGTAATGATGCTCCCACCAGCTTTCTTATACACACAAGCTTCATCAGCGTTTTTGATGAATCTAAATTTCTTAACTTCATCATCAAAACGGTGATTCTGTAGGTTCCCAGCCGGATCTACACGAGATATCGCGTACTACGCAGGTTTGGAATCCCTACGTAAGACGTTACGAGTATAGAAAACAATACGAGCTAACACACGATACGATAACCAAACACACGTTGTATTCCAACCGTAAGCACGTGATACTATGATCACTGGATACAAAACTCTCTGACTCGAATACACAAACTGTTAATCTATTAACTATCTAAGCCGTAACCTAGTTTATATAATCACGACAACTTCGCCTGGATGTTCAGGCGAAGTTGTCACTAACTTCGCTTGTCTAACAAGTTCGCCTATATCAGCGAACTTGTTAGCAACTTCGCTTACATACAAACTCAAATCCAAACTAACACGATTACAGACACTCGACACTGAACTACTGACATCATGCACCAACAGACTCCCCCTTGGCAGTAGCTTCATCTCTTTAGGTTCAAACACGTGTCTTGTAATCTTCAATCTTCTATCTTCAAGCATGCACTCCTTCTCGAACACAAACCGAGACAACTCTTTGATATTTCCTCGCTTCGTCTTTCCAAGCAGGAATATAAAATATCTTCTTGTCATTCAACACCTGCAAATCAGCTTGCGATAAGTTTACCAAGTGAATCAGATCGTACACTCTAAGCAGCTCTTGTTCATCTTCGTCTTCAATCACTGCCTCAGCTGTCTCACAATCTACAAACCACCACTTCAGGTCTTTGAGCACATCCTTGGGCATTAGCTTCATTGGTACTTCTTTCAAACACCGGATCGGTTTATACTTCATAATCATCCAAGGCTTTCCATCAGCTCTCAAACCTCTATCCTTGTCTTCAACAAGTTTTCCCTTTTGTGGCTTCAACAGCTCAAATTTCTTCTCTTTTATACTTTCTTTCCACACAATTTTCCCAATGACTCTAGCCATATTATCGTCACTTCTGTTTATCAATCCCAATCTGGCTAAGTCTTTCACTTCACATTCTGGCAGTGTATTCAACGATCTTAACATCCTTCTAAAGTACTGAACATCGTCATACCTTTTAATCACGAAGAGCCTCAACTGCTCATCATATATCCAGCATATAATCCCTTTCTTCGCTTCAGCATAGCCTTTAATGTTGTAACTCTTCTTAAACATTGTAGGGACCGCCGGTTTCTTCGTTTTGACGAACCACTGAGCATAGCCTTCCTTCCATCTAGGCTGCTCTTCCCATTCAGACTCATCATTCCCAATCTGTTGACTCATATCTACGTTCTAGACTTGCGGTATCTCATGCTCCACATTCTCCTCTACTATCTCTCCCTCTTCTATCTCTGTATCAATCACAATCTCTTCACCAATCTTCTCTATCACATCACTCGGTAGTACATCATCGTCACCAACCAAAACATCATCCATCTCCTCTACATCAACCACCACCACATCATCACCACCAGCTGCAGATGTCGACTCCCCCTGAGTTGTGGAAGTTCCAAGAGCTTGATCAGTTCTTGGCAACTCACCACCTGCATCTTTCGATGCATTGGGATCATCGTCTCTATCATTTCGTCTCTTGGTCCTCAACTCGTCGCCTTTACAGCTCGTCTCCCCCTGAGATGCCAAGAACTCCTTGAAAGCATCTATGATTTTTCCATGTTGTACCAGAAGGGACGATTGCATCTGATTCTCTGTAACTAGGCGCTGAATAGCCTGGGTCTGGATAAGATTAATCCTTGACTGCTCTGCCACGACCCGTCCCAGTGCTGCTATTCGTTCTGAGTCTGATAGGGTTGCATCGAAATCGAACCTCATATGCGATAAATCTTGAGTGTACTGAGGAGGGATTTTCGATGTCACCGGGACCTCAGAAGTAGAAATAGACGTCACCGCAGGTGGTATCGTCACCGATAGCCCTGCAGTGGCCACAACAATCGACTCTATAAATTGTGCCACGACCTCCGATGGAGTAACGGTCGGAGGCGGCAATGAAACGATCTCAGGAGTCGAAAGTTGGAAGGTAGTGGGTGGGAGGCCAAATGTAGACGAGGTAGCCACCACGGGAACAGCCGTAGCACTTGGCCTCGTAACCTGTAGTGATGAGGGAACCATTGTCATACCGGATAGTGCTGGTGGAGTGAAACGTACCACCCTAGAGCTCTCACCGGCTCCTGATCCTGCACATATCCGTTCCCTTCTTGACCTCCGGATCAACTGTTGTACCTCTTCCTCATAATCAGACTCACTATCATCATCTGTTCTCTTTCTTTTCCCATGTAGTCTTTCTTGAGTCACCATAATCCTTCTGGCCTCTGTCACTTCATCATCAGAATCAGAACCAGCCACCGTAGCAGCTGTCCTAGTAACATTCACAGTCGAAGCACGTTCAACCGGAACCTGAACGTTCTCCTCTGGATCCACCCGATCCATATCAAAAAAGCCTTGACCACCAAATTCTGCATCAAGGTCCACGTTCTCTTCCGGTGACACAACAGGAGCAGCTGGTATAGCTTGAGGTGCTCCTTCCTGTTGTGGTGCCGGGTCCCTAAACTCGTCCCCTCGAGCAGGCACATACCCCGGGTTGATCAAGTACCCAAAGAGTGGAGTATGCCGAGGACGGAGCTCAGGTTTGCTCCTCGCACTGGAGGATCTACATTGGGCGAAGATCCGTTTGTTCACACTCTCAACGTATCGGATCGAACGGCGCTGAGGAAGCGTTGGAGCAACATGATTCAAGATCATTTGTAGGAATCTTGGATACATGATGAATCGCTCATAGCGCCATCGCTCTTCGTTGATGATCAATCTCATAAAAGACCATCTGACTAAAGCTGAATCGCTTGTTGTATGTCAAAGCAGTCATCGCTGACTGCATGGTCGCGCCCATGCCATCAGTGCCCGCCTTTCTCCCTGACATGCAAACAATCATAACATGCATGAGAAAGCACCACTGGTCAAGTAAAAAGCCTTTCCTCCTCTGTGTATCCCCCAAGGGACCAGAGTATCCCATCCTCAAAAACGCTCCATCACGGAAAGGAGCTACAAACTCGGTTGGGTCATCCCTTGTCTCGTTCCCAAATCGTAAAGCCGCCCGGATTTGTTCAGAAGAGAACTGAACAATCTGATTGTTGACTGTTGCGCGCATCACCGGGGGCTCGACTCTACAGTCGTATTCCACTGTCTGCCAGAAATCCTCAATATTGGGCAAGGATATTGGCAGAGTTGTTGTAATTGCGTGGAGTATCCTCGAGCGTAAAAGAAATGTGATGATTTCGCGGAAATCATCCACTCCGCTCGCCTCCGGGTCTAATGCTATGTACATGTTGTGACCCGGGAAGAACTGTCTCTGGTGATCACCTCCGTCATCACCGCCTGCACCACCTGCTCCAGCAACAGCAGCCATATCTGCAACAAACAGGTTAAGTTAGATAAACGTCAAAGCGAAACACAAGTTCTCCTGTTACCATGAGCGAAATTGTGATCAATTCTGTATAGGTGAAGTTAAAGGTGAGGCGAAGTTGGGAAACAACTTCGCTTAAACCTGAACTTCGTCTGATAATAGATAAGTAACATGGTCCAGGTGAAGTTACAGATAACTTCGCCTAATCACAACATCGCCTCATAAACTGTTTCAAAATCAATAATCAGGCGAAGTTAAACCTCAGGCGAAGTTACGGATAACTTCGCCTAAACTGTAACTTCGCCGAATTTGAATCGGCAACAGTTAGGGATTTTGAACGACATGTAGATGATGATTTCGGAGATCGAGGACTCCGAAATACATGATTTTATGAATTTTTAGACGTTCAAGTAGTTTACTATCACGTAAAAACAAGTTTGAAATCGGGTGTTTAAGGTTTCGAAAGACGAGGTCGATAGTCGAGTCTAAACGACCGATGATCAACCTCAAAAACATTGATTATACGATACTATAAACCCTACACACCTTTAATCTGATTTGAATCGAGGTAATAAAAACAGATAATGAGATATCGATAACTTCGCTGAAATTTCAGAGGATAACTTCGCTGAGATTTTGAAATAATGAAACTGTTTGACCTATAAATTCCTTTATATAGGGTCAAAGTTAGTACAGGCGAAGTTATCGATAACTTCGCCTATTCCAGGCGAAGTTATCAACAAGTTCGCCTGTATTTACAAAACAAACCCCTATACTTTTAATAATTTCAATAAAGTTTTAAAAACATCCTTTAAAGCGTTAAATGATACGATCAAGACCAAGTAACCAGGTATAAAATCAAACAATTACAAAAGTAACAAAAATTTGAAAAATTAAAGTACACGGGATCAAATTTCAGTCTCGACAGGGACTACCATGTTTTAGAAAAGATCCGAACAGGACTCATACTAATTCCGTAACTGTCACACAGATCCGTGTTCAGCTGTATTATGACATAAAGAAACAGGTTGTAAGTAGGTAATCTACTTAACATGGTTTTCATCGTTTCTGTGATACGAGTTAGGTTCAATTAAGCTCAAAACTTAAGTGGGCAACAACTCAGAGATTATGATGCCTCCTATCTATTCTCAAGGCGTATTTGGCTTTCCCCAAGTCACCCCGAATTGACCTCGACCCGTAGTGTCTGATTAAGTAGTAATTACTCTTCGATCTTAGACTCTGCTTCCCGTTCACCTTCTTGCGTCTTGA